>NC_142489.1:80160788-80469858 GCF_049115385.1 Moschus berezovskii
CATGATGAACTCTGGACGGAGGTTCGTGACATTGTATAGTAGACAGGGACCAAGACCATTCCCATGGAAAAGAAATGCAGAAAAAGCGAAATGGCTCTCTGAGGAGACCTTACAAATAGCTGTGAAAAGAACAGAAGCAAAAAGCAAAGGATTAAATGAAAGATATAAGCATCTGAATGCGGAGTTTCAAAGAAACGCAAGGAGAGATAAAAAGCTTTCCTCAGTGATCAGTGCAAAGAAATAGAGGAAAACAACAGAATAGGAAAAACAATAGATCTCTTCAAGAAAATTAGAGATTTCAAGGGAATATTTCATGCAAAGATGGGCTCGATAAAGGACAGAAATTGTATTGACCTAACAGAAGCAGAAGATATTAAGAAGAGGTGGCAAGAATACACAGAAGAACTGTACAAAAAAGATCTTCACGACCAAGAGAGTCACGATAACGTGATCACTGACCTAGAGCCATACATCTTGGAATGTGAAGTCAAGTGGGCCTTAGAAAACATCACTACGAACAAAGCTAGTGGAGGTGATGGAACACCAGTTGAGCTATTTCAAATCTTGAAAGATGATGCTGTGAAAGTGCTGTAATCAGTATGCCAGCATATTTGGAAAACTCAGCAGTACTCAATGGACATGAGTTTCAGAAATCTCTGGGAGTTGCTGATGGGCAGAGAAGCCTGGCACATTGCAATCCATGGGGTCACAAAGAGTCAAACACGACTGAGAGACTGAACTAGACGATGACAAATGATTTGTTTACAAGTTTTGCTGATTTCTCTCCAGAGTTTCCCCCACACTCCTATGTCAGTCAAATAATTTATGACTCATTTTCCCATGGCTTTTCTTTATTTGCAACACTCTTCAGAAGTTGGCCTCTCTGTTCTTTTGCATTTTATCTTCCTTTCCATTTATTTGAGTGTGTCTTGTATGGCAGGAGGAGTTACTAAAAAATAGGTTACATTTAGCGGCAGGAAGTCATTCAGCAACATTGGTACAGTTTAAAAAATTAGAAAAAATCTAATACAAATATGGGACTTCCAATTGTGTTCTCTCTTCATTTTGTATCAGTAGAGAAGTATTCAAAGAGAGAAAAAAAATGCAAATCCCAGGTATGTTGTTATATGTTTTCTTAACTGAAATATTATGAGGAAACTCCGAAAAGCCTCTCATCCTTATCCATCAGGGGACAGACCAAATAGAAGCCACAACTGCAGAAAACTTACCAAAGTGATCACTTGGACAGAGTCTTGTCTAAGTCAATGAAGCTATGAACACCATTTTGAACAACACGGCCAAACATGCCTGTCACTCCATGTATATCTTAACTTCATGCTTTTACATTCCAGAACCCTATGATGAAATGGACATCTTTTTTTCGGCATTAATTCTAGAAATCCCTGAAGTTCTTCCTACAACTGCTCAAGTTCCCTGGTAGCTTAGATGGTAAACAAGTGAAATACAGAGACTGCCATTGTTCATGAAGGAAAATCCACAACCAGATGGTCATGTTCAACAAAAAGAACTCCACATTCCTTGTAGGAAAAATAACCATCCTGAACATCAGCTGTGAAATATAGATAATTCTATATGTCATGACGTAAAATCTTCAGCAAATATTCATACATGAATTATAGAAAATTAATATTTCAGATATGAATATTGACATTGATTTGCCTATGTAAAATATAGGAATTCCATGTTTCTAGTAGTCAATTTGGCATCTAGATAGGTGATCTGACATACAGAGAATTCCATATTTAGAGATGAAATTCTCTCTATATAAAGAGTTTTACACATAAAGCATCTCGAAATAAAAGATGCTATGTTAAGTATCCCCCTAAGTGACCTGACTCATTAGTGCCAGAGAAATTGAAGTCCGCTGATTTCTTGAAAGAGGCCATTTCAAAGTGGTTCTGTTCTCATCCTGCCTCCTGGTGAGAACACATGCCAGCCTACCCCATCACCCCAGGGCTTTGGGGCTGTGAGTAGCTAGAGGATCATCCTAAGCCATGCTTTGCAGAGTCCTGATAACTCAGGCATTCTGCAAAGACTTTAAAGAAGGATGTTTCAAACTGGCATACTCTGCAGGTAGCAGCTGCTTATGCTATAGTGCCGGCAGTCTCACAAACCTTACAAAAACGGCAAGATGTGCACATGTGTCTGATCCTGTGGGGGAAAGAATACTGCTGCACTTAAGAAGGACAGAAAACTCTTTGTAGGGGCTGTGCATAACCCATCTCTGAGCCTGGTAATCTGGCCCATTCTGTTTCTTGCTTTTTTTCATCTCCCAGTATGCCCCTGAATGTTTTCGTCCTGCCGCTCCTTTCTGCCTAGGGATCCAGGGCGCAGCAGCGTATCTCCACTTACAGCATCCTTTCTCGGTGACATCCCTGGGCTTGATTTCCTGGCGACAGTGCTTTGGCTGCCCCATAGTTTATGTAGTTTACACAAATTTGTTCATTTTTTCCGTATTCATTTTCCTTCTAGCAGCCAGGCCAGTTCTGACAGCTCATATGCACATTTATGTTTGTGGGCACACACACATACTTACACACAACTCTAAAGGGAATTTTTCACATATTGTCATAGCTTTGTTTTCCAGGATAATGGATTTTGGTAAGTACCTCTCATTTTCTCTGGTTTTCTTTCACTATTCAAGTTAGTATCCTCTTCTACCTCTGCCCTTTATTCTTGAAGATTACAAATTTTGGGATTTACTCATGAGAAGGCCTGACTTGAAAAGACATTCGGTGGGCTGGAAGTGCTTGTGGTAAACAGCTGATTGGTGGGTGCTCATGTCCTGTATTCTCTCATGGCATTGACTGTTTCACAGTGTCAATCACTTTGGCATGATTCCATTCCACGTGCTTTCCTTCCAGGAATTAAACCAGAAATAGAAAATGGATTTGGAGTGCACTGACTTGGAGGTACCTATCTCAGCCTACACCTCTCAAAACCATTCCTTTTCAATGCTGGAATCTTGTGGCAGCCCCAGTGCCCAGTCAGGCTCAAGACCTGATCAAGGTGATCCTGCTCCTCCCAACTGTGTAATAGGCTGTTTGCAACAGTTTCCATTTCCCCCCCAAAAGTTGTCTCCCTGTAGCAGGAAAAGGCCAAACTGATATCTGGACCTCCTAAAGAGCAAAGAATATGTGACAGGCCTGTGTCTGAAACAATATCATGAAGAAGGTGCATGCAGATCCAAAGGGCCTCTGCTGAAACAAGGCACTGAACGTGAGGTCAAAAAGGTCCAGTGGCCTTCTTTTTGTCAGCACTACACTTTATTTCTGCTCACTCATACACATAGACCCCACACGGTTTACACCCTGAGAAACCTGCCAGCCCTGGGCCCATAACTCATGCCTCCATTGTGCAGAAAGCAGCATTCCTCTCTCAAATGTACCAACAGGGCTTGATTCCAGGCAAGGACTCACTAACTTGCTAAATGGCAAAGTTCTCTTTCTGCTTCCCTGATCAGACTGTGGTAGATCTACCTGTAGCTCAGGACCCCTGCTAGCCTATGAAGTTGGTGTGCCACTAATGCAGCTAAAAGTTGGGCTGGTGGACATCCAAGATGCCCACCTCAAACCAAGTGTACATGCGATAGTCCCATGGTGCATATCTCCTTAAAGATTACCATGACAAAATCAGATATTCTACTCCAGGGAGATTGTGAGAACCATCCGTCACCTGCAGACAGACCCACATTGTCCTTTTGCTCTCCACAACTAAGAATGATAAAAAAAGAAAGGAAAGAATTCATGTCAGGATTTTGGGCATGAGCAATGGCACGTCTTCATCAGGACGGCTATTTCCTAGCCGCTAAGCCTGAAAAGCAGAAGGCTCTGAACTGTTACCATGGGCATCAATGTCTCCCACTGTCCCAGGGTCACTTCATGCAAACAGCCCACCACACATCAGTCACTTCACTTCCATCCCTCATTTATCTGACTCTTTGTGACCCCATGGACTACAGCAAGCCAGTCTTCACTGCTCATCTAAAACTCCCAGAATTTGCTCAAACACATGCCCATCAAATGGTGATTCAATATCTCTCGTTCTATTCTTTGGAAAATTATGATGCCGTCCAAGCATCTGATTCTCTCTCATCCACTTCTCCTGTCTTTAATCTTTCCCAGTATCAGGGTCTTTTACAGTGTCAGTTGTTCACATCAAGTGTCCAAAATATTGAATTTTCAGCTTCAACATCTGCCCTTGCAATGAATACTCATGACCAATTTCCTTTAGGATTGACTGGTTTAATCTCCATGCAATGAAGGACTCGCGAGTCTTCTCAATACCATAGTTCAAAAATGTCAGTTCTTCCAGTGCTCAACTTTATGGTCCAAAATTCACAGCCATACATGACTCCTGCAAACACCATAAATTTGACTAGATGGATATTTTTCAGTAAAATATTTTCTGTGGTTTTTCAATAATGTCTATATTTGTCACAGACTTTCTTCCAAGGAGCAAGCGTCTTTTAATTTCATCGCTGTGGTCAGCATCTACAGTGATTTTGGAGCCCAAAAAGCAAAGCCTGTCACAGTTTCCAGTGTTTCCCCATCTATTTTCCATACAGTGGTGGGACCAGATGCCATGATCTTCATTTTTTGAATGTTCAGTTTTAAACCACGTTTTCATATCCTCTCTTTCACTTTCATCAAGAGGCTTTGTACTTTCTCTTCACTTTCTGCCATGAGAAGAGTATCATCTGCATATCTGTGAGTATTGACATTTTTCCCAGCAAACTTGATTCCAGCTTGTGCTTCATCCAGCCCGGCATTTCATATGATGTAGTCTGCGTTTGAATAAATTGGTGACAATATAGAGCCTTGAGGTACCATTTTCCCATTCTGGAACCAGTCCATTTCTCCAAGTTCACGGTACTGTTGCACCTTGACCTGCATACAGATTTCTGTGGAAGCAGGTCAGGTGGCCTGGGATTCCCATCTCTTGAGGAATGTTCCAGTTTTTCATGTTCTACAAGTCAGACTTTCAGTTCAGTTCGATTCAGTTCAGTTCAGTCACTCAGAAGTGTCCGACTCTTTGCAACCCCATGAATCACAGCACGCTATGCCTCCCTGTCCATCACCAACTCCCGGAGTTCACTGAAACTCATGACCATCGAATGGGTGATGCCATCCAGCCATCTCATTTTCTGTCTTCCCTGCCTCCTCCTGCCCCAAATCCCTCCAAGCATCAGAGTCTTTTCCTTGGCATAGTCATTAAAGCAAAAATAGATGTTTTTTGGAACTGTCTTGCTTTTTCAATCACACAATGGGTGTTGGCAGTTTAGTCTTTGGTTGCTCTGCCTTTCCTAATCCAATTTGAACCTCTGGAAATTCTTCATTTGTTGACACTTTCCTTGGAGAATCTCAGGCATTACTTTTTGCTCTGTGTGAGATGAGTGCAATTGTGCGGTAGTTCAAACAGTCTTTAGCATTGCCTTTTAATGAGATTGGAGTGAACCGATCTTTTCTTTGGCCACTGCTGAGTTTTCCAAATTTGCCTGCATATTGAGTGCAGCATTTTCACAGCGTCATCGGTTAGAATTATACATAACTCAACTGGGTATTCATCTCTTCGAACAACTTTGTTCTTACTGATGTTTCCTAATGCCTACGTGATTTTGCATTCCAGAATGTCTGGGTCTGTCAGGATGCATTCGACTTTAAGGGATCCAATATGTTGTCTTCTTTGTGTGCTGTATCTCAAGGACTCTCTGTTCATTATCAGTTCCTACAAAAGAGGAACGATCATAGCTGCATGCAGTTCTCAGGTCTGAGATCATGAGAAAAGACACCTGCTTGGATTCCCTTCATTGACTCCCTTCAGTGACTTTGGACTGAAAAGATTATCCATTATGTTGCAATTGGTGGAATTTCATTCTTTTTCATGACTGAGTAATCATTTTACTGAAGATATATAAGCATGTGTTTCTTCAAATAAAGTACCCTTGTTTCACTCAACACTTGGGTCCCTGGCATTCTTCTCATCAACTCCAGTCCCTAGGCCCCAGTCTACGCCGACTGTGACTGCTGGCGCCCCAACAGGGACCTGGTGAGCACCCTTGGCAAGCAGACTGAATGGCTGTTAGGACCTATGGAGGTCGGTAAATGCAGGGTTATGAGAGAAATGGCTGGAAAGTCCCACCTCCTTTCTACTTTACTTCATCATTTATGTAAGGTTCAACGACTTTTGGTTTCGCATCAGCAGATAGAGGCTCATCTCCAAACAGTGGCTGAATAGAATCCCTGGTTCCCTGATATTTGGATTTAAAAATATGAAAGCAGTTTAAAGAATATGTTTAACGAGCCACAGGATGGGGAGTAAATATTGCAACAAATTTCTGACCCTTGTGTGCCCTCATTAAAGCCTTGATCTTTTCATTTCAAGGCAATCCTATCTGCAACCCCCATATTCCTCATCAAGCGAATGCTCATGTTATACGAATATAAATTAGATGATGAGACTTTACAAAAAGCCCAATTAGAGCAACATACAATGTTTCAAAACTTTCCCACCGTCCCTGTTCCTGTTGTCCCTAGCGCTCGTCCTCCTGTTCTAATGGAAGTGAAGCCAAAGATCCCCCGATTTGAGGACAAGATGAATCCGATGTTGACACTTCTGATGCTCTCTTTGACACTATAGCCAACAATATAGTCAAAGAGAGCATCAGAAGTATCAACAAAAACCACTGCGGATGCTGATTGCAGCCATGAAATTTAAAGACGCTTACTTCTTGGAAGGAAAGTTAGGACCAACTTGGATAGTATATTAAAAAGCAGAGACATTACTTTGCCAACAAATGTCCATCTAGTCAAGGCTATGGTTTTTCCCGTGGTCATGTATGGATGTGAGAGTTGAACTTTGAAGAAAGCTGATCGCCGAAGAATTGATGATTTTGAACACTGATGCTGGAGAAGAATCTTGCGAGTCCTTTGGACTGCAAGGAGAGCCAACCATTCCATTCTGAAGGAGATCAATCCTGAGTGTTCATTGGAAGGACTGATGCTAAAGCTGAAACTCCAATACTATGGCCACTTCATGCGAAGAGTTGACTCACTGGAAAAGACTCTGATGCTGGGAAGGATTGGGGGTGGGAACGACAGAGAATGAGATGGTGGATGGCCTGGCATGCTGTGATTCATGGGGTCTCAAAGAGTCGGTCACGATTGAGCGACTGAACGGAACTGAACTATATATATATGACATATGGGGAGAAGGCAATGGCACCTCAGTCCAGTATTCTGCTTGGCTGCCATCTATGGGGTCGCTAAGGATTGGACACAACTGAGCGACTTTACTTTCACAATGATATATGGATATATATATATATATATAAAACAATGAAAAGCCCCTAACACGTACTCAAGTTTGTAAAAACAGACGATGCACTCATTCTCCTTCACGACGAAGGCTTTCTGATTTACTGGATTTGCAATCTCGAGTCTCTGAGGCTGATGATCTTTTTCTCTCTGCTTTGTTAAGAAATGATAATTCTCAAGGGTAACTAATGCCTCAATACAAAGGCATTGATTTTTCTCACATACAACAAATGGAAAAGGCTGTAACTTCTAAACACTATAGTTTCTTCTATTTGAATTTTATTTTATTCTTTAGCTACACTGGGAGTTGCTATCTCCTTTATTGTTGTCAGAAAGGAGGCCAAAATGTTATTTGAAAAACTGCTTGTGTATGGAGAATGAAAATCAGGATTGTCAGAGAGCCATCACTCTGATTTGTGAGACCAGGAATGTTCTTGATTATTTGAAGGCTTGTTGCACCTTAGGGTTAGAAACTCAGAAAATGCAAATGTTAGCTGAAGCAATGACTACTTCCTTTAAAAGGGGGAATGAAGGGTGTTTCGTTTGTGGGGATAAGAACCATTAAAAAAAAAAAAAAAAACTGATTGCCCTAAAAAACACACAGAATAAAGTAAAACTACTAAAAAGCCTCCAGGAATCTGCCCTCAATGTTGTAAATGGGTACAACCTTGATCTAAATATCATTTGAAGGGAACCCTATTTTGGGAAACTCAAACACGGGGACTCCCCAGGTCCCCATCATCAAAAATCAGGGGCAAACTCCATCTTGTCTCTCAAACCTTCAACATTTGGCAGGGCTGCTGTCAACATACAAGCCCTGAAAGATTTTCTATT
This sequence comes from Moschus berezovskii, assembly GCF_049115385.1. Taxonomy (NCBI): domain Eukaryota; kingdom Metazoa; phylum Chordata; class Mammalia; order Artiodactyla; family Moschidae; genus Moschus; species Moschus berezovskii. The sequence continues at coordinate 80,168,960 of NC_142489.1, forward strand.
TTTCCTCAAGCAGTCCCTTCTAGAATACCTACCGGACTTTATGGACACTTAACTCTCACAAACCTTTGACCTTATATTTGGCAGATATAGTCTGAATTCTAAGGCAATTTCTATTCATTCCGGAATCATTGATTCAGATTATAAGGGAGAAATAAAATTATGATATCATCTCAGAAACTATCATAATTCAAAAAGGGGGACAAATTGCCCAATTACTTCTTTCACTTACATTTCTATTAACTCCTTTAATGCATCAACTGAACGGAACTGAATGGCAAATAGATAGGGAACCAGTGGAAACAGTGGCTGACTTTATTTTTCTGGGCTCCATAATCAATGAAGATGGTGATTGAAGCCATAAAATTAAAAGACACTTCCTCCTTGGAAGGAAATCATGACCAAGCTAGAATGCATAGTAAAAAGCAGAGACATTACTTTGCCAACAAAGTCCGTCTAGTCAAGGCTATGGTTTTCCCACTGGCCATGGATGGATGATGAGTTGGACTATAAACAAAGCTGAGCGTCGAAGAATTTATGCTTTTGAACTGTGGTGTTGGTGAAGACTTGAGCGTCCCTTGGACTGCAAGGAGATCCAACCAGTCAATCCTAAAGGAGATCAGTCCTGGTTATTGATTGGAAGGAATGATGTTTAAGCTGAAACTCAAGTATTTCAGCTACCTGATGCGAAGGGCTGACTCATTTGAAAAGATCCTGATGATGAGAAAGATTGAGGGCAGGAGGAGACGGGGACGACAGAGGATGAGACAGTTGGATGACATCACTTACTCGATGGACATGGTGGGTGGACTACGGGAGTTGGTGATGGACAGGGAGGTCTGGCGTGCTGCAGTTCATGGGGTCGCAAAGAGTTGGACATGACTGAGCGACTGAATTGAACTGAACTGAATGATATACAGACAGGTGAATTAGGTAAATCAGATTAAAAACAATTCTTATGAACATCAATAGTATCTGAACAGGCACAACCAAATATAAGTATTAAAATTAATTGCAAAAGATTTTCTGGTGTTCTTGATACTGAATCCGATATTACTATTATTACAAAACATTTATTGCCCAAACCTGGGCATTTACAAATAAATTCTTGTTAAATTGCAGGAGTATCTCAAACTAAAGTTCAGGAGGCTTACTAAAATGTCCAGATATATCCACGTGAGTGACCAGAAATCCAACCTGCAACTTTAAAACCTTATATGATCGATGATCCCCTTAATTTAATAAGAAGAGATTTACTTATGCAATGACAAAATCAAATACATATTCCATATTTTTACTATGGGCCACTGCTCATTTAATAAACAATTTAATTATTAAAATAACTTTGAAATATTACGAGCCTATTTGGACAGAGCAGTGGCCCCTTACAAAAGTTGGACTGTGAAGAAAGCTGAGCGCGAAAGAATTTATGTTTTTGAATTGTGGTGTTGGAAAAGACTCTTGAGAGTCCCTTGGCCTGCAGAGGGATCCAAACAGTCCACTCTGAAGGAGATCAGTGCTGAGTGTTCATTGGAAGGACTGATGTTAAAGCTGAAACTCCAATACTTTGGACACCTCATGAGAAGAATTGACCCACTGGAAAAGACTCTAATGTTGGGAGGGATTGGGGGCGGGAGGAGAAGGGGACTACAGAGAATGAGGTGGCTGGATGGCATCACCGACTCTGTGGACATGAGTTTGAGTGAACGCCGGGAGTTGGTGTTGGACAGGGATGCCTGGCACGCTGTGATTCATAGGATGGCAAATAGTCAGACATGACTGAGCAACTTAACTGAACTGAACTGAAGGAACTACAATGGAGGATACACAATTGAAATTAAAACATATTGAGGAATCATGTTCTCCTTGGAATACTCCCATTTTTGTGATAAAGAAGAAATCTAACAAATGGCGTCTTTTAACTGACTTTTGAAAGATTAATGCATCCATGAAACCTATCTGTGCAGTGCAACCATGAATTCCATCATCTGCCACTGTTCCTCAAAACTGGCATATTATTATCATAGGCTTGCAGGATTGAATTTTTACTATACCTTTACACCCGCTAGACCGAGAAATATTTACTTTCTCCCTTATCCTAATCATATCAGGCCTCACAAACAGTATCAATGGACTGCATTGCCTCAAGGAATGATAAATTCTTGCACCATGTTTCAACGTTGTGTAGCCAAAGCTCTTGAACCTGTGCGAAAGCAATTTCATAACTATACTATTGTTCACTATACGGATGATATATTGTTTTCAGCTCCTTCTATTTTAGAAACTCAGCAGATATTTCATGTAGCTCAACAACACTTAAAAGAGTCTCGATTATTCATTGCCCCTGAATAGATTCAATCCTCTGCACCTTACAATTACTTGGGATTTAATGCTATTAGACAACGTATCACTCCTTATCTTGCACAGATTCGTGTTGATAAATTATCAACCTTGACTGATTTTCAAAAATTTTAGGCATACAACCTGGCGTAGACCTACTTTGGGAATTGCAGAATATCAACTGATTTATTTAACAATTTAAAAGGAGTTTCTGATCAAAATAGCCCTCGTTCACTCTCCCAAGAGGCACGAGAAGAATTCTGCATAATGCAAAATAAATTGCAAAAGCAAATTCTTTCTCCTATCAGACTTGAGATACCTTTAGAGTTATTTACCCTTCCCTCTCTCCAGTCCCCTACAGGACTTCTTGCCCAGCAAGAACGCCTGATAGAATGGATATATATCCTTTTTTACAGGGACAAGATCACTTACACTCTCTCTTAATTTGATTGCTAAAATAATTATCAGTGGGAAAAATAGAACTGGATCTCTAATTGGCTCTGATTCTTATAAAATTGTAATTCAGTTCAGTGCAGTTCAGTCACTCACTCGTGTCCGACTCTCCGCGACCCCATGAATCACAGCATGCCAGGCCTCCCTGTCCATCACCAACTCCCGGAGTTCACTCAAACTCATGTCCACAGAGTTGGCGATGCCATTCAGGTATCTCATGCTCTGTTTTCCCCTTCTCCTGCCGCCCCCAACCTTTCCCAGCATCAGAGTCTTCTCCAGTGAGTTAACTCGTCGCTTGAGGTGGCCAAAGTGTTGCAGTTTCAGCTTTAGCATCAGTGCTTCCAATGTAGTTCAGTTCAGTTCAGTCGCTCAGTCGTGTCCGACTCTCCGCCACCCCATGAGTCACAGCACGCCAGGCCTCCCTGTCCATCACCAAATCCCGGAGATCACTCAAACTCATGTCCACAGAGTCAGCGATGCCATTCAGGTATCTCATGCTCTGTTTTCCCCTTCTCCTCCAGCCCCCAACCTTTCCCAGCATCAGAGTCTTTTCCAGTGAGTCAACTCGTCGCATGAGGTGACCAAAGTATTGCAGCTTCAGCTTTAGCATCAGTCCCTCCAATGAACATCCAGGATTGATTTCCTCTAGAATGGACTGTTTGGATCTCCTTGCAGTATAGGGGACTCTCAAGAGTCTTCTCCAACACCACAGTTCAAAAGCATCGATTCTTCGGCGATCAGCTTTCTTCACAGTCCAACTCTCACATTCATACATGACCACGGGAGAAACCATTGCCTTGACTAGACGGACCTTGGTTGGCAAAGTAATGTCTCTGCTTTTTAAAATACTATCAAGGTAGTACCTATTAGTAAATCTCAATTTGAGAGTGGTTTGCAAACTTCTACTATCTTCCAAATAGCCTTTTGAAAATATTCTGGAAATTTTCATTTCATTATCCTTTAACACACTTTGCAATTTCTTCAAAAGTATTGAATATATTATCTGTCGTGTTGTCACATCACAACCTATACCTCAAGCTGATGTTTTTATTATATCAGTTCAGTTCAGTCGCTCAGTCGTGTCCGACTCTCCGCGACCCCATGGATCACAGCACATCTGGCCTCCCTGTCCATCACCAACTCCAGGAGTTCCCTCAAACTCATATCCACAGAGTGGGTGATGCCATCCAACCGTCTCATTCTCAGTCGTCCCTTTCTCCTCCCGCCGCCAACATTTCCCAGCATCAGAGTCTTTTCCAGTGAGTCAACTCGTCGCATGAGGTGGCCAAAGTATTGGAGTTTCAACTTTAGCATCAGTCCTTCCAATGAACACCCAGGATTGATCTCCTTCAGAATGGACTGGTTGGGTCTCCTTGCAGTCCAGGGGACTCTCAAGAGACTTGTCTAGCACCACTGTTCAAAAGCATCAATTCTTTTGCGATCCGCTTTCTTCACAGTCCAACTCTCCATCCAAACATGACCACGGGAAAAACCATAGCCTTGACTAGAAGGACCTTGGTTGGCAAAGTAATGTCTCTGCATTTTAATAGGCTATCAAGGTTGGTCATAACTTTCCTTCCAAGGAGTAAGCGTCTTTTATTTTCATGGCTGCAGTTAGCATCTGCAGTGATTTTGGAGCCCCCCCAAAAATAAAGTCTGGCACTGTTTCCACTGTTTTTCCATTTATTTCCCATGAAATGATGGGACCAGGTGCCATGATATTTGTTTTCTGAATGTTGAGCTTCAAGCCAACCTTTTTACTCTCCTCTTTCACTTTCATCAAGAAGCTTTTTAGCTCCTCTTCACTTTCTGCCATAAGGGTAGTGTCATCTCTGTGGTTATTGATATTTCTCCCAGCAATCTTGATTCCAGCCTTTGGTTCTTCCAGCCCAGCATTCCTCATGATGTACACTGCATATAAGTTAAATAAGCAAGGTGACAATATACAGCCTTGACGTAGTCCTTTTCCTACTTGCAACCAGTCTTTTATTCCATGTACAGTTCTGACTGTTGCTTCCTGACCTGTATAGAGGTTTCTCAAGAGGCAGGTCAGGTGGTTTGGTATTCCCGTCTCTTTCAGAATGTTCCACAGTTTATTGTGATCTACAGAGTCAAAGGCTTTGGAATAGTCAATGAAGCAGAAATAGATGCTCTTCTGGAACTCTCTAGCTTTCTCCATGATCCAGGGATGTTGACAATTTGTTCTCTGGTGCTTCTATGTTTTCTAAAACCTGCTTGAACATCTGGGAGTTCACGGTTCACACAATGCTGAAGCCTGGCTTGGAGAATATTGAGCGTGACTTTACTAGCGTGTGAGATGAGTGCAATTGGTGCGGTCGTTTGAGCAGTCTTTGGCATTGCCTTTCTTTGGGACTGGATTAAAGACTGGCCTTTTCCAGTCCTGTGGCCACTGCTGAGTTTTGCAAATATGCTGGCATATTGAGTGCAGCACTTTCTCAGCATCATCTTTTAAGATTTGAAATAGCTCAACTGGAATTCCATCACCTCCACTAGCTTTGTTCGTAGTGAGGCTTTCTAAGGCCCACTTGACTTCACATTCCAAGATGTCTGGCTTCAGGTCAATGATCACGTTATCGTGACTATCTTGGTCGTGAAGATCTTTTTTGTACATTTCTTCTTTGTATTTTTGCCACCTCTTCTTAATATCGTCTGCTTCGCTTATGTCCATACCATTTCTGTCCTTTATCGAGCCCATCTTTGCATGAAATGTTCCCTTGGTATCTCTAATTTTCTTGAAGAGATCTCTTGGCTTTCGCATTCTGCTGTTTTCCTCTATTTCTTTGCATTGATCACTGAGGAAGGCTTTCTTATCTCTCCTTCCTATTCTTTGGAACTCTGCATTCAGATGTTTATATCTTTCCTTTTCTCCTTTGCTTTTCACTTGTCTTCTTTTCACAGCTATTTGTAATGCCTCCTCAGACAGTCATTTTGCTTTTTTGCATTTCTTTCCCATGGGGATGGTCTTGGTCCCTGTATTCTGTACAGTGTCACGAACCTCCGTCCAGAGTTCATCAGGCACTCTCTCTATCAGATCTAATCCCTTAAATCTATTTCTCACTTCCACTGTGTAATCGGCGCCTCTAGCAAAGCAGACACCAGAGACGCCATCCCCGGCGCGACCGACCACGCAAAGAGGCGCGGCCGTGAGGAGGTACCCCAAGACTGAGGCCAGGGCCAGTGGCCGAGAGGAGCTACCCCACCTCCAATAGGCCGTGGCTGCGCGGGCGCAGGAGGGCCGAGCGGAGCTACTCCACCTTCAAGGTCAGGAGGGGCGTCCTTGAGGAAATACCCCTCATTCAAGTTAAGCTGCAGCGGCTGCACTTTCTTGGAGCAGCTGTGAAGAGATATCCCACGCCCAAGGTAAGAGAAATCCAAATAAGACAGTAGGTATTGCGAGGGGGCATCAGAGGGCAGAAACACTGAAATCATAATCACGGGAAACTCGTCGATCTGATCACATGGACCACAGCTGAATGTGGTCCACTGGAGAAGGGAATGGCAAACCACTTCAGTATACTTGCCTTGAGAACCCCATGAATGGTATCAAAGGGCAAATTGATAGGATACTGAATGAGGAATTCCCCAGGTCGGTAGGTGCCCAGAATGCTACTGGATATCAGTGGAGAAATAACTCTAGAAGAATGAAGGGATGGAGCAGAAGCAAAACCAATACCAATTTGTGGATATGACCGGTGATAGAAGCAAGTCAGTTCAGCAGTACAACCAGCGTATTATCATCTGTTGTGAGCACAACTTGTGCCCACATCAGTAGATGGCTTCCCAAAACCCTGACTAATAATTGCCCTCGGCATGTGAGGTGACAGAAAGGGGGCATGCAAGAAATGTCTATAGGAACCTGGAATGTTAGGTCCATAAATCAAGGCAAATTGGAAGTAGTCAACAAGAGATGGCAAGAGTGAACATAGACATTCTAGGAATCATTGAATTAAAATGGACTGGAATGGGTGAACTTAACTCAGATGACCATCATATCTACTACTGTGGGCAGGAATCCCTTAGGAGAAATGGAGGAGCCATCATGGTCAAGAAAAGAGTCCGAAACACAGTACTTGAATGCAATCTTAAAAACGACAGAATGATTTCTGTTCGTTTCCAAGGCATACCATTCATTATTACAGTAATTCAGACCTATACCCCAACCAGTAACGCTGAAGAAGCCGAAGTTGAACGGTTCTATGAAGACCTACAAGACCTTTTAGAACTAACATCCAAAAAAGATGTACTTTTCATTATAGGGGACTGGAATGCAAAAGGAGGAAGTCAAGAAACACCTGGAGTAACAGGCAAATTTGGCCTTGGAACACGGAATGAAGCAGGGCAAAGGCTATAGAGTTTTGTCAAGAGAACCCACTGGTCATAGCAAACAACTTCTTCCAATTCCAACACAAGGGAAGACTACAAATGGACAACACCAGATGGTCAACACCGAAATTAGATTGATTATATTCTTTGCAGCCAAAGATGGAGAAGCTGTATAGAGTTAGAGAAAACAAGACCAGGAGCTGCCTGTGGCTCAGATTATGGACTCCTTATTGCCAAATTCAGACTTAAATTGAAGAAAGTACGGAAAACCTCTAGACCATTCACATATGACCTAAATCAAAACCCTTATGATTGTACAGATTTTTATATAGACGGGACTAAAAATGCTAAAGCCTCATTCTGGTCTCTCGAAGAGTATAACGTTCTTTATACTAACTCCCACTCTTCTCAACAAAATGAATTATATGCTCTCATTCAGGTTATTCACCTACATCCTTACCATATTAATATAGTTTATGATATTTTATATTCAATATATGTATTACAATCTATCGATACATCAATCATAAATTCTAATCAGTCTATTATTCAACATTTTATCGAACTACAATCTCTTATTAAGAACTGCACTTCCTCTACTCATATTACCCATATCTGAGCACATTCTTGTTTTCTGGCCATGTGGCTCATGGCAACGAACAAGCTGATAAGCTTGTCGTTTTGCTGCTCCTGAAGAGCCACATGATCTATTTTGCAATAATGCTGGTTCATTCCACCAAATTTGGAAAATTCCATACTGCCATGCTAAAGAAATTATTATTAGTTGCCCTACTTGAAGGCCCTTGCATCTTCGATCTATTGCACAAGGCATTAATGCTCAAAGATTACATCCTAACAAACTATGGCCAATGGGTGCAATGCATTGTTCTGAAATTTCTCGCTCTTCCTTCTTATATGTTTCAATCGACACAAATTCCTTTTTAATATGGGTCACACCTCTTCAAGATGAGGCTACACGACATGTTGTAACCCACCTATTAACTTGTTTTCCTATAATGGGAACACCTAGTTCTATAAAAACAGAAAAAAAAGCCCTGCCTATATTTCTAGGCAATTCAAACAATTCCTACAATCATTTTCTATTAAATATATTACAAGCATCCCTTATAATCCACAAACAATTTTTTTTTTAAACTGGAAACTGTAACATTTTATTTAATTTTTTTTATTGGAGGCGAATTACTTTACATTAATATATTGGTTGGGGTTGCCATACATTGACACGAATCTGCCACGGGTGTACATGTGTTCCCTTTCTTGAACCCCCAGCCCACCTCCCTCTTCCCCATATCCTCCCTCCAGGTCATCCCCGTGCACCAGCCCCAAGCATCCTGTATCATGCCTCGAACCTGGACTGGTGATTCAGTTCAAATAATATACATGTTACAATGCCATTTTCCCAAATCATCCCACCATCACCCTCTCCCACAGAGTCCCAAAGACTGTTCTATACACTTATGTCTCTTTTGCTGTCTCGTATACAGGGTTTAGGCTACCATCTTTCTAAATTCCCTATATATGCATTGGTATACTGTATTGATGTTTTTCTTTCTGGCTTACTTCACTCTGTAAAATAGGCTCCAATTTCATCCACCTCATTGGAACTGACAAAAATGCATTTTTTTGATGGCTGAAAAATACTCCATTGTGTAGATGTACCAGAGCTTTCTGATCCATGCATCCGCAGATGGACATCTTGGTTGCTTCCATGTTCTCCCTTTTATAAGCAGTGTTGCAATGAACATTGGAGTACATGTGTTTCTTTCATTTCTGGTTTCCTCAGTGTGTAAGACCAGGAGTGGATTTGCTGGATCATATATTAGTTCTATTTCCAGGTTTTCGAGGAATCTCCACACTGTTCTCCATAGTGGCTGTACTAGTTTGCATTCCCTCCAACAGTGTAAAAGGGTTCCCTTTTCTCCACACCCCCTCCAGCATTTATTTGCATGTAGACATTTGGATAGCAGCCATTCTGACTGGTGTGAAATGGTATCTCATTGTGGTTTTGATTTGCATTTCTCTGATTATGAGGGATATTGAGCATTTTTTCATGTGTTTGTTAGCCATCTGTTTGTCTTCTTTGGAGAAATGTCTGTTTAATTCTTTGGCCCATTTTTTAATTGGGTCGTTTATTTTTCCGGAATTGAGCTGCAGGAGCTGCTTGTATATTTTGGAGATTAATTTTTTGTCAGTTGATTCAGTGGCTATTAATTTCTCCCAATCTGAAGTCTGTGTTTATACCTTGCTTATAGTTTCCTTTGCTGTGCAGAATCTTTTCATTTTAATTAAGTCCCATTTGTTTATTTTTGCTTTTATTTCCAATATTCTGGGAGGTGGGTCTTGGAGGATCCTGCTGTGATTTATGTCAGAGAGTGTTTTGCCTACGTTCTCCTCTAGGAGTTTTAGAGTTTCTGGTCTTACATTTAGTTCTCTAATCCATTTTCAGTTTATTTTGGTGTATGGTGTTAGGAAGTGCCTCCTTTGTCAAAGATAAGGTGTCCAAAGGTGTGTGGATTTATCTCTGGGCCTTCTATTTTGTTCCATTGATCTATATTTCTGTCTTTATGAGAGTACCATATTATCTTGATGAATGTGCCTTTGTAGTAGAGCCTGAAGTCCTGCAGGTTAATTCCCCCAGTTCCATTCTTCTTCCTCAAGATTGCTTTGGCTCTTCGAGGTTTTTTGTATTTCTATACAAATTGTGAGATTATTTGTGCTAGTTCTGTGAAAAATATCGTTGGAAGCTTGATAGGGATTGCATTAAATGTATAAATTACTTTGGGTAGTATACTCATTTTTAGTATATTTATTCTTCCAATCCACGAACATGGCATATTTCTCCATCTATTAATGTCCTCTTTGATTACTTTCACTAGTGTTTTATAGTTTTCTATGTACAAGTCTTTTGTTTCCTTAGGTAGATATATTCCTAAGTATTTAATTCTTTTCGTTGCAACAAAGAATGGAATAATTTCCATAATTTCTCTTTCTATTTTCTCATTAAGTGTATAGGAATGCAAGGGATTTCTGTCTGTTGATTTTATATCCTGCAACTTTACTGTATTCACTGATTAGCTCTGGTAGTTTTCTGGTAGAGTCTTTAGGGTTTTCTGTGTAGAGGACCATGTCATCAGTGAACAGTGAAATTTTACTTCTTCTTTTCCAATTTGTATTCCTTTTATGTCTTTTTCTGCTCTGATTGCTGTAGCCAAAACTTCCAGAACTATGTTGAACGGTAGTGGTGATAGTGGGCACACTTGTCTTTTTCCTGACTTTAGGGGAAATGCTTTCAGTTTTTCACCATTGAGGATAATGTTTTCTGTGGGTTTGTTATATATAGCTTTTATTATGTTGGGCTATGTCCCTTCTATTCCCAATTTCTGGAGGGTTTTTATCATAAATGGATGTTGAATTTTGTCCAAGGTTTTCTCTGCTTCTACTGAGATAATCATATGATTTTTATTTTTCAGTTTGTTAATGTGGTGTATTACGTTGATTGATTTGTGGATATTGAAGAATGCTTGCATGCCTGGGGTAAAGCCACTTGATCATAATGTATGATCTTCTTAATGTGCTGTTGGATTCTGATTGCTAAAATTTTGTTAAGGATTTTTGCATCTATGTTCATCAGTGATATTGGCTTGTAGTTTTCTTTTTTGTGGGATCTTTACCAGGTTTTGGGATTAGGTTGATGGTGGCCTTATAGAATGAGTTTGGAAGTTTCCCTTCCTCAGCAATTTTCAGGAAGAGTTTGAGTAGAATAACTGTTAGCTCTTCTCTAAATTTTTGGTAGAATTCAGCTGTGGAGCCGTCTGGCCCTGGGCTTTTGTTTGCTGGAAGATTTCTGATTATAGCCACTAATTCCATGTTTGTGATGAGTAGGCAGGCCGCCCTGCCTCCCTACCCATACCCCGCCTGCTAGAGGGTGGTGCGGGCATCTGTGCCGCTTCTCTGCTGAGAGTTTCCTCTGGGCACTTAGTCTGTGGGTTTTAATTATTTATTTAATTATTAATTAAATATTTATGTATGTATGCGTTTTTCTCCCAGTTATGTGGCCCTCTGAAGTTCCAAGGCTCGCCACAGACCCACCAGTGTTTCCAGGTGTTAGGAACCTTCTTCTTTTTTTTTTTTCCTTTCTTTCTTTAAGCCTCCCTTCCTAGGACGGAGCTCCGTCCCTCCCTTTTTTGACTCTCTTTTTATCTTTTATATTATTTCCTACCTCCTTTCGAAGATTATGGGCTCCTTTTCTGGGTGTCTGATGTCCTCTGCCAGTATTCAGAAGTTGTTTTATGGGATTTACTCAGCGTTCAAATGTTCTTTTGCTGATTTTGTGGGGGAGAAAGTTGTCGCCCTGTCCTATTCCTCTGCCATCTTCCTGTGCTCCCTAAACTCTCCACAAGCACAAATTTAAAAAGTAAATATAGAGGGGGAATACACAGGATCATTTTTGTGTTCCTTATCCAGAGCAGACTTTCAGTTCAGTTCAGTTCAGTTCATTTCAGTCGCTGGCTCAGTTGTTTCAGATTCTTTGTGACCCCATGAATCACAGCGCATCACGCCTCCCTGTCTATCTCCAACTCCCTGAGTTCACTCCAACCCATGTCCATCAAGTCGGTGATGCCATCCTGCCATCTCATTCTCTGCTGTCCTCTTCTCCTCCTGCCCACAATACCTCCCAGCATCAGGGTCTTTTCGAGTGAGTCAACTCTTCACATGAGGTGGCCAAAGTATTGGAGTTTCTGCTTCAGCATCAGTCCTTCCAATGAACACCCAGGACTGATCTCCATTAGAATGGACTGGTTGGATCTCCTTGCATTCAAGGGACTCTCAAGAGTCTTCACCACCACAGTTCAAAAGCATAAATTCCACGGCTACAAGCTTTCTTCACAGTCCAACTCTCACATCCATACATGACCACTGGAAAAAACATAGCCTTGATTTGAGGGACCTTGGTTGGCAAAGTAATGTCCATGCTTTTTAATACGCTGTCTAGATTCCAATGCAATATATTCTCTAATCTTAAAATTATCGTTAATGCAGCTTTGTTTGTTTTAAATTTTTTAAACTTATCGCAAGGAGATATTTTGACAAAAGCAGAAAACCGTTTCCTGGAACTGAAGGACACTTCTCTTCCTCTACCTATTTTGTATCAAGACGGGGTGACTAAACAATGGATGTGGAAAATTAATATTACCAGGAAAGGGACACGCTTGTATTTCTCCAGATGGATCCAATGAATTCATTTGGTTCCCTCTTCAGAAGATTCATCCAAGGAAGCTAAGATAGAGAGAAAAAGATGAAATCCCCGGGAGGAGGAGATTTCAGTACAAGCCATGCCGGCTTTTAAACTTTCTAAGAAATGCCACACTCGACGTCATCGACCTCATGATCTCCCTACTTGGAGACGGATAAAAACTCTTATTAATCAACCTGAAAATCTGGGTTCTCAACAGGAAATGACCTGGGATTCTGAGAATATTTTTGTGGCTACACTTGCTTTCCTTGCTTTTGCTTTCCCCGCTCAGGCTGGCTTGAATAATCACACTTATAGGGCTTATATACCTAAGCCCCAGTTATTGCAAGTTGTAGAATGGACAGATATAGGACCTGTCATATCCAATAATGACACAGTACATACGCCTCCGCCTTGGAGATTTGAGGGGTCATCTCCTCTCTTCCTGAGGAAGATGGAAGACTAATAAACATTTCTCTAGGCTATGAAATCCTTCCTTTGTGCATGGGCCCAGCAGAATTATGTATTAATGTTAGTCAACAAAAGTGGACTTTCATCCTGCCTCCAACAAAGAATTTCAGTACATTGCTTGGACTGTTTACTACCCTGTCCCTTTATGAAAACCATGTCAATACTACCAAATCTTTAGGACAAGGACAAAAGTTGAAATGTAAGGGGTTTACGTATAAGGACTTTACATATATTCCTGTTTACTGGGATACATGTCAAGCTAAATCAGGGAAATTAATGTTTTTGGCCAATTACACCATTGTTGATTGGGGAACCCAATCATCTAACTGCTCAGATGATCTTAATAATACAATGTGTGATATGCTACTCAAGAAGAATGGAAGATTACCAATAGTTCAATGGAAAACTTCCATGACAAAGGACTCTTTGGCTGGATTGACAGTGAAAGGGCAACTCCTCGCCCTCGAATCATCCTCAATATATGAATTGGACCTGAACAATAGGACATTTGGAAACATGATGCACGTACTTAAAAACTTGGAACTTGGACTGGATATGCCACAGGGACCAGTCGTTGTCATAGTAACTCTTCCTTCCGTTATAATCATTCATATTTTATACAAGCTTCCATCCCCCTTCCTTTTGTTATGGCCATAGGGAACTCACAGTTTAATAAGACTTTATGTTCTGTCACTTGTATAGATTGCAGATTGTATACTTGTCTAAATTCCTTTTAAAAAATGAATCCCTTTTGATTCTTCGATCTCGGTGTAGTCTGTGGTTACCAGTTAGATCTCCAAATACCCTGGGAAGAAGGTCCCATGGTAGGACTTGCCTCCCGGTTACTCTCTAAATTACTCCAATGATCTAAGCGATTCATTGGATGGCTAATTCTTGGCATTTTGGGATTTATAGCCATTTGCATCACTGCTGCAGTTGCAGGCATTGCTTTACAAACCTCAATTCAAACCCAAAACTTTATTCAAATTTGGACTAAAGATGCTGATACTATGTGGGCCACCCAGGCTCAGATGGATGAGGACGTTCAGGATAAAATACAAGAATTAAAAACAGGCATCCAGTGGGTCAGAGAACAATTAATACATTTTAAAAAGCAAGTATTATTAAAATGTGATTGGACAGTTTTGCATTACTCCTGTTTGGTTCAACAATAGTGCTTACAACTGGGAACAAATCAAGTTTCACTTACAAGGTACACATAAGAATGCTCCTTAAATATACAATTGTTGCAAGAGAAAATCTTTGAACTCTTCTCTAAGAATCTATCCTCTTCCAAAAATTTGGAAACCTTAGCTGATCAGCTAGCTGATCAATTATCTGGGTTAGTCACTTGAGGATGATTTCAAAGCATTACACTTCGTATTGGATCTGGAGCTATAAAGCTGAAAATTATCATGGTCATTAGTATCTGTAGTATACTGATGCATTTCAACTAAAATATTCAAACTAAAGAGATTCAATTGGTCAGTGCCTTTTTCACAGAAGTATATGCAGTCACCCCCAATTATGAAAAAATAAAACAGGGAGAATCGCCAGGGGACGTTCAACTTTAAGGGATCCAATAGGTTTGCTTCCGTTGTGTAGCATTTCTCAAGGACTCTGTTCATTCTCAGTTCCTGTGAAACAGGGACGAGCAGAGCTGCACGCAGTCCTCAGTACTGGGATCATGGGAGAGGACACCTGCTTGGATTCCCTTCAGTGTCTCCCTTCAGTGACCTTGAACGTAAAGGATTATCCATTTTGTTGCAACTGGTGGAATTTCATTATTTTTCATGGCAGAATGATAATTTTATTATAGATATATAAGCATGCGTTTCTGCAAAAAAAAAAAAAAAAAAGCACGCTTGTTTCACTCGAGTCTTCTGTCCCATGCATCCTTCTTCTTGTCAACTCCAGTCACCAGATCCTGGTTTACGAAGACCGTGACATGGTTCTAGTTGAGTGATGACACCATCATGATTATCTGGTCATGAAGAGTATCTTTGTTGAGTTCTTCTGTGTATTCTTGACACCTTTTAATTGTTGCTGTTTCTGTTAGGTCCCCAATATTTCTGACCTTTGTGGTGCACTTCTTTATATGAAATCTTCCCATGGTATCTTTAAGTTTCTTGAAGTGATCTCTAGTCTATCTGATTCTATTGTTAACCTCTCTTTCTTGGCATTGATCAATGAGGAACGTTTTCTTATCTGCCCTACTTATTCTTCAATATTCTACATTCAAATAGGTATATCTTTCCCATTCTCATTTCACTTCCACTTCTCTCTCTCCTTTTTCTTTTTTTCTTATTCTCAGCTAGTGTAAGGTGTCTTCGAAAACCGTTTTGCCCTTGTGCATTTCTTTGTCTTGGGGATAGTCTTCATTGCTGCTCCTGTACAATGTCACGAACCACTGCCCTTAGTTCTACAAGAACTCTATTAGATTTCCAATTATAATCAAAAGGGCTTTTATTTAGATCACACCAGAATGATCTAGGGATTTTCCCTACTTTTGTTGAAATCAGTCTGAATGTTTCAGCATGAGCTGATGATCTGAGCCACAGTCAGCTCCCGGTTTGTTTTGGATGGCTACATTAAGCTTCTCCATCTTCAGCTGTAAAGCATATAATCGGTTTGATTTTGGTATTAACCGTCTTCTTGTGTGCATGTGTAGAGTCGTCTCATGTGTTGTTGGAAAAAGTTTCCTATGACGGTCCCTTGTCTTGGCAGAACAGTGTTAGACATTGCCCTGGTTCATTTTGTAGCCAAAGGCCAAACTTGTCTATGACTCTAGCTATCTCTTGATGTCCTAGTTTTGCATTCCAGTCCCCAATGATGCAAATGATATCTTTATGTGTGCGTGTGTGTGTGTGTGTTAGTTCTAGAAGATCCTATTGGTAAACATAGAACCACTCAACTTCAGCTTCTCACCGACCTTCAGCTCAATTTCTACTTCAACATTGCTGGTCAGGACATAGATTTGGATTATTGTGCTATTGCATAGTTTGTCTTGAGAATCAGCAGAGATCTTTCTGCATTCTTGAGAATGCACCCAAGAACTGCATTTCACACACTTTTGTTGACTGTGAGTGATACACCGTTTCTTCTCTAGGGATTCTTGCCCACCGTGGTAGATAAAATGGTCATCTCAATTAAATTTGCCCATTCCAGTCAATTTTAATTCACTGATTCCTGAAAGGTTGCTGTTCACCATTGACATCCCCTGTTTGACGAATTCCAAGTTAAGTTGAATCATGGGCCTAACTTTCTAAGTTCCTATGCACTATTGTTCTTTACAGAATGAGACTTTACTTCCATCACCAGTCACTACCACAGCTGGGTGTTTTTTTTGTTTGTTTTTTGTTTTTTGCTCTGGTTTCATCTCTTCATTACTTTTGGAGTTACTTCTCCACTGATTTCCAAAAGCATATTAGGACACCTACCAACACGGGGAGTTCACCTTTCAGTGTCCATTCTGTTTGCCTTTTCATACTATTCATGGGGTTTCAAGGCAAAATACTGAAGCTGTGCCATTCACTTCTCCACTGGCCCACGTTTTCTCAGAACCCTCCATCATAACCCATCCATCCCGGATGGCCCTACAGAGTCCGACTCATAGTTTCATTGCATTAGACAAGACTGTGGTCCACTGCATCAGTTTGATTAGTTTTCTGTGGTTGTGGTTTCCATTACGTCTGCCCTCTAACGGATAAGCATAAAAGGCTTATAGAAGCTTTCTGATGGGAGGGCCAGACTGTGAGTGAACCTGAGTCTTGTTTAGATAGGTGGGGCCATGTTCAGTAAAGCTTTAATCCGATTTTCTGTTGCGGGGAGGGGTGGGGAGGGCTGTGTTCCAGCCCTGTTGTTTGAACTGAGGACAAACTTTGGTATGAGAAATGTACTTGTGATCTTCTTCAAAAGGGCTTGTGCAAGCACTGTTGTATTCAGTGCCCCTCATCCTCCTGTAGCCCACTCTCGGCCGACACTTACAGGCAAATCTGGCTCAGGATTTTGTGGGGACACTGCTCCTTATGCTTGGCTACTGGTGCACACAAGATTTTGTTTGTGCCCTGCAACTGCTTCAGTTCTGTGGAAGTTCTGTAATCAAGTCCTCCAAAGTCAAATTTCCTGTGGGGTTCTCAATCCCTTTGCCAGACCCCCAGGTGAGGAATTGTGCAGTGCTCCTAGAACTTCCTTAACAGTACGAGAATTTCTTCGGCATATTTATTTTTCAATTTGTGGATGTCTGCTAGCTGGCTTTATTGTGGATTGAATGGAAAACTCCTCCAAGAGGGCATATGCCATAAACTGCATGACCCAGGTCTGTAGCAGCCAGAGACCCTCTCCTCTGTCAGGCTACTGCTGACCCATGCCTCTGCAGGAGACACTCAATCCCTGAAAGACAGGTCTCACTCTGTGTCTGGAAGTCTCTGCGTATTGGTGCACAAAATGTTTTCTATGAGCCCTCTGAGTGTGGCTGGAAGGTATTGATGATAAACACAAAGTCACCCCTCCTACAGTCTTCTTGGGATGTCTCCTTCCCCACTGGACATGGTGTACATCTTTTTGGTGGGGCCTGACCTTCTCTTGTCCTTCATCATTCAGTAGCAAGCTGCAATTTTGGAGCTCTCTCAGGAAAAGATAAGTGAACACCCTTCTACTTGGCTATCTTTGCTCCCTCACAGGCACACACTGGCAAAGGGGAAAATTCATATACCCCACGGCTGCACTTTCTTCACCTTTCTACACCGCCAGTTATGCATGAGCACCTGGATGGATTGCATGCTCGCACACGGTATGCTAGGATGCCTGTGGTTTCACAATGAAGGAGCCTACCTGATCATGTCATTTGTCTCACACCATGCTATTATTGGCCGCATCAGCGAGGGAGTTTGCTGCCTGGTGGACTGGTCTGAGGCAGCAGTAGGCCAGGGCCTTCCTCTAACGTGTAAAAATTCTCCAGTGCAGTAGGCTATCTTTCTGTTCCTCCTCCTTCCAGTCTCTGTTCTTTTCGGAAGGACCTTGACCTCTTCACTGTCATGGATCCTGTTATAGCCATGCCCACCATTTCCACAGGATACCCCACTTCCCATAGACTAAAGGGTTCAAAGGCTATGCTTTAAAATACCCACACCATTGAATTTACACTGGTTGTATTCAGTGTATTTACACTGAATTTACACTGGGTGAGTTCTCAAAACTTCCCCATCTGCTTCCTGGTAGAAATACACACATCAACGTGGCACAAACTGTGAGCTTCTTTTTGTCTCTTGAGGTAAACCCAGATTTATTGATCCACTTTCCTGAATTGTCACTGGCCATCCTTTCCTCATCCCTGTGCTGAACAGGAGCACCTCAGAGATGCATGGGCCAGTCTTCCCCAGTCTGTGGACACCTCGTGCCTCCTTCTTCTTGCTGCATGCCTCGTGATATCTCACCTTCATCTCTACGTCGGATGTGGTTGGACACACATCCACATACAGAAAGACACACAAACACCTCCATGTCTACCCACGCATGTGCACACAAATGTTCAAAGGCACAGGGGAACATAACAAACACGGACCATAGGTGTTTCTGTAGCTGAAGAACCAGTGCTTCATATCAAATTTAGAGAACTCCATATTTCTCCAAGGGAAGTTTCCATTCTGATCTCCAATATGAAATACAGAGGAGTTCAACTTCCAAAGTGGAGAATTAACACCTATGATTGAATGCTGTCAATTCAGAGCATTTAACATTTCATGGAAGAAATTCTGTTTTGATAAAATTTGAGAAATATGACAAACTCTAAACTTGATGAAGAAAGAGTGGGCCCTGATTTTCATTTGTGCAAGAGATATCATTCCAAATCCATACTGAATCTCGATATCTTCAGAACCCAGTGCCAAGATTTTCATATGAGAAATATACAGAATTCAAAATTAAATGCCAGGAAACCACATGTAGATTTTCATACCTGAGTAATAGAGAATTCCACATTTCACGTAAGAAAGATAGAATCCAGATTTTCATAGAGTGAAATAAAAAATACAATTATCATGGAATAATACTACTATCACTATATTTGCATATAAAAGTATAGGTAATCCTATACTTGAGTTAATTTAAGTTCAGTCTCTCGGTCATATCCAACTTTTTGTGATCCCATGGACTGCAAATTACGACACTTCACTGTCCAACAGCAATTCCTGGAGCATTCTCAAACTCATGTCCATCGAGTCGGTGATGTCATTCAACCATCTTATCCTCTATCATACTCTTCTCCTCCTGGATTCAGTGTTTCCCAGGGTCTTTCCGATGAGACAATTATTTGCATTAGGTGGACAAAATTGGAGTTTACGCCTCAGAATAAGTCCTTCCAATGAATATTCAGTACTGATTTCCTTTAACCTCCTTGCTGTCCAAGAGACACTAAAGAGTCTTCACCAACAGCCTTGTTTTAAAGCAACAATTCTACTGCTCTCAGTTGTCTTTAGTGTCCAAATCTCACATCCGTACATGACCACCAAAAAAAAAAAAAAAAACACAAATTAATAGCTTTGATTAAGAGTATATTTGCTCACAGAGCAATGTCTCTGCTTTTCAATATGTTGACTTGGCAGGTCATACCGTTCCTTCCAAAGAGCAAGAATCTTTTAATTTCATGGCTGCCGTCACCATCTGCAGTCATTTTGGAGCCCCACAACAAAATAAAGTCTCTCTCTGTTTCCATTGTTGCTCCATCAGTTTCCCAAGCAGAGATGGAACCAGTTGTAGTTATCTTCATTTTCTGAATGTTGAGTTTTAAGTGAACACTGAACTCCCCTTTCTCTTTCACCAAAAGGCTCTTTAGTTGTTCTTCACCTTTGCCGCAAATGTGGTGTCATCTACCTTTCTGAGGTTATTGATATTTCTCCCAGAAACCTTGATTCAAACTTTGCTTCATGCAGCCTGGGATTTAACATCTTGCACACCACCTAGAAGGTAACTAGGCAGGGTGACAATATGCAGCCTTGGCATAATTCTTTCCTGATTTGAAAGCACCCTGTTGTCCATGTCCAGTTCTAACTGTTGCTTCTTGACCTGGATACAGATTTCTCAGGAGGCAGGTCAAGTAGTCTGGTACTCCCATCCCTTTAAGAATTTTCCACAATTTACTGTGATCCACTTATGGCAGAAAGTGAAGAGGAATTCAAAAGCCTCTTGATGAAAGTGAGAGAGGAGAGTGAAAAGGTTGGCTTGAAGCTGAATATTCAGAAAGCAAAGATCATGGCATCTGGTCCCATCACTTCATGGGAAACAGATGGAAAAATAGTGGAAACAGTGTCAGACTTTATTTTTGGGGGCTCCAAAATCACTGCAGATGTTGATTACAGCCAGGAAATTAAAAGACGCTTACTCCTTGGAAGGAAAGTTAGGACCAAACTTGATAGTACATTAAAAAGAGACATTACTTTTCCAACAAAGGTCCGTCTAGTCAAGGCTATGGTTTTTCCCATGGTCATGTATGGATATGAGAGTTGGACTGTGAAGAAAGCTGATAGCCGAAGAATTGATGCTTTTGAACTGTGGTGTTGGAGAAGACTCTTGAGAGTCCCTTGGACTGCAAGGAGATCAAACCAGTGCATTCTAAAGGAGATCAATCCTGTGTGTTCATTGGAAGGAATGATGCTAAAGCTGAAACTGTAATACTTTGGCCACCACATGTGATGAGTTGACTCACTGGAAAAGACTCTGATGCTGGGAACGGTTGGGGGCGGGAGGAAAAGGGGACGACAGAGAATGAGATGGCTGGATGGCATATTCCGTGGGCATGAGTTTGAGTGAACTCCGGGTGTTGATGATGGACAGGGAGGCCTGGCGTGCTGTGATTCATGGGGTCGCGGAGAGTCGGACACGACTGAGCGACTGAACTGAACTGAACTGACAAAGCCTTTATACCAAAGGCTTTGGTATAAACAATGAAGCAGACATACACATGCTTTTTTTTTTTTTTTTCCTGGAGACCTCTTGATCTTTTGATGGGACCTCGGATTTTGGCAATCTGATCTCTGTTTCCTTTGCCTGTTCTAAATCCTCTTTGAAGTTCATGGCTCACGTACTGTTCAAGCCTTGCCTGGGGAATTTTTACTATTACTTTGCTACTATTTGAGTTAAGGCCATTGCGTGTTAGTGTGAACAGTTTATGGCATTGCCTTGCTTTGGAATGGAATAATTACTGAAAGTTTCCAGTCCTGTGGCCACTGCTTCGTTTTCCAAATTCCTTGCATACTGAGTGCAGCATTTTGAGACAATCATTTTTCAGGCTACGACATAGCTGAACTGGAATTCCCTCAGTTCTACTAGTTTTGTTCATAGTGAAGTTTCATAAGGATGGCTTGACTTCACATTACAAGAGGACTGGCTCTAGGTGAGTGATCACATCATCCAGGTTATCTGACTCATGAAGATCCTGTTAAAATAGTTCTTCTGTGTAACCTTGCCACATCTTCTTAATATCTTCTGCTTCATTGAGGTCCATGCAATTTCTGTCCTTTATTTTGAACATCTCTTCATGAAATGATTCCTTGGTATCTCTAATTTTCTTGACGAGGTCTCTAGTCTTTCCCATTCCATTATTTCCCTCTATTTCTTTCCACTGATCACTGAAGAAGGCTTTCTTATCACTCCTTCTTATTCCTTGAACCTTTGCATTCAGATTGTTATCTCTAATTTTCTCCTTTGTTTTAGCTTCTTTTCTTTTCTCATCTATTTGTAAGGCATCTACAGCAAACCATTTTGCCTTTTTGTATTTTTTTTTTTTGAGGAGGGTTTTGATCACTGCCTATTGTACAATGTCACAATCCTCTGTCAGTAGTTCATCAGGCATTCTTTGTATCAGATCTAATCCCTTGAATCTATTTGTCACTTTCACCGTGTCATCATAAGGGATTTGATGTAAGACATACCTGAATGTTCTAGTGGTTTTCCCTACGTTCTTCAAATTAACTCTTGCTTTGGCAATAAGGAATTCAAGATCTGAGGCACTGTCCACTCTCAGTCTTACACTTCTGACTCTACAGATCTCCTGCATCTTTGGCTGTGAAGAAAAAATCAATCTGATTTCAGTTTTAACCATATGATGACGAACATTTGTAGTATCCTCTCGTGTTCCCAGAAAAGGATGTTGCTATGCGCAGTGTGTTCTCTTGGCAAATCTCTGTTAGCCTTTGGAAAACTTCATTTTGTACTCCAGGGCCAAATTTTCCTTTTACCCCCAGATATCTCTTGACTTCCTACTTTTGCATTCCATTCCCCTGTGATGGAAAGGTTATCTTTCTTGTCTGCTAGTTCTACAAATTCTTGTAGGCCTTCATAGAATTGTTCCATTATAGCTACTTTAGCATTACTGGTCAGGGCACAGACTTGGATTACTGTGCTATTGAATGGGTTCCCTTGGAAAGAAACAGAGATCATTCTGTCATTTTTCAGATTGTCACCAAATACTATCTTCCAGACTCTTTTTTTTTTTACTATGATGGCTACTCCATTTCTTCTGAGGGATTCTTTCCCACTGTAGGAGACATAATGGTCATCTGAGTTAAATTCATCCGTTCCCGTCCATTTTAGTTCACTGATTCCTAAAATGTCAATGTTCATTCACTCTTGACATTGCCATTTTGACCCCTTCCTATTTACCTTGATTCATGGACCTAACCTTTAAAGTTCCTATGCAGTCTTGCTCTTTACAGCATCGGGGTGTTCTTCCATCACTAGTCACATCCGCAAGTGGGAATTTGATTTTGCTTTGGCTCCATCGCTTCATTCTTTTTGGAGTTTCTTCTGCACTGATCTCCTATATCATATTGGGCAGCTATCAACCTTGGAATTTGTCTTTCAGTATGCTATATTTTGCCTTTACATGCTGCTCATGGAGTTCTTCAGGCAGGAATACTGAGGAGGTTTTCCATTCCCTTCTCCAAGGACCACTATTCGTCAGAGCACATTACCATCACCCGTCCATCATGGGTGGCCCTACAAGCATGACACATGGTTTCACTGAGTGAGTTAGACAAGGCTGTGTCCCATGTGATCAGTTTGGTTAGCTTTCTGAGATTATGGTTTTCATTCGTTCTGCCTTCTGACGGAGAAGGTCAAGAGGTTGTGGAAGCTTCCTGATCGGGAAGACTGACTAAGGGAAACTGGTTCTTGTTCTGATGGGTAGGGCCATGCCAGTTCAGTGGCTCAGTCACTGAAAAATCTTTGTGGCCCTATGCACTGCAGCATGCCAATCCGCCCTGTCCATCACTAACTAGACAAACTCATGTTCATTAAGTCAGTGATGCTCTCCAATCATCCCATCTTCTGTCTACTTTTATCCTCCCACCTTGAATTTTTCCGAGCATCAGGGTCTTTTCCAATGAGTCAGTTCTTTACACCCCGTGACCAAAGTGTTGGAGTTTCAGCTTGAGCACCAGTCCTTCCAATGAATATTCTGGACTGATTTCCTTTAGGATGTACTGCTTTGATCTCCTTGCCCTCCAAGAGACTCTCAAGCCTCTTCTCCAACATCATAGTTCAAGAGTATCAATTCTTTGGTGCTCAGCTTTCTTTATAGTCCAAATCTCCCATCCATACATGACTACTGGAAAAACCATAACTTTGATTAGACAGAAATATTTTGGAAAGTAATCTCTCTGATGTTTGATATGCTGTCTAGTTTGGTCATATTTTTCTTACAAAGAGAAAGCATCTTTTATTTTTATGGCGGCATTCCCAATCTGCTGTGATTTTGATTACAGTTCCATTCCCCAAACCGCACCCCTGGCAAAAAAAAAAAAAAGTCTCTCATTCTTTCCATTGTTTCCCCTTCTATTTGCCATGAAGTGATGGGACCGGTTGACATCATCATTGTTTTCTGAATTTTGATTTTTAATGTCATCTATTTCAATCTCTACTTTCACTTTCATCAAGGGCTCTTTTGTTCATTTTTCCTTTCTGCCATAAATATGGTGCCATCACCAGATAAGAGATTATTGATATTTCACCTGTCTATCTTGATTCCAGCGTGTGCTTATGCAACCAGGCCTTTCACATGATGTAATCTGCACGTAATTTACATAAGCAGCATGTCAGCATACAGCCTTGACATACTCCTTTCCCATTGGATTCAGATTGCTGTTCCATTTCCATTTCTAACTGTTGCGACTTGACCTGCATACAGATTTTTCAGG
Organism: Moschus berezovskii; assembly: GCF_049115385.1. NCBI lineage: Eukaryota > Metazoa > Chordata > Mammalia > Artiodactyla > Moschidae > Moschus > Moschus berezovskii. The sequence goes on from NC_142489.1 coordinate 80,193,011, forward strand.
AGGCAGGGCAGGTTGTCTGGTATTATCATCTCTCGATAAATTTTCCAGTTTGTTGTGACCCATAATCAAAGGCTTTGGTGTAGTCAACGATGCAGAAGTAGACTTTTTTCTTCTGGAACTCTCTTCCTGTGTTGCTGATCCAAAGGCTATTGACAATTTGATATCTGGATCCTCTGCCTTTTAAAAATCAAGCTTGAACACCTGGAAGTTCATTGTTTACGTACTGTTGAAGCCTGGTTTGGAGAATTTCAATCATTATTGTGCTCGTGTGTAAGACGATTGCATTTGTGTGGTAGTGTAAAAATTCTTTGGCACTGGCTTTCTTTAAGATTGAAATGAAAACTGACCTCCTTGTATAATTATGGGTCATTAATATGTGTATATTACAAAAAAAAAAAAACACAATATTCGATTATGTTTATTGTCCACTTATTTTTTAAACTAAATTATGAAAAAGGAGTAAAGAAGAAAAAAGAATTCTGCTTGGTGTTCTCTGATGACCTAAATGTGAAGGAAGTCTAAGAATTCTGGGATTTATGTCCACATAAGTGTCCTTCATTTTGACATAGTAGAAAAATACTAAGATAAGATTGTATAATTTTTATAAAACAAGATTGCTTAATGCAATATTACAAGTCAACTGTACCTCAAGCAGTGAAGAAATAAATGGTTCCACCATTTGCAGTATTTTGGTCCTTGAGAACATGACGGCAAATAAAATATTTCAGTTACAATGTGACAGAAACTTTAATCACGTGATGGTGTTTGTAAAAATATGTTAATTTTAAAAAAGTGAGTTAAAAGTGGTTATCAGAGCCTATTCAAAATGGACCATGATTGTTCAAGTTACCAACTTGTATCATAGGTCAAATATTTCTCCAAGAAAGGTGTCTAATAGAGACAGGATGGACATAAATCTGCAGATCTTAGCTCAAGATTATTAGTGAAGTTGGAAGTACAACTGCAACCACAGTCACACGTTCAATGGAGTGCAGTAGAATATATATTGCTCCCATTCTCAGGGCCCTCTAGGCCTTCTACCCTAGGGCTGGGTAGTGAAAGGCAGAGTTTCGGGACAGGCAAAAGACTATGCATTGCAGAGGCACAGTTCCCTTGATGGAGCCATTCACTGGCCTCGACCAGGGTTCGAAGAAGTAGCCACACGTCCGATGCTCACCTCCATGACCTAATGGCTGTGGCAAACTGTAGGGGTAACAGTCTATGACACCCAGCCCCCTTTTGGATAGTATGAGGAGACCGAGGACCAACTGTGTTTCGGGCACCTGACTCCCTCATTAAAATGACTGGACAAAGTATGAGAACCTTGGAAATAGAAGGACACAGAGAACAGACAGCTTCCCCTTCAGCTGGGACTGGGCACTGATGGGAGAACCAAGACCAGACGTTCAGATCTAGCCTACGCCCAGACAGGATAACCACCCTTCAGAGGGAAACCCTCCTTCTAACCAGGATGTTGGATGATGAAAGTTGTTTTAGGATATTACCTTTCAGAAAACGGATTGATATTTTCTTCAGTACAGGTTTACAGAGACAGTATTACTTGACTGTGACCTTACCTCAATAACAGAAGTAAGAGAACCTGACAGCAAGATATTTGCAACACCTTATCACAACCCTCACTTACCTTTCCTCTAAGTGAGCTGGGTTTGAGGAGTTTGGTGTAATTAAAGGAATAAGCCACATATCTTGCATTATTGTGCAATGAAAACCTCTAGTATGTAAACGTCAATCTTTGAAAATATCTTAGCCTAATAATATTGGGTATTTTTAGCAGTAACATCCATGTCTCACTTCTGTGGATGAGAGAGTGCCTCATTTCAAAACCACATTCTATCATGTGTACATGAGAAGTTTATCCTTTTCCAGTATAAAACAAATTAACTGGTGCACTGGGATGAACTAGAGGTATGGGATGCGGAGGGAGTTGGAGGGGGGTCTAGATGGGGAACCTATGTACACCCGGGGTTGATTCATGTCAGTGTATGGCAAAACCAATACATTGGAAAGTAATCAGCCTCCAATTCAAATAAATACATTTGAAATAATAATAGTAATAAAACAAATTAGCAAACACTGATGGCTACCCCAATGATCAAGTTAATTAAGGACCAGATTGCTGTGACAGATGTCATCAGGTCTATTTGAAGAATACTTATAACTTTGAAAATATTGTAATGAACTGATTTCCAAGTAGACGTATATAATATATATGTATTTTGACTTTACAACAATTCTGTAGTTCGTATATGTGCATCACGGTTTGGTTTGATACTTATACAAAATAAATATTTTTCTTTCCCTAATGTCTTTATGTTGAGGATATGGAGGTTAGCAAGAAACTCTGAATCTTGTTCACAGTTGAATTAGTCCCCCAAAACCCATTTTTCTTGACAATCTGCTTTCTGAATTGGGTAGATCTGATTAGTGGGGTGAACACTACCTCTTGAAAATAAGCTTTAAAGTTTAAAAGAAGCCTACAGTTCATACCCAGGTTCTCACGGAAAGGAAATTGTTAAAGAACTCTCTGACCAATAAACTGATAATGTTTTCGGAATTTTAATGGGAAAAATCCCATTCTCCATTGCAAAGAGAAGTGCAAAGAACTTAGGAATAAATTTACCTAAAGAAACAAAAGACCTGTATTTATATATAGAAAACTAAAACACTGCAGAAATAAACATAATAGAAACAGACTGAGAAATATGTCAGCTTCTTAGATCAGAAGAATCAATACGTGAAAATGAATGTTGCTGTTTCCACAGAACAAGAACAAACAATTTCAACCTCTAATAGCCAAAGCAATCTTGAGAAAGAAGAATAGAAATAGTGGGATCAACCTGCCTGACTTCAGGTCATACTACAAAGCTACAGTTATCAAGAAAGTAAGGTACTGGCACAAGACAAAAATATAGATTAATGGAACAATATAGAAAGCTCGGAAATATATCCACACACATATGGACACTTTATCTTTGACAAAGGAGGCAGAAATATATAATGGAGGAGAGAAACCACTTTAAAAAGCAGTGCTGGAGAAAATGGTCAACAACTGTAAAAGAATGTGCTAAAACACATTCTACCACCCTATACAACAATACACTTAAAACGAATTAAAGATATAAACATAAGGCTAGAAACTATATAACTCTCAGAGGAAAACGTAGGTACAACAGATTGTAACACAAATCACAGCATGATTCTCTGTGGCCCACCTGAGTGATGGAAATAGAAACTAAAACAAACATGGGACCTCATTAAACTTGAAAGTTTTACACAATGAAGGAAACAATACGCAAGGTGAAAAGGCAGCCTTATCAATGGGAGAAAATAAGAGTAAAGAAAGTAACTGAAAACAAAGTAATCTCCAAAATATACAAGCAGCTCATGAAGTTCAATACCAGAAAAATAAGCAATCCATCAAAAAGTGGCACAAAGAACTAAAGAGACTTCTCCAAAGGAGACATACAGATGTCTAACAAACACAGGAAAATCTGCTCAACATCACTCATTATCAGAGAAATGCAAATTACTACTACAGTGAGGTACCGTTTCACACGGGTCTAAAGCTACCATCAAAAACTACCATCAAAAAACTCTACAAGCCAGCAATGCTGGAGAGGGAGCAGAGAAAGGGAACCTTCTTACATTGTTGGTGGGAAGGCACTCTGGAGGACAGTGTGGAGGTTTCTTACAAAAAAAAAAAAAAAGGAAATAGAATTACCATGAGACCCAGTGATCCCACTTCTGGGCATACACACCAAGAAAACTAGAATTCAATGAGACATATGTACTCCAATGTTCATTGGAGCACTATTGACAATAGCTTGGACTTTTGAAACAACCTCGATGTCCGGTTCAAAGATGAATGGTTAAGGATGATGCTGTCTATATACACAATGGAATATTCAGCTATTAAAAAAGGGATACGTTTGAGTCAGTGCTAAGAGGTGGATGAAACTGTAACCTATTATATAGAGGGAAGCAAACCAGAATGAGAAACACCAACGCAGAATATGAAACCTTATATATGAAATTTAGAAAGAGGTAACAACGGTGCTATAAGCGAGACAATGAAAGTGATACATATTTAAAGAAAAGAATTTGGAACTCTGTGGGAGAAGGCGAGGGTGGGATGCTAGGAAAGAATAACATTGAAACATGAAACATTGAAACATGTATATTATCATAGGGAGAACAGACAACCAGTTGAAGGTCGTTGAATGAAGCAAGGCATGCTAAACTGGTGCTGCGGGACAACCGAGAAGGATGAGTCCATGAGATAGGTGACTGATATAATAGTGTGGAGGAAGCTCTGATGAGAATTCAGTAACCATGAAAGAAGTTCACTTGTATTACAGGAATAGAAAAAGTCTCTTTTTCTCCCTGTTAGCTCTCATTAACTCTATCCACTCGTCAATACCCAGCCTAGCGGGGATGAACCAGCTTGATCTCAAATCTAAACCGGACATTCCAACTTCTACCTTAAGTTCATGACATGAATGCTTATGACTTCATAGTCATCCACTTTTCTTTTACTGTAGCAGTGAATAGTCTAACCCACTGTGACTGAGGCCTTCAAGGATGTCACTGTGGAGCCCATCTTTTCTTCTTCCTAACATCATGTCCATGTTCTCCTGAGCAACAGGTACCTCCATAAGTACTTCTTATCTGTTGCTCGTGAAGGCAATTGAACAACCCTCATGACCTCTTATCAATCTCATTAAAGTGTGAAATAGACAAATATGCTAAAAAGGCCTGGAAAACTTCCCTAATACTGAGAACACCTTCAGAAAAGGGAGTTCCAGCCTTCCTGATAAATTCTTGGTAAAGGTCATGTAACTTGTGGGAAAGAATATAAAGAATATGCTCACTCTTGCTATGGAAAGAAGTGGGTAATATGATGGAATTAATAAGTCCTTTCACATGTGACATAAAAAATGATGAGACAGCATGGGAAAGACAGACACAAAGCCACATATATGTGGGGTGAAAGTTCTTGGGTTTTTTTGCTCTACGACAGACCTTTTAAATGCATAAAATAGCCTGCTCCTAGAAAGGAAGAGGTATATGTTGGTATCAAGATTATCATTTCCTCTCAGTTCCATATATTTTCATTGTGATCATTGCTAGTCCAGACAAGTAAAACTTAAATTAGAGTTTATCATTCCAAAATAGGAAATGAAACATCCCAGTGGACCAGATTCTCTAAAGTCAAAACAGTGCCTTTATTTCGTATACTAGGAAAGAAGTTTCAAATCTTGGATGGTAAAGAAGAAGCATAAGACTCTCCTCATAGAATATGCGTTTGTTTCCTTCTTGGTCTTCTTTCTTCTTTCTTTGAAGGTAAAAGACAGCCAGTGAACTTTAATACAGTCACAGAGATAATTTAGAAAAATATTAAGCCCTTCAGTGTGAGCAACACAAAGTCCTATGAGATAAAAATAAACACAATTGCATCTCACACTAAGATACGTGTTTCTTTATATGTTCAGTCTTGTCCAACTCTTTGCAAACAAATGAAATGTAGAACACCAGGCTCCTCTGCTCATGGGATTTGCCAGGCAAGATAGTTGCTTCCTGTGGCCATTCCTACTCCACTGTTAGATGTATGGAATGAATAAAAATATTACCCATGAATTTTCTTGCATCTCTTTCGAGACAAAATAAATTATACAGGCTCTTTGCTCGAGTGAATCTTTCTGAAATTCCAAAGATGCAATTGGGAATGAGAAATGGTTAAAATATTGTGGACGCTCATGATCACAGCAAGGCCGATACCAATTAAAGGAAAAGGTAAACCTCGAAACCTGACCTACCTTAGAATGTAGTGAAGCTCAATTTTTGTTAAACATGTACCAACCAAAGTTCCCTTCTTTAAGTCCTTTTAACAGCTAAAGATGGAGAAATAGGTAGATAGATGGAGTGGAGCTCAGAGAAGTGGGACAGAAATCTCTGTATATGACCCAGACAGTTTTCAAGGGTTTCACCTTTGTTTGTTGCCTGTTTGCTTGTTTGATTTTAAAGAACTCATTTCCCAGAACTTCATAGAAACTGAAGATCTTGTGTCACCTTGGTGTTGGCAGGAACCATGACCACGAGCAAGTGGCACTGGTTTTCCCTCAGGGCTCCAGGTATAAATCAGTATGTCCAGTGCTAAAGTTTTCCGTAAGAGAAGCCACAAATCAAATATCCGAAATCGGTGGGATCATGAAAATAACAAGAGAGCTCCAGGAACATACAAACAAATAAACATATTCTTCTACTTCGTTGTTTATAACAAATGTTTTGACCGTGTGGATCAGAAGCAAATGCTGGAAAATTCTTAAAGTGATAGGAACACATGATCACCTGACCTACCTCCTAAAATATCTGTATGCAGACCAAGAAGCACCAGTTAGGACTGGATGGGAAACAACAGACTGCTTCCAATTAGAGAAAGGATTATGACAAGGTTGCTTATTTAAATTCTATGTATTGTTCACTTCAGTCGCTCAGTCATATCCGACTCTTTGTGACCCATTAACCGCAGCATGCCAGGCCTCCTTGTCCATTACCAACTCCTTGGGTATACACAAACTCATGTTCATGGAGTTGGTGATGCTATCCAATCATCTTATCCTCTGTCATCCCTTTCTCTTCCTGCCCTCAATATTTCGTAGCAACAGGAAATTCCCCAGAGTCACTTAATCACATCAGGTGGCCAAAGTATTGCAATTTCATCTTCAACATCAATCACTCTAATGAACACCCAGGACTGATCACCATTAGGATGGACTGGTTGGAGCTCCCTGCAGTCCAAGGGACTCTCAAGAGTCTTCGCCTCCCCTACAGTTCAAAAGCATCAATTCTTCAGCGTTCAGATTTCTTTAAAGTCCAACTCTCACATCCATACATGCCCACTGGAGAAACCATAGTCTTTACTAGACGGACCTTTGTTGGCAAAGTAATGCCTCTGCTTTTTAATATGCTGACTAGGCTGGTCATAACTTTCCTTTGAAGTAGTAAGTGTCTTTTAAGTTTATGGCTGCAATCACCATCTGCAGCAATCTTGGAGCCTAAGAAATAGTCGGCGACAGTTTTCACTGTTTCCCCACCTATTTGCCATAGAGCGAAGGGACCAGATACCATGATCTTAGCTTTCTGAATGTTGAGCTTTAAGTGAACTTTTTCACTATCCTCTTTCACTGTCGTCAAGAGGTTCTTTTGCTATTTTTCACTTTTTGCCGAAAGGGAGGTGTCATTGGCATATCTGATGTTATTGATATTTCTCCCAGAAACCTTGATTCCAGCTTGTGCTTCCTCCAGCACAGCACTTCTCATGATGTACTCTGCATATAAGTTAAATAAGCAAGGTGATAATATACAGCCTTGACTTACTCCTTTTCCTATTTTGAACCAGTCTGTTGTTCCATGACCAGTACTAACAGTTTTTTCATGACCTGCATATAGGTTTCTCAAGAGGCAGGTCAGGTGGTCCGGTATTCCCATCTCTTTCAAATTTTCCGCGATTTATACTGATCCACCCAGTCAAAGGCTTTGGCATAGTCAGTAAAGAAGACAGAGATGCTTTTCTGGAGCTCTCTTCTGGATGTTGGCAATTTGATCTCCGGTTCCTCTGCCGTTTATAAAACCAGCTTGAACATCTGGAAGTTCACAGTTCACGTATTCCTGAAGCTTAGCTTGAAGAATATAGAGCATTATTTTACTAACATTTGAGATGAGTGCAATTGTGCGGTAGTTTGCACATTCTATGGCATTGTCTTTCTCTGGGATTGAAATGAATATTGCTCTTTTCCACTCCTGTGGCCACTGCTGAATTTTCCAAATTAGCTGGCCTATTGAATGCAGCACTTTTAAAGCATCATCTTTCAGGATTTGAAAAAGCTCAACTGACACCCAAACACCTACACTAGCTTCGTTCGTAGTGATGCTTCCTAAGGCCCACTTGACTTCACATTCCAAGATGTCTGGCTCTAGGTGAGTGATCACACCATCGTGATTATCTGGGTCGTGAAGATCTGTTTTCTACAGTTCTTTTGTGTATTCTTACCACCTCTTCTTTATATTTTCTGTTTCGATTAGATCCCTACCGTTTCTGTGCTTTTTTAAGTCCATCTTTGCCTGAAATGTCCTCGTGGGATCTCCAAAGTTCTTGAAGAGATCTCTCGTCTTTCGCATTCTATTGTTTCCCTTCTTTATTTGCACTGATCCCTGAGGAAGGCTTTTTTTTTTTTTTTCTCTCCTTGCTTTTCTTTAGAAATCTGCATTCAAATGGATATATCTTTCCTTTTCTCTTTTGCTTTTTGTCTCCCTTGTTTTCAAAGCTATTTGTAAGGCCTCCTCAGATCGCCATTCATTTTTTGCCTTTCTTTATTGGGGGATGGTCATGATCCCTGTCTCCTGTACAATGTCAGGTACCTCCATCCATAGCTCATCAGGCACTCTGTCAATCAAATCTAGTCCCTTAAATGTATTTTGCACTTCCAGTGTATAGTCAAAAGGGATTAGATTTAGGTCATACCTGAATGATATAGTGGTTTTCTCCATTTTCTTCAACTTCTGTCTGAATTTGGCAATATGGAGTTCAGGATCTGAACCACAGTCATTTTCCTGTCTTCTTTTTGCTAAATGTATAGTGCTTCTCTATTTTGGCTGCCAAGAACATAATCAATCTGATTTCAGTGTCGACCATCTGGTGATGTCCATGTGTAGAGTCTTCTCTTGTGTTGTTGGAAGAGGGTGTTTGCTTGACCCGTGCGTTCTCTTGACAGAACTCAATTAGCCGTTTCCCTGCTTCATTCTGTATTCCAAGGCCAATTTGCCTGGTATTCCATGTGTTTCTGGAATTCCTACTTCTGCTTTCCAGTCCCCTATAATAAAGAGGATATCGTTTTTGGTGTTAGTTTTAGAAGGTCTTGTAGGTCCTCATAGAATTTTCAACTTCAGCGTCTTCAGTGTTACTGATCAGAGCAGAGATTTGGATTATTATGATAGTAAATCCTTTGCCTTGGAAAAGAACAGAGATCATTCTGTCATTTTTGAGATTGCACCCAAGTACTGTATTTTGGACTCTTTTGTTGACTATGATGGCTACTCCATTTCTTCAAAGGGATTTCTGCCCACAGTAACTGTTTCTCCCATTCCATCTTAGTTCACTGATTCCTAGAATGTCAGTGTTCACTCTTGTCATCTCCTGTTTGACACTTCCAATTTGCCTTGATTCATGGACGTAAAATTCCAAGTTTCTATGCAGTATTGTTCTTAATAACATCAAACACTCCTTCCATCACCAGTCCCATTCACAACTGGTTACTGATTTTGCTTTGGGTCAATTGCTTCATTATTTCTGGAGTTAATTCTCCACTGATCTCTAGAAGCATATTGGGCACCTACCGAAATCTTTCAGTGTCCTATCTTTCTGTTTTCATGGATATCATGGGGTAATCAAGGCAAAATACTGAAGTGTTTTGTCATTGCCTATTACAGTGGACCATATTCTTCCAATCAGGTGAAGAGTTGTCATCAGGTAAAAGAAAATTTCTTCTTGGAGAAAACTCTATTGCAAATCTAGACATTGTATTTAGCAGAGACATTCACCTTGGTAGCAAAGGCCTCCGCTTCGCACGCCCCTGTTTTATATCCAGTAGTCATGTGCAGATGTGAGAGCTGGACTATAAAGAAAACTGAGAAAAGGAGAAATGATGGCTTTCAACTGTGCCTCTGCCGAAGACTCTTCAGTTCAGTTTAGTCACTTAGTCGGTTCTGACTCCTTGTGACCCCATGAATCACAGCACACCAGGCCTCCCTGTTCATCAACAAATCCCGGAGTTCACTCAAACTCATGTCCATAGAGTCGGTGATGCCATCCAGCCATCTCATTCTCTGTCCTCCCCTTCTCCTCCCGCCCCCAACCTTTCCCAGCATCAGAGTCTTTTCCAGTGAGTCAACTCGTCGCATGAGGTGGCCAAAGTATTGCACTTTCAGCTTTAGCATCAGTCCTTCCAATGAACACCCAGAATTGATCTCCTTTAGAATGGACTGGTTGGATCTCCTTGCAGTCCAAGTGACTCGCAAGACTCTTCTTCAACACCACAGTTCAAAAGCATCAATTCTTTGGTGATCAGCTTTCTTCACAGTCCAACTCTCACATCCATACATGACCACGGGAAAAACCATTGCCTTGACTAGATGGACCTTGGTTGGCAAAGTAATGCCTCTGCTTTTTAATATACCATCAAGGTTGGTCATAACTTTCCTTCCAAGGAGTAAGCGTCTTTAAATTTCATGGCTTTAATCAGCATCTGCAGTGATTTTGGAGCCCAAAAAATAAAGTCTGACACTGTTTCCACAGTTTTTCCATCTATTTCCCATGAAGTGATGGGACCAGATGCCATGATCTTTGTTTTCTTAACCTCGAGTCAAGCCAACCTTTTCATTCTCCTCCTTCATTTTCATCAAGAGGCTTTTGAGTTCCTCTTCACTTTCTGCCATAAGGGTAGTGTCATCTGCATATCTGGGGTTATTGATATTTCTCACAGAAATTTTGATTCCAGCTTGTCCTACTTCCAGCCCAGTGTTCCTCATGATGTACTCGGCATATAAGTTAAATGAGCAAGGTGACAATATACAGCCATGACGTACTCCTTTTCCTATTTGGAACCAGTCTGTTGTTCCATGTACAATTCTGACTGTTGCTTCTTGACCTGCATACAGGTTTCTCAAGAGGCAGGTAAGGTGGTCTGGTATTCCCGTCTCTTAGAACTTTCCACAGTTTATTGTAATCCACACAGCCGAATGTCGTCCAGTGGAAAAGGGAATGGCAAATCACTTCAGTATGCTTGCCTTGAGAGCCCAATGAACAGTATCAAAGGGCAAAATGATAGGATACTGAATGAGGAATTCCCCAGGTCGGTAGGTGCCCAGTATGCTACTGGATATCAGTGGAGAAATAACTCTAGAAGGAATAAAGGGATGGATAAAAAGCAAAAGTAATACCCATTTGCGGATGTGACCGGTGAAAGAATCAAGGTCCGGTGCTGTAAAGAGCAATATCGCATAGGAACTTGGAATGTTAGGACCATGAATCAAGGCAAATTGGAAGTGGTCAAACAGGAGATGGCAATAGTGAACATAGAGTTTCTAGGAATCAGTGAACTAAAATGGACTGGAATGGGTGAATTTAACTCAGATGATCATCACATCTACTTCAGAGTTCAGGAATCCTTTAGAAGAAATGGAGTCGCCATCATGGTCAACAAAAGAGTCCGAAACGCAGTACTTGGATGCAATCTTAAAAATGATAGAATGATTTCTGTTCGTTTCCAAGGCAAACCATTCAATATTACAGTAATCCAGGCCTATGCCCCAACCAGTAACGCTGAAGAAACCGAAGTTGAACGGTTCTATGAAGACCTACAAGACCTTGTAGAACTAACATCCAAAAAAGATGTCCTTTCCATTACAGGGGACTGGAATGCAAAAGGAGGAAGTCAATAAACACCTGGATTAAAAGGCAAATTTGGCCTTGGAGCACGGAATGAAGCAGGGCAAAGTCTAATAGAGTTTTGTCAAGAGAACGCACTGGTCATAGCAAACACCCTCTTCCGACAACACAAGAGAAGACGCTACACATGAACATCACCAGATGGTCAACACCGAAATCAGATTGATTATATTGTTTGCAGCCAAAAATGGAGAAGCTCTATACAGTTAGCAAAAACAAGACCAGGATCTGACTGTGTCTCAGATCCTAAACTCCTTATTGCCAAATTCAGACTGAAATTGAAGAAAGTAGGGAAAACCACTAGACTATTCACATATGACTTAAATCAAATCCCTTATGATTATACAGTGTAAGTGAGAAATAGATTTAAGGGACTCGATCTGATAGATCGAGTGCCTGACGAACTCTGGACAGAGGTTCGTGACAATGTACAGGAGACAAGGACCAAGACCATCCCCAAGAAAAGAAATGCAATAGAGCACAATGGCTGTCTGAGGAGGCATTACAAATGGGTGTGAAAAGAAGAGAAGTGAAAAGCAAAGGAGAAAAGGAAAGATATAAGCATTTGAATGCAGAATTCCAAAGAATTGCAAGGAGAGATAAGAAATCCTTCCTCTGTGATCAATGCAAAGAAATAGAGGAAAACAGCAGAATACGAAAAACAAGAGATCTCTTCAAGAAAATTAGAGATTCCAAGGGAGTATTTCATGCAAAGATGGGCTCGATAAAGGACAGAAATGGTATGGACCTAACAGAAGCAGAAGATATTAAGAAGAGATGGCAAGAGTACACAGAAGAACTGTATAAAAAGGATCTTCACGACCAAGATAATCACGATAACGTGATCAGTGACCTAGAGCCAGACATCTTGGAATGTTAAGTCAAGTGGGCCTTAGATAGAATCACTACGAACAAAGCTAGTGGAGGTGATGGAATTCCAGTTGAGCTCTTTCAAATCTTGAAAGTTGATGCTGTGAAAGTGGTGCACTCCGTATTCCAGCAAATTTGGAAAACTCAGCAGTGGCCACAAGACTGGAAAAGTTCAGTCTTCATTCCAATCCCAAAAAAAAGCAATGCCAAAGAATGCTCAAACTACCACGCAATGCACTCATCTCACACGCGAGTAATGTCATATTCAGAATTCTCCAAGCCAGGCTTCAGCATTATATGAACCGTGAACTCCCAGATGTTCAAGAAGGTTTTAGAAAAGCCAGAGGCACCAGAGGTCAAATTGCCAACATCCGCTGGATCATGGAGAAAGCAAGAGAGTTCCAGGAAAACATCTATTTCTGCTTCATTGACTATGTCAACTCCCAGAGACCACCCGAACTCATGTCCACTGATCGGCAATGCCATCCAAACATGTCATCCTCTGTCATCCCCTTCTCCTCCTGCCCTCAATCTTACTCAACATTAGGGTATTTTCCAATGAGTCTTCTCTTCACATCAGGTGTCAAACTATTGGAGTTTCAACTTCACCATGACATATTCCAATGAATACCCAGGGCTCATCTCCTTCAGGATGGACTGGTTGGATCTCCTTGCAGTCCAGCGGTCTCTCAAGAGTCTTTTCCATCACCATAGTTCAAAAGCATCAATTTGTCAGCACTAAGCTTTCCTTACAGTCCAGCTCTCACATTCATATATGACCACTGAATAAACCATAGCCTTGACTAGATGGACCTTTGATGGCAAAGGAATGTCCCTGCTTTTTAATATGCTACCTAGGTTTGCCATAACTTTCCTTCCAAAGAGAAAGTGTCTTTTAGTTTTACAGCTGCCATCACTATCTGCAGTGATTTTGAATCCCGAAAAGTTAAAGACTCTTAGGGGGCCTTTGGACTGCAAGGAGACTTAGCCAATTCATCCTAAATGAAATCAAACATAAGTATTCATTCGAAGGACTAATGATGAAGTTGAAAGTTCAGTTTTGGCCAGCTGACGCAAAGTGTCAATTGACTGGAAAATTCATGATGCTTTTAAAGTTTGATGACAGGAGAGGAAGGGAATAATGGAGGATAAGATGGTTATATGGTATCAGAAAAACAATGGACATGCATTTGCACAAACTCTGGGAGATGCTGAAAGATAGAGAGGCCTGTTTTGCAGCAGTCCATGGCGTCACAAAAGAGTTGAAGACAACTTGTTGACTGAAAAATGACACTCAATGTCTCTAGCGTTACTTCTTCAAATCACTCTATGATTAAATACTTAATGAAAGTAGTAACAAATAACAACTAAGGTGGTATAATAGCAGATGATGCAATGCATTTTTTGTAAACAAATATGGGAACTGTAGGGTCTGAAAGAAATAAATCTTAGGATTGAATGAATTTTAAATATTACTGTGAGGGAGGAGATTGTAAGATGGGAAGATGGAGGAGGAATAGGACGGGGTGACAACTGTCTCCCTCAGAAATTCATCAAAAGAAAAATTGAACGCTGAGTAAATCCAACAAAACAACTTCTGAATGCTGGCAGAGGACATCAGGCAACCAGAAAAGCAGGCCATTGTCTTCGAAAAGAGGTAGGAAATAATATAAAAGATAAAAAGAGAGGTAAAACAGGGTGGGATGGAGGTCTATCCAGGGAAGGGAGGCTAGAAGTTTCCAAGCACTTGGAAACACTCACTGGCGAATCTGTGACAAATCTTGGAACCTCAGAAGGCAACATAACTGGGAGGAACAATAAATAAATAATTAAAACCTACAGACTACGTGTCCAGTGGTAACTCCCAGCAGAGAAGTGCAGCAGCCCGCACACCCCACTAGCAAGCAGGGACTGGGCAGGGAGGGGTGGGCTGCATCCCTTAGAGTTAGGACAGGGCCTGAATGCCCCTAGTGCAATCTGAGGGTGCTAACTTAAGATAGCTAAGCAGACTGTGGGATAGCTAGCCCACTAAAAGGCAAAAAGCCCCAAGATAAGACACCACCAGACCCACTCACAGAACAAAGGACTAAACAGGGCTAGATAGCTGCGGTCAGCCCATCCACCATCCCCCACTGAGACAGGCAGGGAAGTACAGCCAGAGACAGAAGCGGACAATCGCGGTCCCAGTGAGGCATCCAATACCAAGCTGCATGCAGGCTTCGTTGCTAACCAAGATTTCTTGGGTTCTGGCCGGTTGATATTCATTGAGAAGGTGCGCTGGCTGTACACCCAGAAAACCGAACAGCAGGGACTGGGGAGGCAATATGTCGCAGTGACCCCGCTGGCCAAATACCCGCTCATTTGAGCTGCTCAGACTGGGGAAGGGCACAAAACGCAGGCCCAACAAAGTCTGTGCCTTCGTGTAGTACCTGAGTACCAGAACCTGAGCGGTTTATACCCAGATGTACATCCAACCCATCGTCGGCCTTGGATGGTTTGCAGCAGAGCAACCTAGAGCCTGTGCAGTGTAGACTGGGACAGCACACATGCCATGAGTGGGGGCAAACCCAGTGTGGCTGAGACACTGCAAGCACTCCCCACAGATGCTGTTGATATTTGTCTGCAGCTTACCTCCCACCCCACAGCACAAAAGAATGGATGAGCCTAAAAAGTGTCTACCACCGCCCCCTTGCGTCAGGACGGGAATAAGACACTGAAGAGACCGGCAAACAGAAGAAGCTTAAACAGAAGGAACTGAGTTGGAAGAGACAGACGGAGAATTCTTGAGCCTACTGCAAGAATACCAGAGCCAGAGGCTTAAGTCTAAATCCTGAGAACACCAGAGAACTCTTGTTCCAGGGAACATTAATTGATAGGTGCTCATCAAATGCCTCCATCAGTTCAGTTCAGTTCAGTCACTAAGTCGTGTCCGTGTCTCCGCGACCCCATGAATCACAGCACGCCAGGCCTCCCTGTCCATCACCAACTCCCGGAGATCACTCAAACTCATGTCCACAGAGTCGGTGATGCCATCCAGCCATCTCATTCTCTGTCGTCCCCTTCTCCTCCCGCCCCCAACCTTTCCGAGCATCAGAGTCTTTTCCAGTGAGTCAACTCGTCGCATGAGGTGGCCAAAGTATTGCACTTTCAGCTTTAGCATCAGTCCTTCCAATGAACACCCAAGATTGATCTCCTTTAGAATGGGCTGGTTGGATCTCCTTGCAGTATAAGGGACTCTCAAGAGTCTTCTCCAATACCACAGTTCAAAAGCATCTCTTCTTCAGCGATCAGTCGTCTTCACATTCCAACTCTCACATACTGAAAGGGATGAAAAAAAAAAAAAAAAAAACTCTACAGCCAAGATTACTATACCTATATCTCATTCAAATATGAAGGAGAAACCAAAAGCTTTACAGACAATCAAAGGCTGAGAGAATTCAGCATTACCAAACCAGCTCTCCAACAAATGCTGAAGGATCTTCTCTAGATAGGAAGCATAGAAAGGGTGTATAAACTTGAACTCAAAACAATAAAGAAAATGGCAATGTTATCATACTTAACAATAATTACCTTAAATGCAATTGGGTTAAATGTCCCAACCAAAAGACAAATACTGGCTGAATGGATACAAAGGCAAGACCACTATATATGTTGTCTGCAAGAGACACACCTCAATATAAGGGACACATACAGACTGAAATTGAAGTGCTGGAAAAAGTTATTCCACGCAAACAGAGACCAAAAGAAAACAGGAGTAGCAATATTCATATCAGATAAAATAGACTTTAAAATAAAGGCTGTGAAAAGAGACAAAGGAGGACACTACATAATGATCAAAGTATCAATCCAAGAAGAAGATACAATTATAAATATATGCACCCAACATAGGAGCACCGCAATATGTAAGACAGTTACTAACAAGTATAAAAGGGGAAATTAACAACAACACAATAATAGTGGAAGACTTTAATACCCCATTCACACCTATGAGTAGATCATCTAAACAGAAAATTATCAAGGAAACAGAAACTTTAAGATACAATAGAACAGTTAGACCTAAAAGATATCTTTCGGATATTTCACCCCAAAACAATGAATTTCTCCTTTTTCTAAAGCACACACAAGTGTTCCCACTCTCACCACTACTGTTCAACATATTTCTGGAAGTTTTGGCCACAGCAATCAGAGCAGAAAAAGACATTAAAGGAATTCAAACTGGAGAAAAAGAAATAAAACTCTCAGTGTTCGCCAATGACATGATCCTCTACACAGAAAACTCTACAGACTCTACCAGAAAACTAATCAATGAATGCAGTAAAGTTGTAGGATCTAAAATCAACACAGAGTAATCCCTTGCATTCCTATACACTAATAATGAAAAAATAGAAAAATAAATTAAGGAAACTATTCCATTCACTGTTGCAACAAAAATAATAAAATACATAGGGATATATCTACCTCAAGAAACAAAAGACTTCTATATAGAAAACTATAAGACACTGGTGAAAGAAATCAAATAGGACGCCAATAGATGGAGATATATACCGTGTTCGTGGATTAGAAGAAAAAATATTGTGAAAATATGTATAATACCTAAAGCAATCCATACATTACATGCAATCCCTACCAAGCTACCAAAGGTATTTTTCACAGTGTTAGAACAAATAATCTCACAATTAGTATGGAAATTCAAAAAACCTCGAATAGCCAAAGTGATCTTGGAGAAGAATGGAACTGAAAGACTACACCTGCCAGATTTCAGGTTCTACTACAAAGCCACAATCATCAAGACAGCATGGTACTGGAATTAACTCAGAAATATAGATCAATGGAACAAAGTAGAAAGCTCAGAGATAAATCTATGCACCTATGGACACCTTAACTTTTACAAAGGAGGCAAGAATATAAAATGGAAAAAAGACAGTCTCTTTAACAAGTGGTGTTGGAAAAACTGGTAAAAGAGTGAAATTAGAACACTCCGTAACACCATTCAGTTCAGTTCAGTTCAGGTCAGTCGCTCAGTCGTGTCTGACTCTCCGCGACCCCATGAATCACAACATGCCAGGCCTCCCTGTCCATCACCAACTCCAGGAGTACACTCAAACTCATGTCCACAGAGTCGGTGATGCCATCCAGCCATCTCATTCTCTGTCGTCCCCTTCTCCTCCCGCCCCCAACCTTTCCCAGCATCAGAGTTTTTTCCAGTGAGTCAACTCGCCGCATGAGGTGGCCAAAGTATTGCAGTTTCAGCTGTAACACCATACACAAATATAAACTCAAAATGGATTAAAGATCAAAATGTAAGTCCAGAAACTATAAAACACCTGGAGGAGAACATAGGCAAAACACTCTCTGACATAAATCACAGCAGGATCCTACATGACCCACCACTCAGAATATTGGAACTAAAAGCAAAATAAACAAATGAGACCTAATTCAAATGTAATTCTGAACAGCAAAGGAAACTATAAGCAAGGTGAAAAGACAGCCTTCAGAATGGGAGAAAATAATAGCAAATGAAAAAACTGACAAGGAATTAATCTCCAAAATATACAAGAAGCTCCTGCAGCTCAATTTCAGAAAAATAAATGACCCAACCAAAAAATGGGCCAAAGAACTAAACAGATATTTCTCCAAAGACGACATACAGGTGGCTAACAAAGCACATGAAAAACTGCTCAATATCCCTTATAATCAGAGAAATGCAAATCAAAAGCAAAATGAGATACCATATCACACCAGTCAGAATGGATACTATTCAAAAGTCGACATGCGATAAATGCTGGAGAGGGTGTGGCGAAAAGGGAACCCTCTTACACTGTTGGTGGGAACGCAAAGTAGTACAGCCACTATGGAGGACAGTGTGGAGATTCCTTAAAAAGCTGGAAATAGAACAGCTGATGATCCAGGAATCGCACTCCTGGGCATAAAAACCGAGGAAACCAGAATCGAAAGAGACACACATACCACAATATTCATTGCAGAACTGTTTATAAGAGCGAGGACATGGAAGCAACCTAGATGTGCATCTGCAGAGGAAAGGATAAAAAAGCTTTGGTACATATACACAATGGGGTATTACTCAAGCATCAAAAAAATACCTTTGAATCAGTTCTGATGAGGTGGATGAAACTGGAGACTATTATACAGAATTAAGTAAGTCAGAAAGAAAAACAACAATACATTATACTAAGGCATATATATGGACTTTAGAATGGTGATGATGATAACCCTGTATACGAGACAACAAAAGAGACACAGATGTATAGAACAGTCTTTTGGTCTCTGTGGGAGAGGGCGAGGGTGGGATGATTTGGGAGAATGACATTGAAACATGAATCATATCATATGTGCAACGAATCAACAGTCCAGGTTCGATGCATGATACAATGCTCAGGCTGTTGTACTGGGATGAACCAGAGGGATGGGATGGGGAGGGAAGTGGGAGGGGGGTCACGATGGGGAACACATGTACACCTGGGGCAGATTCATATCAATATATGGCAAAACAAATACAATAATGTAAAGTTCAGTTCAGTTCAGTCGCTCAGTCGTGTCCGATCCTCCGCCACTTCATGAATCACAGCATGCCAGGCCTCCCTGTCCATCACCAACTCCCGGAGTTCACTCAAGCTCATGTCCACAGAGTCGGTGATGCCATCCAGCCATCTAATTCTCGGCCGTCCCCTTCTCCTCCCACCCCCATCCTTTCCCAGCATCAGAATCTTTTCCAGTGAGTCAACTCGTCGCATGAGGTGGCCAAAGTATTGCAGTTTCAGCTTTAACATCAGTCCTTCCAATGAACACCCGGAATCTATCTCCCTTAGAATGGACTGGTTGGAACTCCTTGCAGTACAAGGGACTCTCAAGAGTCTTCTCCAACACCACAGTTCAAAAGCATAAATTCTACGGCGATCAGCTTTCTTCACAGTCCTATTCTCACATCCATACATGACCACGGGAAAAACCATATCCTTGACTAGACGGACCTTGGTTGGCAAAGTAATGTCTCTGCTTTTTAATATATTATCAAGGTTGGTCATAACTTTCCTTCCAAAGAGTAAGCGTCTTTTAATTTCATGGCTGCAATCAGCATCTGCTGTGATTTTGGAGCCAAAAAAATAAAGTCTGACACTGTTTCCACTGTTTTTCCGTCTATTTCCCATGAAGTGATTAGCCTCTAATTAAATAAATTTAAAAAAAAATTAAAAAAAAATTCCTTTAATGATACAAATTAAATTGCCTCAACTAAAACGCCTCCAGATTAGACTTAACAGCTAGCATGGTAGAAACAATTATGCTTCTCAACTAAAAATACGTTTTATATATACAGTAAATACCACTTTAAGTAGCTTCAAGACTCATATCTTGTTTCAAGTTGATTGGAAAGTTTGTTAAACGTCAAATACTATATCCTCCAGCTGTTTTCAACTTCAAAAAATAAAGCTTCTTCAACAATTTGATATCTCAATTTTAAATTCTGTTTTAGCTACATATGGTAACATGCTTTCTAGGTCACATGATTTAATCTTCAGTTCAGTTCAGTTCAGTTCAGTCGCTCAGTCGTGTCCAACTCTCCGCGACCCCATGAATCACAGCATGCCAGGCCTCCCTGTCCCTCACCAAGTCCCGGAGTTCACTCAAACTCATGTCCACAGAGTCGGTGATGCCATCCAGCCATCTCATTCTCTGTCGTCCCCTTCTCCTCCCACCCCCAACCTTTCCTAGCATCAGAGTCTTTTCCAGTGTCTTACATATTGCCAATAAGTGAAAATTTTGGAATACCTTGCTCAAAAGAGAGATGTTGTTTTCTTCTTCCAGAAAGTCAGATAAT
Organism: Moschus berezovskii; assembly: GCF_049115385.1. Classification (NCBI taxonomy): domain Eukaryota; kingdom Metazoa; phylum Chordata; class Mammalia; order Artiodactyla; family Moschidae; genus Moschus; species Moschus berezovskii. The sequence continues at coordinate 80,213,239 of NC_142489.1, forward strand.
GAAGCAGATCTTTGAAGAGGTTGTTGCTTTTTGCTAAACCCATAAACGTTCAGCTGTCAAACTAAACATTTCATATTATTGGTTTCAAATATCCTGAAAGGTACCTTTCTTTCCAAGACTTCTTCCTTGAAGAGTTCTTCATTGATCACTATACAAGTGTCACTCTCATCCCACCAAATAGTTTCAAATTGATCACTTTCCACTCTACTGCACAATTTTTGTGGAAAAGTGAGTCAAAGAAAATCATTCAGTTCACCTGTTTCAGAGACAGAAAATGTGTAATGTGGTCTTTTCATCAGAACTGCCTCAGACAAAGCCTGAAAAGCATATTTTTCAATTATAGATCAAAAAACCGAGTCTCCAGCAAGTGTATAATCATGCAAAGTTCTGATGGAGGTTTCTGAACCAGTGGATTCATCGTTAAGAGGCACATCTTGAATTTCTGAAGAAATATGTACCATCTCATAAAAAACTTTCTTCAAACACTTTTCTCATTTGTCTGATTTTACACACTGAAAATTCAAATGCTGCTTGGCTGGCCTACAGAGGGAAACTCCCAGACCATCAGAGTGTTTCAAAAAGTCACTGATCTCCTACAATGGACCGGTCACTGTGACATCACAAAGTCACTAGTCTCCTAGCAGTTGAAGCGTAATGTTCAACCAGTGTTTACTTCAGCATAAACTTAAAATACAGGCTCCTTACACAAATCGCAACCAAAACCATGAGCCTGCAAAATCTCATTGCTAAAGAATTTTTATATGGATAAATCACATCAGTAAATCTATTTGGTTTCTGAAATAAAAGTATTTCTCGGTGGCGGCCAGGAGTGGTGGCCGAGAGGAGCTACTCCACGTTCAAAATCAGGAGTGGGTGGCCGTGAGGAGATACCCCTCGTCCAAGGTAAGGTGCAATGGCTGTGCTTTGCTGGAGCAGCCGTTAAGAGATACCTCACAACCAAGGTAAGAGAAATCCAAATATGATGGTAGGTATTGGGAGAGGGCATCAGAGGGCAGACACACTGAAATCGTGATCACAGTAAACCAGTCGATCTGATCACACGGACCACAGCCTTGTCTAACTCAATGAAACTAAGCCATACCGTGTGGGGTTACCCAAGATGGGTGGGTTATGGTGTAGAGGTCTGACAGAATGTGGTCCACTGGAGAAGGGAATGGCAAACTACTTCAGTATACTTGCCTTGAGAATCCCAAGAACAGTATGAAAAGGCAAAATAATAGGATAGTGAATGAGGAAATCCCCACATCGGTAGGTGCTCAATATGCTACTGGAGATCAGTGGAGAAATAACTTCAGAAAAGGTGAAGGGATGGAGTCAAAGCAGAAACAGTACCCAGTTGTGGATGTGCCTGGTGATAGAAGCAAGGTCCGATGCTGCAAAGAGCAATATTGCATAGGAACCTGGAATGTTAGGTCCATGAAACAAGGCAAATTGGAAGTGGTCAAACAGGAGATGGCAAGAGTGAACATAGACATTCTAGGAATCAGTGAACTAAAATGGACTGGAATGGGTGAATTCAACTCAGATGACCATTATATCTGTGGGTATAATGGTGATTATACCATTATATAATCACCCTTAGAAGAAATGGAGTAGTCATCATGGTCAAAAAAAGAGTGCAAAATGCTGTACTTGGATACAATCTCCAAATGAACAGAATGACCTCTGTTCATTTCCAAGGCAGACCATTCACAATTACAGTAATCCAAGCCTATGCCCCAACCAGTAATGCATAAAAAGCCGACATTTAATGGTTCTATGAAGACCTACAAGATCTTTAGAACTAACACTTTAAAAAGATGTCCTTTTCATTAGAGGGGACTGGAATGTAAATGTAGGAAGTCAAGAAACACCTGGAGTAACAGCCAACTTTGGCCTTGGAGCACGGAATGAAGAAGGGCAAAGACTAAGAGAGTTTTGCCAAGAGAACACACTGGTCATAGCAAACACCCTCTTTCAGCAACAGAAGAGAAGACTCTATACATGAACATCACCAGATGGTCAACAGAAAAAACAGATTGATTATATTCTTTGCAGCCAAAGTGGAGAAATTCTATACAGTTTGAAAACACAAGACCAGAGCTCACTGTGGCTAAGATCATAAACTCCTTATTGCCAAATTCAGACGTAAATTGAAGAAAGTAAACCATTCAAATATGACTTAAATCAAACCCCTTATGATTATACAGTGGAAATGAGAAATAGGTTTAAGGGACTAGATCTGATAGAGTGTCTGATGAACTATGGATGGAGGTTCATGACATTGTAAAGAAGACAGGGACCAAGACCATGCCCATGGAAAAGCAATGCAAAAAAGCAAAATAGTTGTCTGAGGAGGCCTTACGAATACCTGTGAAAAGAAGAGAAGCGAAAGGCTGAGGAGAAAAAAGTATATAATCACCTGAATGCAGAGTTCCACAGAATAGGAAGGAGAGATAAGAAAGCCTTCCTCTGTGATCAATACAACGACATAGAGGAAAACAACAGAATGGGAATGACAAGAGATCTCTTGAAGAAAATTAGAGATACCAAGGGAATATTTCATGCAAAGATGGGCTCGTTAATGGTCAGAAATTGTATGGACCTAAGAGAAGCAGAAGATATTAAGAATAGGTGACAAGAATACACAGAAGAAGTGTACAAAAAAGATTTTCACAACAAAGATAATCACGATGGTGTGATCACTGACCTAGAGCCAGACATCGTGGAATGTGAAGTCAAGTGGACCTTAGAAAGTATCACTAAGAACAAAGGTAGTGGAGGTGATGGAATTCCAGTTAAGCTTTTCAAATCCTGAACGATGATGCTGTGAAAGTGCTGTACTCAATTTGGAGCAAATTTGGGAAACTCAGCAATGACCACAGGATTGGAAAATGTCAGTGTTCATCCCATTCTCAAAGAAGGGCAATGCCAAAGAAAAATCAAACTACCACACAGTTGCACTCATCTCACACGCTAGTAAAGTCTCGCTCAAAATTCTCCAAGCCAGGCTTCAGCAATATGTGAACCTCCAGATTTTCAAGCTGGTTTTAGAAAAGGCAGAAGAACCAGAGATCAAATTGCCAACATCCTCTGGATCATGGAAAAAGCAAGAGAGTTCCGGAGAAACATATATTTCTGCTTCATTGACTATGCCAAAGCCTTTGACTTTGGGAATAACAACAAACTGTGGAAAATTCTGAAAGAGATGGGAACACCAGAACACCTGACCTGCTTCCTTAGAAACCTGTATGCAGGGCAGAAAGAAACAGTTAGAACTGGACATGGAACAACAGACAAGTTCCAAAAAGGAAAAGGAGTACGTCAAGGCTGTATATTGTCACCCTGATTATTTAACTTCTATGCAGAGTACATCATGAGGAACGATGGGCTGGAAGAAGTAAAGGCTGGAATCAAGATTGCTGGGAGAAATATAAATACCCTCAGATATGAAGATGGCATCACCCTTATGGCAGAAAGTGAAGAGGAACTGAAAAGCCTCTTGATGAAAGTGAAAGGGGCTAGTGAAAAATTTGGCTTGAAGCTCCACATTCAAAAAACTAAGATCATGGCACCTGGTCCCATTACTTCATGGGGAATAGACGGGGAAACAGTGTCAGACTATATTTTTGGGCTCCAAAATCACTGCGGATGTTGCTTGCAGCCATGAAATTAAAAGACGCTTACTCCTTGGGAGGAAAGTTATGACCAACCCAGATAGCATATTAAAGAGCAGCGACATTACTTTGCCAACAAAGGTCCGTCTAGTCAAGGGTATGGCTTTTCCAGTGATCATAATGGATTTGAGGGTTGGACTGTGAAGAAAGCTGATCGCCAAAGAATTGATGCTTTTGAACTGTGGTGTTGGAGAAGACTCTTGAGAGTCTTGGACTTCAAGGAGATCCAACCAGTCCATTCTAAAGGATATCAGTCCTGGATGTTCGTTGGAAGGACTGATGCTAAACATGAAGCTCCAAAACTTTGGCCACCTCATGCGAAGGGTTGACTCACTGGTAATGATTCTGATGCTTGGACGGATTGAGGGCCAAAGGAGAAGTGGACGACAGAGAATGAGATCGCTGGATGTCATCACTGACTCGATGGAGGAGGGTTTGAGTGAACTCCGGGAGTTGGTGATGGACAGGTAGGCCTGGCATGCTGTGATTCATGGGGTCACAAAGAGTTGGATTCGACCGACTGACTGAACTGAACTGAACTGAATTGAACTCTTACCCAACCAAACTTGGGTTACTCACTTCTGTGCAATAGTTTATTGTGGAACCAAGCAAGGTGTCCTAGCAGCTGGTGTTTCAAAGACCCACACTCCCCAAATACTTTCAGGGGAACTTTCTTTTTGACAGAGTGAGGTTAGGCTTTGGGTGTGTGATTAGTTTGGGAACATTCTCCTAGTGGCCTGTTCCTGAGGATATTGGGAGTCGACATCATTGACCATCTGGTTCCAACTACTCTGTGGTCTATGAACTTACATTTCAGCCTCGTTGGGGCTTTAATATCTCTAAAACTGTTCACAGGATATTGCTCAGAATGTTATCTATGGCCCTTGAGGAGGAACTAAAGATCCTTGACTTTGCTTAATGTTTAAGCATTATTATTCTAAATTGCTTGATCATTTTCCTTTGTTTCTGGCTTTTCTAGTTTCTCTGATTAAAATTACTCTGGGAACACGAGGAAGTCTAGAATCTCCTACTCCTCTCTCTCGGTTTTCATAGTTTTCAATCTTAAGACGGGACTGCTTAGAACAAGAAATGAAATAAAGTGTTGGATTTAGAGCGTGATCATAACTGTGACTCAAAATCTCAGTTGCAGGTTCGATTTCTGTCCCAGCTCTTGGAGTGTTTGAGTTAACTACAACTTTGGCTATTTCATGATGAGATTGAGCATGGAACTGGAAATAAATCTGACATCAATATTTTTTGTTATGCAAACATATCTGTCTACTTTATATAGATTTATGTATATATATTTTTTCTATAACTTTATTTTTGTCATTAAACCTGGACAAACATTTGAAAATTGGTAGCTATTTACTAAAAAAGAGGGGAGTGATATAAAGGAGTTCTCATATTTTTTCCACTTACGTATATTCAATAACCGAGTAGACAGTTGGTGATGGACAGGGAAGCCTGGCGTGCTGTGATTCATGGGGTCGCGGAGAGTCAGACACGACTGAGTGACTGAACTGAACTGAACTGACTGAGACTTTTGAATAATTCTACTTTTGGGTTTTAATTTTTTTCCATTGCTGCTTTGCCTAACAGGAATTAAAAGCCATTGTACATTTTTTAATACACATACACACATGCACATATGGGTATATATGTGTATATGTCAAAACATAATTTTAGACAACTTTATTTAGGTGGTCAAAGTCTTTGCTTGTTCCCAAGATCTTAAATGAACTGTTTGAGGAGCCCAGCGTTACTTAATAACTTTCTGGCTGAATAATATAGATCCTATTCTGAAAGGCTGTCCCTTAATGGAGCTGATCACCCAGTATGCTTTCTGCAATAGTGATGGGGTTCATACATATGAGGACACCTTGAGCCCATAAAACTGCAACTCTCATTTACTAAGAGATATTGTTCTAAGACTGCTGTTCCTCTCCTCACGTTGGATATAATTTTAAACATTCAAATTAATGGGTTAAAAAGATGCACCAGGCACTGTGCATAGATCATAATCAGGCTCTCTGGCTAGCTGAACACTGAAATTATATGATGTGTACATTAAAATAACTCTTCCATAATTCAGTGTGTACATTTTTATTTCATCACTTTAAACTTCTGGTACCAAATATTTGAGTAGAAATCATTGATGATCAAAACTTCTCTCCCTTCATGACACAGTGGTTCGGCTTCCTGTCCCCCTCCACATCATATCATTATTTCTTGTCCTCCTTTGTATTTTTGTAGGTGCCACATTAGAGATAACATGAAAAGGCTCAATATATTATGTTAATAGAGAAATGTATTATAGGCTGTGTATATTGTCAACATTTTATAGAGTTGTCACAGAAGCATGGCACAAATGCTCCAACAGGAAACTTAAAACCAGCAGTATTATATATGATGAGTAACGATCATCTTAGAATACTCTCAGGAAACAATTTCTCATCCAAAACACTGAGGGGAAAAAATGGTACAAGAATAAAATAAATCTCAATGTTGATAGGTACGCATAGGAAAAACAGTACACTTGAATTCTCAGTGTTACACAAAGTAAGATCATAGCATCTGGTCCCACTGTTTCATGGGAAATAAAGGTGGAAAAGGCAAAAGCAATGACAGATTTCCTCTTTTGTGGCTCTATATTTACTATGAATGTGATGGCAGTTATAAAATTAGAATACAGGTGCTTCCTGGAAAAATGGCACACACACATTTAATAAGCGTGTTAAAAAGTGAATAGTTGACTTGACTACACTAATGGTCTTTCCAGTAGACATGTGCAGATGTGATAACACCAAACTGCTCTGCTGGGGATGACTTGTGAGCATCCATTAGATTGCAAGGAGATCAAACCATTCAAACTTAAAGGAAATCAACTCTGAAGATTCATTAGAATCACTGATGTTGAAGTTATGTCTCCAAAGCTTTGACCACCTGAGCAAAGAACTGACTCATGAGAAAAGACCCTGATTCTTAGGAGCCAATTAAATCTTGTTTCATGATTTGGATAAGAGAGGAGGAGAAGAGTGTATAGCTTCACTCATTCAATGGACATGATCTCAAGTAGACTCTTGGAGATGGTGAGGGGCAGAGAGGCCTTGCGTGCTGCAGTCCAAGGGGACACAAAGAGTCTGACAAGACTTTGTGACTGAACAACAACAAGATATCAGTTAATAAAATGCATCTTCCAGGGTCTTGGTGGGGTCTCATCATATTAGAGGAATAGGAGCCTGAGTCCACTTTCTCCCACACAAATCCATCGAAGGATAGATTGCACATGGAACACCTTCCAGAAACAAATTTGTGACCAATGTTGATGGGCCCTAGAAACCGATAAAGGAAAACCAGTCTCTTAAAATGTAGGTAAGAAAAAATAAGTAATGAAATGGAGGAAATGTTTTTAGGGATTGAGACCCGCCTTGGAGAAGGAGTCTTAAAGGAGGATAAATTTGCACAAAATAAGAAACGCTCTCTCATAGGTGTCAGTCGGGGAAGAAATAGAACGGAAGAGAGGAAGAATAAAAACACAGATAATGCCAATAAATGCAATCACTAGCCAAGAAATGACTGAGATGCTCCCTTTCACTGTCATACATGGGTCATCGAAGGGATGTCTGGGATGTATCAAACACACTATGGTTAGAATCAGGCATTAGTGCCCTAAGGACAATGTGACGAAGCTATGGTAACACGCAAACCTAAACTATGGGAACACTAGAGACAGAAATTTTAGAAAGGACCTTTCCTGTGAGAAGGCTCTAAGGCCACATCTTGAACAATGGCATACTCACAGAACAGAAGATTGTGCACTAGAAAATATCAAAGGAAACCAAGCCAGTGTCCATTTAAGACCCATTTCTCCACTGAGGGAGAGAGGAACGTATACGACTGTCAGAGGAAGAAGGAAATAGACTCATAGAATCTTGGCCCCAGACACATGCCCTGCCAATCTCTAAGCTAGCTGACAGTTGCTAGTGATGAATTCCTCACTTCATGGACAGTTCACATAGCCCAGAAACATGACAGCCTGGGGTCAGTTAGCCTGAGGAGACGAATGGCACACTTGAGACTGTGCCCTCTGCAGACACAGGCAGCAAACGGAGTGGCTGAGACCAGAAAGTTGCATAAAATGCATGGACCACCTGGGACTGTGCCTTGCTTCCAACCAGTCACCCGAGGTTTTTGGACTTGGGAAGCGCACAAATCACATAGCTAATAGTGGTCATGGCCCTTGCCAAGCACCTAACTGCCTGATTGGCTGAGAAGTGCATGAAACACAGGGCCCACTTGGGACTGTGCCCTCGTGTATCAACCAGGAGTCTGAGCAGGGTGGACCCAGAAAGTACATGCCACATTTGTCATTGACAAGCCCGATGTGATCAATAGACCTCAAGCACCCCCCCGCCCCCATCCCAATGGCCTTTGTTTTCTGTATCTCACCTCTCACCCCCAAACACTGAACAGGTGAGGTCGAATAAGAGGCTACTCCACCCTCGTTTCATGGTGAAAACCAGATATGGACAGGTTTTCAAATAAAAGAAGGAAATATAAACAAAGAAGCATAAACCAACCCAGAAGTGACAGGTTAAACGTAATAAGTCTGCAATATATGGCCAGACTGTTCAAGTGAGGAACAACAGTCACCTTTGACAAGTACAAGCTTCAACAAGAGACTGTCTGACACTGAATTGACACCAAAAATCACACAACTACTTTAAAATTCTGAGATCTATTCCCTCTATTTTTTAAAAAAAATTTATTTATTCTATTAGAAGGCTAATTACTTTATATTATTGTATTGGTTTTGCCGTACATTGACATGAATCTGCCCCAGGTGTTCATATGTTTTCCATCTTGAACCAGCCTCCCACCTCCCTCCCCATCCCATCCATCTAGTTCATCCCCGTACACCAGCCCCGAACATCCTGTATCATGCATCGAACCTGGACTGGCGATTCGTTTCAAATATGATAATATACATGTTTCAATGCCATTATCCCATCATCCCACCCTCGCCCTCCCCCACAGAGTCCAAAAGACTATTCTATACATCTGTGTCTCTTTTGCTGTCTCGTATATAGGGTTATTCTTATCACCTTTCTAAATTCCATATATACGTCTTAGTGTACTGTATTGGTGTTTTTCTTTCTGGCTTACTTCACTCTGTATAATAGGCTCCAGTTTCTATATGATTTCTTTAACTTTAAATTATTTTAGTCCTTTATTGTAACCTAAACGTTTATTTCTATTAACTATTATTAGCTTTCAAGCAAAACACACGTAAATCTATTTTTTAAACACGTTTTATATATGAGAGAATGAATTTGGACTCCGTTTTCTTTTTTTACACTATTTAAAAAAGTCTATATTTTATTTTTGGTTCTTAACTTTCACTTTCCAAAAATTGATATCAAAGTTGTGACTTTAGTAACAAAATCTTTATGATCTGATTTCACTTATGGGTTCGTTTTCCCGAATTGATTGCTCTCTCCCGTTTCAACTCACCCATATCTCCCCCTAGGCACCTCTTTCTCCCTCTTTCCTTTTCTCTGCTGTCTGAAATTCTGTGAATCCCTTTGATTCTTTCGGGATGAGGAGAATTGTGCCACCATTAACCTCGGGTTTTATCTTCTGTATTGCATGGATTTTTGATGTTACTGCAACCTGGGAACAGAAACCCAGAGGCCAGGGCGTCGATTCCAGAACTTTAGATCAACATTGAACTCCTTACCTCAAGGAATATTAAAGGACAAGCACACACCCCAGAGTTTCCGTGTCTACATGGAAAGCAATCTCCACACTTGAGTCAGTAAGTTCAGTACAAGAGAACCCACAGCTATTCTCCAGTAAAACAGAAACACAACAATGAATATTATAAAAGCCATACCAGACCCACAAACACCCCAAAGCACAGTCCATGGACAATTCATTGCACTTCAGAGAGAAGAGATACAGATCTGCCTGCCAGTGAACACACACAAATGATCCAAAACATTAAACCTTGAGAAGTCACTGGTCCAATCCCACCCACAAAAGACAGGTTCCACAACATAGTGGAACTATAATTCTCAGGCCTGCAGAAAGGGGACCCAAATCACAGTAATCGAAACAGAATGAAAAGGTAGAGAAATATGCACCTGGTGAAGGTAAATATTTAAAAAATTTTTAAAAAAAACCCACAAAAACAAAGAAAAGAAGAGGAGTTAGGAAGTTTTCCTGAAAAAGAATTCAGAATAATGAGGGTAAAGATAAAAATCTTGAAAGAGATGTAGAATTACCAGTAAATACACTGGGGGACCGGAATGAGTAGAAATAAACATGTTTAACATGGATCTAGAAGAAATAAAGAGTCAAGTAGTAAAAATCAATACAATATCTGAGATTAACAACACCCTGGAAGGAACCAACAGTAGAATAATTGAGACAGAGAAAGAACTAATTAGGTGGAGGCCGAAAGGAGGAAATAAATGAAGCACAGTGAGGTGTGCAACGAAAACAACAAGTTAAACAGGTAAAGCTCAGCAGTGATGAATGTCCCACAATGAGAAACTTAGGTGTCGAGAAGGAGAACACCAAAACAAAAAGGGATGGGGTCCTTGGAAGATTCTCGAGGAAGTAAACGTTGAAAGCACCCTTAAATGAGTCAAGACGAAAGAATTGGGACCAGACATGAAACAAATGAATGTTCAAAACAGGGAAAAGAAAGTGACAAATCTCTGTATTGTCACTCAGCTTATGTGAGTCTACATTAGAGTATACTATTAAAATACCAGATGAGTAAATCACAAGCTTGCATCAAGGATTGGGAGAAACATAAACAGCCTCAGATTATATAGATGACAACACTGAAACAAATAGAAAGTGAAGAAAAAATAAAGAGTCTTTTGATGAGGGTGAATGAGAAGAGTGCAAAACCATGCTGACAACTCAACATTCAGGAAAACAAAGAAAAAGGCATCTGGTCCCATCACTACTTGGTAAATAGAAGGGGTAAACATGTGAACTTCCAGATGTTCCAGTTGGTTTTAGAAAAGGCAGAGGAAAGACAGCTGAAATTGCCAACATCCGATGGATCATGGAAAAAGCAAAAGAGTTCCAGGAAAACATCTCTTTCTGCTCTATTGACTATGCAAAGCCTTTGACTGTGTGGATCACAATAAATGGTGGAAAATTTTGGAAGAGAGGAGAATACCAGACCGCCTGACCTGTCTCTTGAGAAAACTGTATGCAGGTCAGGAAGCAGCAGTTAGTGCTGGGCATGGAACAACAGACTGGTTCCAAATAGGAAAAGGAGTATGTCAAGGCTGTATATTCTCATGCTGCTTATTTAACTTATATGCAGAGTACATGATGAGAAACACTGGGCTGGAAGAAGCACAAGCAGGAATCAAGGTTGCTGGGAGAAATATTAATAACCTCAGATATGCAGATGACAGCATATCTGCCCTTTAGGGCAGAAAGTGAAGAGGAATTGAAAATCTTCTTGATGAAGGTGGAAGAGGAGAGTGAAAAACTTGGACTAAAGCTCAACATTCAGAAAGCTAAGATCATGGCATCTGGTCCCATCACATCATGAGAAATAGATGGAGAAACAGCGGAAACCATGCAAGACTTTCTTTTTAAGGTCCAAAATCACTGCAGATGCTGATTGAAGCCATGAAATTAAAAGATGCTTACTCCTTGGAAGAAAAGTTAAGACCAACTTAGATAGCATATTAAAAACCAGAGACATTACTTTGCCAACCAAGGTCGGTCTAGTTAAGGCTGTGTATTTTCCAGTGGTCAATATGGATGTGAGAGTTGAACTGTGAAGAAGGTTGAGTGCAGAATTGATGCTTTTGAACGGTGGTGTTGGAGGAAATTATTGAGACTCACTGCAAGGAGATCCAACCAATCCGTTCTACAGGAGATCAGTCCTGGGTGTTCATTGGAAGGACTGAAGCTGAGGCTCAAACTCCAATACTTTGGCCACGTGATGCGAAGAGTTGATTCATTGGAAAAATCTCTGATGCTAGGAGTATTGGGGGCAGGAGGAGAAGGGATGACCGAGGATGAGATGTCTGGATGGCATCACCGATTCAACCGACATGAAGTTGAGTGAACCCCAGGAGTTGGTGATGGATAGGGAGGCCTGACATGCTGTAATTCATGGGGTAGCAAACAGAAGGACACGACTGAGACTGTTCTGAACTAAACTGAAATATGTGGAAACAGTGACAGGCTTCATTTTCTTTGCCTCGAAAATTACTAAGAATAGTGATTGCAGTCATCAAATTAACTATCACTTGCTTTTGGATGTAAAAGCTCTGACAAACCTAGACATTGCATTAAAATGAAGACACACCACCTTATTAATTCTCAATTAAATATAAATGTCAAAGATGGTTACCCTTGTCTAACTCAAAGAAACTAAGCCATGCCATGTGGGGCCACCCAAGACAGGCAGGACATGGTGGAGAGGTATGACAGAATGCGGTCCACTGGAGAAGGGAATGGCAAACCACTTGAGTATACCTGCCTTGAGAACCCCAAGAACAGTATGAAAAGGCAAAGTAATAGGATACTGAATGAGGAATTCCCCAGGGTGGTAGGTGCCCAGTATGCTCCTATTGATCAGTGGATAAAAAACTGCAGAAAGAGGGAAGGGATGGAGCCAAAGCAAAAACAGTATCCAGTTGTGGATGTTACTGGTGATAGAAGCAAGGTCCGATGCTGCAAAGAGCAATAATGCATAAACCTGGAATGTAATGTCCGTGAATCAAGGCAAACTGGAAGTGGTCAAATGAGATGGTAAGAGTGAATGTAGACATTCTAGGAATCAGTGAACTAAAATGGACTAAATGGGTGAATTTAAGTCAGATGACTCAGATGATTATATCTGCTACTCTGGGCAGGAATACCTTAGAAGAAAGGGAGGAGCCATCATGGTCAACAAAAGAGTCCGAAATGCTGTATATGGATGCAGTCCCCAAAACGACAGAATGAAATGTGTTCATTTCCAAGAAAAACCATTCAATATTATAGTAATCCAAAGCTATGCACCAACCAGTAACGCTGAAGCAGCTGAAGTTCAACGGTTCTATGAAAACCTACAGGACTTTTAGAAATAATACTAAAAAAAAGATGCCATTTTCATTATAGAAGACTGGAATGTGAAATGTAGGAAGTCAAGAAATACATGGAGTAACAGGCAAACTTGGCCTTGAAGCAGTGAATGAAGCAGGGCAAAGGCTAATAGAGGTTTGCCAAGAGATTGCACTGGTCATAGCAAACACCCTTTTTCAACAACACAAGAGAAGACTCTACACATGGACATCATCAGATGGTTAACAAGGAAATCGGATTGATAATATTCTTTTCAGACAAAGATGGAGAAATTCTATACCGTTAGCAAAAATAAGACCAGGAACTGCCTGTGGCTCAGATCATGAACTCCTTGTAACCAAATTCAGACTTAAAATGAAGAAAGTAGGGAAAACCACTACACCATTCACATGTGACCTAAATCAAATCCCTTATGATTATACAATGGAAGTGAGCAATAGATTTAAGGGACTAGATATGGTAGATAGAGTGCCTGATGAACTCTGGACGGAGGTTTTTGACATTGTATAGGAGACAGGGACCAAGACCATGCCCATGGAAAAGAAATGCAAAAAAGCAAAATGGCTGTCTGAAGAGCCCTTACAAATAGCTGTGAAAAGAAGAAAAGTAAAAAGCAAAGGAGAAAGGGAAAGATATAAGCATCTGAATACAGAGATCCAAAGCAGAGTAAGGAGAAATAAGAAAGCTTTCTTCAGTGATCAATGCAAAGAAATAGAGGAAAACAACAGAATAAGAAAGACAAGAGATCTCCTCAATAAAATTTGAGATACCAAAGGAATGTTTAATGTAAAGATGGGCTCGATAAAGGACAGATATATTATGGACCTAAGAAAAGCAGAAGATATTAAGAACAGGTGGCAAGAATACACAGAAGAACTATGCAGAAAAGATCTTCACAACCAAGGTAGTCGGGATGGTATAATCACTGACCAAGAGCCAGACATCTTGGAATGTGAAGTCAAGTGGGCCTTAGAAAGCATCACTACGAACAAAGTTAGTGGAGGTGATGGAATTCCAGTTGAGCTACTTCAAATCCTGAAAGATGATACTGTGAAAGTGCTGCACTCAATATGCCAGCAAATTTGGAAAACTCAGCAGTGGCCACAGGACTGGAAAAGGTCAGTCTTCATTCCATTCCCAAAGAAAGGCAATGCCAAAGAATATTCAAACGACCTCACAATTGCATTCATCTCACACACTAGTAAATTCACGCTCAAAATTCTCCCAGCCAGGCCTCAGCAATACGTGAACCATGAACTTCGAGATGTTCAAGCTGGCTTCAGAAAAGGCAGAGAAACCAGAGATCAAATTGCCAACATCCTCTGGATCATGGGAAAACTAAGAGAGTTCCAGAAAAAAACATCTATTTCTGCTTCATTGACTATGCCAAATCCTTTTACTGTGGGGATCACAACAAACGAAAATTCTGAAACAGATGGGAATACCAGACCTCTTGAGAAACCTCTTGAGAAACCTGTATGCAGGTCAGGAGGCAACTGTTAGAACTGAACATGGTACAACGGACTGGTTCCAAATAGGAAAAGGAGTGTGTCAAAGTTGTATATTGTCACCCTGCCTATTTAACTTCTATGCAGAGTACATCATGAGGAACACTGGGCTGGGAGAAGCACTGGCTGGAATCAAGATTGCTGGGAGAAATATCAATACCCTCAGATATGAAGATGACATCACCCTTATGGCAGAAAGTGAAGAGAAACTCAAAAGCCTCTTGATGATAGTGAAAGAGGAGAGTGAAAAAGTTGGTTTGAAACTCCACATTCACAAAACTAAGATCATGGCATCTGGTCCCATCACGGCATGGGAAATAGATGGGGAAACAGTGGAAACAGTGTCAGACTTTGTTTTCTGGGCTCCAAAATCACTGCGGATGCTGATTGCCGCCATGAAATTAAAAGAAGATCACTGCTTGGAAGGACATTTCTGACCAACCTAGATAGCATATAAAAGAGCAGAGACATTACTTTGCCAACAAAGGTCCGTCTAGCCAGGGCTATACTTTTTCACGGGATCATGTATGGATATGAGACTTCGATTGTGAAGAAAGCTGATAGCCGAAGAATTGATGCTTTTGAACTGTGGTGTTGGAGAAAATCTTGAGAGTCCCTTGGACTACAAGGAGACCCAACCAGTCCATGCTAAAGGAGATCAGTCCTGGATGTTCATAAGAAAGACTGATGCTGAAGCTCCAATACTTTGACCACCTCATTGGAAGAGCTGACTCACTGGAAAAGACTCTGATGCTGGGAGGGATTGGGGGCAGGAGGAGAAGGGGACGGCAGAGAATGAGAGGTCTGGATGTCATCACCGACTCGATGGAGGTGGGTTTGTTTGAACTCCGGGAGTTGGTGAAGGACACGGAAGCCTGGCATGCTGTGATTCAGGGGGTTTCAAAGAGTTTGACATGACTGAGAGACTGAATTCAACCTTAACTGAACTGAATAATGGTAATGTTGGAGGCTATGGGATGTTTTTGAGTAATGTATATAGCTTTTGACTGCTAATTTATTTAGCACCTTTTATTGCTAATTCAGGAAATACTTAAAATACTTCATTTGGCAAGCACTATGTCTTAGCTGATGTGAAAGATACATAAGGCAACTTGGGTACAGATACAACACATAGAAGAATTGGACATCAGTGGTTAACTTGGTAGGAAGGAAGAGAAGGTCTTTCCATTCCCAAGTAAGTGTTTAGGAAAAGTTGTGAAATGTGGCTTATTATGACTGAATATATGTTGCCTGATTGTAGCTCTAGAAATTCTGTGAAACAGATAGATAATGAAGCTAGTAAGGGAAAGAAATGCCTTGTCTTCCAAAAACTGATTACCTTGCTGAGATGCTGCATCATCACAAGGATTTAAGTCTATCTTTGTAGGAACAGCAAAGCAACGTCAAAATATACATGAGGAAATATAAGGTGGTGTGTTGGTGGGAGGAAATAAAGGCATGACATAAGGAGAGCAGAGCAAGAATGACCCTTTTTAATACAACTTGTAAAATGCCTATCTTTTGCTGACTGTGGTGCAATTTGACTATGTCATGTTATCATTGGCATCCCATCAAGGTATCATAGTGATCATGATTATCGAGTAGTCTAAATCTACATTTTTAAGTGAAACACATTTTTTTTTTTAATGAAGAAAACCTTCTGCCTAACCTGTTAGCTTTCTTGCAATGACTGGTATAATATAATAAAACTGAGAAAGCATTCATATATATATGCTCATTTGTTGTTTCTAAATTTGATTTGTTTCTGATCCTTCCCCCATACCATCCTAAATTAGACACCCAGTCAGTTCTGCCTGGATGATTTCACAAGTCAATTTGTTTATATTTTGCCTTTTACATTGTTTACATTTTTTATTTTTTCAAACAATTCATTAGGTGTAATGTACCTATGATGCATACTGAATGTTTCCTTGAACAGAAAATTTTATATTAAGCAGAGCAAAATATCCAGGAACTGAAATGCTCATTTACTCTTAATTATTTCAAAGTGAAATTGACACTATGAAAATGAGCATATAACTTTATTATTCAAATAAGAGAATTGTAGGAATTTGTTGACATATCCGAATGTTAATTTTAGTCTTCAGTGTCATGCATAATCTGATACCTATTTGGTACACCAGTTGTATTAGAATGATTTTTAAATAATGAATATGGTTGATGTTTTGACCTAGAAAGAGAGGCAACAATGTATCAGAGATCTCGATTACTGGGAAACATGAATGACCTGCCTGTTGTAGTTTAGGAAAAGGTTTATCTATCAGGGACCAGCCTCTATATGGACCAGGGTATCCTCAGGATGAATGGCGTCGGCATCAGAGTGAGAGAGAGAGAGAGAGAGAGAGAGAGAGAGAGAGGCTGATGATTACTTGGTTTACGCAGGAAACCAACAAAACCCCAGCAAGGGGTTTGCTCTGTTTACGTAGGCTGCAGGCGCCCTCTGGAATCACTGGACACACCCCACCAGGGCAGCCCCTCAAGTGGGTATTAGAAGCCCAGGCAGCTAAGTAAACATAGAGGGCCCAGCGCTCCAAGGATCTCAACCAGAAAAAGGAGAATAGAGAAAAGGATGGAAAAAGAATGACATGTTGAGACCAAGCTTCAGTGAGCAAGGACCAAAACTTTATTTTCCACTGCTGCTTTTATACCCTAAGTTGTGCACATGAAAAATAGAGAACGGGAGGTTTAGAGTCATGCCAAAATCACGCGGGGTCAGCAGTCTTGACCTTTACCAGGATCAGGGCTTATTTTCCTATGTTTCGTGATATACAAAAGTTTTAGGTGGTTTACATCATTTTCTGGCCAGGAGGCCTGCTAACAGTTTATGCCCTCTCTCCTAACAAAGGTTAGTTAGCTAGAAAAAGTCTTATATTCTTTTAAGGTGATTTTCCTAAAGTCAGGTGCTATTCATCAAAGACGTATGACAAAGTTACATTCCTATAAGGCAAGGGTGTAGTGAGCTACAAGAAAGGAATTTATTATCTTAAGATTTGATGTGGTTAAATCAAAGGCTACTACTTATTTTCTCTATATGTGATTAATATATTTCCAAGGATACAATAGAGAGAAAATATGGAAAGTTTGCAGTAAGCATTGATTCAACAATGAAATCTTTTTTAGTACTATTCTAATGATTTAACTTCTTCAACAAATTCCTGTATTTTAGAATATTAGGCTTTTTGTCCTTGCGTGGCTGGGAGGCTGTAAACAGTCACATTCATCGTTGTAAGAGCCCGGGCAAAATTGTCATGCAAGTTAGAAAGCTTTCAGAGGGGCTTGGATTGGAACACTCCTATTAGGCTGAGGAGAACTTTTAAACTACAGCTCTGAATTAATGTTTTCAGAGAAAGGTGGTTGGGGGGAAGCCTCCGTCACTATTAGAGGACTTGGTAAGAGGTGTAAGATAGTAAGGCAGTCAGACTCCGGTTTTCTTTGGGGTAGATGCTCGGGTAAGTCCAGGGGGTTCCTCGAGTCCTGATTAGCCTTTGCCCATCAGGCCTCTTCCACAATTGACCTTTGCCACGGGTAGGATTTCCCTTGCTGTCTCCTGGCATTTGTCATGGGCTGCCACATGATCGTACACAGCTGGAAAGGTAGAAGATTCCACCCTCAGTCCAAAATCACAGTTGCATAATGGAGATAAAATGTGGTACTGCAAAATAGAAGTAGACATAGCTGCCACAGTATGTCAAATAGACACTGCAGCCATTGGTTTAGAACAGCTGCTAGGTGAAACCCTGTAAACAGTGCTCCACCTAGATTGTGGGATGGAGAGGGAGATGGGAGGGTGTTCCGAAAGGGAGGGGATATATGTATATCTGTTCCTTATTTATTTTGAATTCTGACAGAATACAGAAAAATTCGGTAAAACAATTACCCTTCCATTAAAAAAAAAACAAAATAAGAGAAACAGCAGGGTGATGTTTCACAATATGCTCCTGGGGTCTAACTGATATTGATGATGGAGAAGAGAAATAAATTCAAGTTAGGGTACTTGTATCAGCAACTATCTGGATGGCAGAACACTATAGTATGAATGGCACACTTAAACTTCTGCAGGCTGAAAATACGTTCACTTCTCTAGTTCCAGGATTGAAGTCAGAGTTATGACCATCCATATTACCCGTTGCTTTAACATGCTTCTTCTTCTTATCTCGGATTAATAAAGATACTATAGAGACATTTTTCTGATCAACTCTTCTTTTGATTGTTACTAAATGTGAGAATAACCTTGTTCAAAATATGGTTATGATAGAACTGAAACTAAAACCAAAGGGGGAAAAATATTTCATAACTCTTTCAACCAAGATAGATCAGAAAAACAAAGAAAAATGGATTCCCTTAATCATAAAACATAAACAGTATGAAATAATCCCCTTCCGTTAGTAGTTTTTAAAACTTAAATAGTCGTAGAAATAATGATCCTCAAATAAAATATATTATAAATCTAAGGTAAATATCATTTAAATACCATTAGTATTTGAAATTTGCCCAATTATTTTTTGGTCAAAATATAATTTAAGCCATTTTTATTAATCTGGACAAACAAATGCCAGAGAGAAGACATCACCAAATGCTCAACAATGAAATCAGATTGATTTTATTCTTTCAGTCAAAGATGGAGAATCTCTATACAGGCAGCAAAAACAAGACCAGGAGCTGACTCTGGCACAGACCATGAACTGCTTGTTGCAAATTCAGACTGAAATAGAAGGAAATGGGGAGAACCTCTATACCATTCATGTATGACCTAAGTCAATTCACTTATGACTATACAGTGGAAGTGAGAAATAGTTTTAAGGGACTAGATCTGACAGAGAGGGTGCCTGATAAACTGTGGGTGGATGTTCATGACATTGTACAGGAGACAGGAATCAAGATCATCCCCAAGAAAAAGAAATGCCAAAAAGCAAAATGGCTGTCTGAGGAGGCCTTACAAATGGCTGTGAAAGAAGGGAAGTGTAAAGAACAGGAGAAAAGGAAATTTATACCCATTTGAATGTAGAGTTCCAATGAATAGCAAGGAGAAATAAGAAAGACTTCCTCAGTGATCAATGCAGACAAATGGAGGAAAGCAATAGAATGAGAAAGACTAGACATATCTGCAGGATAATTAGAAATACTGAGGCAGCATTTCATGCAAAGGTGAGCTCAGTAAAGGACACAAATCTTAGGAACCAAAGAGAAGCAGAAGATATTAAGAAGAGGTGGCAAGAATACACAGAAAAACTGTACATAGAAGATCTTCAGGACCCAGAAAATCATGATGGTGTGATCATTCACGTAGAGCCAGACATCCTGGAATGTGAAGACAAGTGGGCCTTAGGAAGCATCACTATGAACAAAACTAGAGTAGGTGATGGAATTCCAGTTGAGCTATTTCAAATCCTGGAAGATATGCTGTGAAAGTGCTGCACTCAATATGCCAGCAAATTTGGAAAACTCATCAGTGGCCACCGGACTGGAAAAGTCAGTCTTCATTCCAATCCCAAAGAAAGGCAATACCAAAGAATGCTCAAAGTACAGCATAATTGCTCTCATCTCACAAGCTAATCATGCGTTGCTAGAAACTATCTTTAAAAACTAAATCGTGAGTGACCTACAGAGGCCCGTAGAGTCATATCTCTGGTCTTTCCAAAGGTATGTACAGATATGAGAACACCAAGGGATTACTGACTATGAACTGCTCTGCTGGGGAAGACTTGTGAGATTCGTTTGAACTGCAGGAATACCAAACAATTGAGTTGTAAAAAAATCAACTTTGAAGACTCATTGGAAGGACTGATGCTGAAAATAAAGCCCCAAAGCTTTGTCCAATTGAGGCAAAGAGCTGACTCATTAGAAAAGACCGTGATCTATAGAAAGTGTTGAAAGCAGGGGGATCAGTAGGTGAGAGAGGATGAGACATCTGGAGAGCATCAGCGATTCAAAGGACATGATCTCGGGGAAACTATGGGAGAGAGTGAGGGACAGAGAGGCCTCTTGTGCTGGAGTCCAAAGGGATACAAAAGGTCAAACATGTCTTAGTGGCTGAAGAACAATAGCATTTCAGTTAATAAGATGGGTCTTGCCGGATGGCAGTTGGTCCCAAAATATCAGAGGAATGGGAGGACAAGACCACTCCCTCCCAAACAAATTCTTCTAAGCATCGACTGCACATGGAAGAACTTCCAGACAAAAAATTGTGAAGACTGTTGAATGGCTCAAGATACCCAGAAGTCAAACATGTTTTCCTTTGAAATGGAGGTAGCAAAAAATAAAAGAGACACAAAGAGAGACAAAGTATTTAGAGGCTGAGGCTGGTTTTGGAGAGGAAGTTGTAAATGAGGAGAAGCTTGCAGACAATTGTGAACCCTCTCAGGACAGTGACAGTGGATAACTCTGGGATCGCTTAGAGCAACATAACCACGGGAAAGAGAAACAAAAGCAAATGTGCCTAACTGTAATTTCCAGCAGAGAAAAAAATCAGATACACCTGTCCACCATTATTGAGGTGGACCTAGGAGGGATGTCCGGACTGTATCATTTGCCTTATGATAAGGACCCAGCTTTAATGGTCTGAGGATGATCTGACAGGTCTAAGGTGACGAAGCAACCTAATCCATGGGAACACCAGAGACAAAAATGCTAAAAAGTCCTTTCTTGTGATAATTCTCTATGACCATATAGGGAATACGGACACTCACAGAACCAAAGGTTGCACATTCAGTTCAGTTCATTTCAGTTCACTGGCTCAGTCGTGTCTGACTTTTTGAGACCCCATGAATCACAGCACACCAGACCTCTCTGTCCATCGCCAACTCTAGGACTTCACTCAAACTCATGTCCATCGAGTCGGTGATGCAATCCAGCCATTTAATTCTTTGTCATCCCCTTCTCCTTCTGACCCCAGTCCCTTCCAGCATCAGAGTCTTCCAGTGAGTCAACACTTCGCATGAGGTGGCCAAAGTATTGAAGTTTCAGCTTTAGCATCAGTCCTTCCAATGAACACCGAGGACTAATCTCCTTTAGAATGAACTGGTTGGATCTCCTTGCAGTTCAATTGACTTTCAAGAGTCTTTTACAAAATATCAAAGATGTGAAAACAGGCTTCCATTTATGGCCCTGTCCTCCACGGAGGCAGAGAGGAATGTTTGCATCAGACCAAGGCAGAGGGCACGAGGCTGCTGTTATATCAGCCCCAGAGACCACATCTGCCACCAAGCTCTGAGCAGGCTGCCAGTAGCGAACCATATCTTCCTGGGTTCATGCTCAGTTCACATAGGTCAGGAGGGTAAACATATGAGTTTAGCACCCCTCTGGAGACACATGGAATTCTTGCAAAATTCAGGGAAATATGAATGGCCTGCCTGTTGTAGTTTAGGAAACGATTTATCATGGGCTGGCACATTACCCTACACACCTGGAAAGGTAGAAGTTTGCACCCTTAGTCCAAAATCACCTTTGCATAATGGAGTTTCGATGTGGTACTACAAAATAGAAGCAGACATAGCTGCCAAAGTATGTCAAGTAGACATTGCAGCCATTTGATTTAGAGCAGCTGCTAAGTGACACCCAGTGAAAATGCTCAACTTAGATTGTGAGATGGAGAGGGAGATATGAGGGTGTTCCGAAAGGGAGGGGATATAGGTATATCTATGCCTGATTTATTTTGAGTTCTGACTGAATACAGCAAAATTCGGTAAAATGATTCAGTTCAGTTCCGTTAAGTTCGGTTGCTCAGTCGTGTCCGACTCTCCGCGCCCCCATGAATCACAGCACGCCAGGCCTCCCTGTCCATCACCAACTCCAGGGTTCACTCAAACTCATGTCTAGAGAGTCGGTGATGCCATCCAGCCATCTCATTCTCTGTTGTCCCCTTCTCCTCTGCCCTCAAACTTTCCCAGCATCAGAGTCTTTTCCAGTGAGTCAACTCGTCGCATGAGTTGGCGAAAATATAGGAGTTTCAGCTTCAGCATCAGTCCTTCCAATGAACACCCAGAATTGATCTCCTTTAGAATGGACTGGATGGATCTCCTTGCAGTCCAAGGGACTCTCAAGAATCTTCTCCAGCCCGGCATTCCTCATGATGTACTCTGCATATAACTTAAATAAACAAGTTGACAATATACAGCCTTGACGTACTCCTTTTCCTATTTGGAACCTGTCTCTTGTTCCATGTACAGTTCTGATTGTTGCTTCCTGACCTGCATAGAGGTTTCTCAAGAGGCAGCGCAGGGATCTGGTATTCCCATCTCTTACAGAATTTTCCACAGTTTATTGTGATCCACACAGTCAAAGGCTTTAAAACAATTACCCTTCCATTAAAAAATCAATAAGAGAAATAGCAGGTTGATGTATCACAATATTTTCTTGTGGTCTAACTGATATTGATGATAGAGAAGAGAAATAATATCAAGTTAGGGCACTTGTATCAGCAACTATCTGAATGGTAGAACACTTTAGTATGAATGGCACAGTTAAACTCCTGCAGTCTGAAAATACATTTGCTCCTCTAATTTCAGAACTGAAGTCAGAGTTATGATCACCAATATTACCCATTGCTTTAATATGCTTCTTCTTCTTATCTCGTAATAATAAAGATACTGTAGAGACATTTTTTATGATCAACTCTTCTTTTGATTGTTACTAAATGTGAGGATAACCTCGTTCAAAATATGATTATGATGGAATTGAAACTAAGGGAAGCATGAGAAAATGGTGGAGGAATAGGACAGGGTGACCACTTTCTCCCCCACAAAATCAGCAAAAGAACATTTGAACACTGAGCAAATCCCTTGAAACAACTTCTGAATACCGGGAGAGGACATCAGGCACCCAGAAAAGCGACCCATAGACTTCGAAAAGAGGTAGGAAACAGCATAAAAGATAAAGAGATACAAAAGAGGGAGGAAGGGAGCTCCATCCCGGGAAGGGAGGCTTAAAAAAAAAAAAAAAAAACGAGAGAAGTTTCCAAACACCTGGAAAAACAGGCGACTCTGTGGATAGGCTTGGAACCTCAGAGGGCCACATAACTGGGAGAAAAGAGACATAAATAATTAAAGCCCACAGACTAAGTGCCCAGAGGAAACTCTCAGTGGAGAAGTGGTGCAGATGCGCGCACCCACCACTAGCAGGTGGGGGCTGGGCAGGGAGGCGTGATGGCAATGCTTAGAGAGACGACAGGGGTTGAACACCCCGAGGGCAAGCTGACTGCTCTAACAGGACCAAAGCAGACTGTGCAGCGAAAAGCCCCATCCTAAGACTCTTCCAGTCCTGCTCACAGAACAAAGGACTGAGCAAAGTAATCCGGCTGTGGGCGGCCCATCCCCAAGCTCCCACCAGGACAGGCATGGAGGGCAACCAGCACTAGAAGGGGAAGCTGCGGCTCCAGAGTGGCTTCCCATACCAAGCTGCAGTCAGGCTTCCTTGCTAACCAAGACTTCTTGGATTTGGGCCAGTCTATATTTGCCTGAGAAAGTGCTCTGGTGGTACACACAGAAAACCAAGCAGCAGGGATGGGGGAGGCGATAAGCCACAGCGACCACGCTCTCCAAACGCCTGGTAACCTGAGTTGCTCAGACCGGGGAAGGCACAAAACACAGGCCCAGCCAAGTCTGCGCTTTTGTGGAGTACTCGCGGACCTGAACCTGAGTCGCTCAGACCTGGGAAGTGCATGCAACCCAGCGCCGGCCAGGGAGAGCACCTGGCAGACAACCTAGAGCCTGAGCAGCATAAACAGGAAAAACACACACGCTGCGAGCAGGCGCATTCCCACAGTAGTCGAGACACTGTGAGCACTCCCCACAGATGCCAGTGATATTTCTTAGCAGCGTTCCTCCCTCCCCAAGGCAGGACCGAACAGGTGAGCCGGTGTCCAACACCACCCCCTGGTGTCAGGATGGGAATTAGACACTGAAGTGACCAGCAAACACAAGAGATTTTACAATAGAAGGAACTGCCTTGGAGGTAACAGAGGGAGAAGTCTTGAGCCTACTGCAAGAATAAGACTGAAAACCAGAGGCAGAGGCTTAAGGCCAAATCCTGAGAACACCAGAGACCTCCTGTTCCAGGGAACATTAATTGATAGGTGCCCATCAAATGCCTCCATACATAAACTGAAACCAGGCACAACCGAAGGGTCAACAAGTTTAAGTGAAATAAATACCACCCAAATTCTTCAGCAACACAGGAAAATAGCCCTGAGCGTCAACATACAGGCTGCCCAAAGCCACCCCAAACCACTGACATCATAAACTCATTACTGGACTCTCCATTGCAATCCAGAGAGAAATCCAGCTCCACCCACTAGGACACTGACACAAGATTCCCAAACCAGGGAACCTTGATAAGTCACCCATCCAACCCCCCACACAACGAGGTAACTACATAATAAAGAGAACTCCACAAACTGCCAGAGGACGGAAAGGCCACCCCAAGCACAGTAATATAAGCAAGATGAAGAGGTAGAGAAACACCCAGCAAGTAAAGGAACAGGATAAATGCCCACCAACACAAACAAAAGGGGAAGACATAGGGAACCTACCTGATAAAGAATTTCAAAATTTAATTGTGAAAATGATTCAAAATGTGGAAAGCAAAAAGGAGTTACAGATAAATAAAGTGGAGAAAAGGATTGAGAAGATGCAAGAAATGTTTAATAAGGAATGAGAGGGGAAAATAGAGTCAATATACAATGAACAATGCAATAGATGAGATCAGAAACACTTTCGAGGGAACAAGCAGTAGAATAACGGAGATAGAAGACAGGATAAGTGAGCTAGAAGATAGAATTATACAAATAAATGAAACAGAGATGGAAAAAGAAAAACAAATTAAAAGAAATGAGGACAATATTAGAGACTTCTGGGACAATGTTAAACGCCCCAACATTGGAATCATACGAGTCCCTGAAGAAGAAGACAAAATGAAAGACCATGAGAGAATACTTGAGGAAATAATAGTTGAAAATTTCACTAAAATGGAGAAGGAAATAATCACCCAATTCCAAGAAACACAGAGAGTTCCTAACAGGATAAACCCAAGGCGAAATAACCCAAGTCACATATTAATCAAATTAGCAAAGATCAAACACAAAGAAAAACTATTAAAAGCCGCAAGGGAAAAACAACAAATAACACACAAAGGTATCCCCACAGGGATAACAGCTGATCATTCAATGGAAACTCTTCAGGCCAGGAGCGAATGGCAAGACATATTAAAGTGATGAAAGAAAGTAACCTACAGCCCAGATGACTATACCCAGCAAGGATCTCATTCAAATATGAAGGAGAAATCAAAAACTTTACAGACAAGCAAAAGCTGAGAGATTTCAGCACCACCAAACCAGTTCTCCAACAAATATTAAACGATCTTCTCTAGACAGGAAACACAGAAAGGTTATATAAACTTGAACCGAAAACAATAAAGAAAAAGACAATGGGATCATACTTATCAATAAACACCTTAAGTGTAAATGGGTTGAATGTCCCAACCAAAAGACAAAGACTGGCTGAATGGACACAAAAACAAGACCCCCGTATATGTTCTCTACAAGAGACCCACTTCAAACTAGGGACACATACAGACTGAAAGTGAAGGGCTGGAAAAAGACATTCGACGCAAATAGAGACCAAAAGAAAGCAGGAGTAGCAGTACTCATATCAGATAAAATAGACTTTAAAACAAAGACTATGAAAAGAGACAAAGAAGGAAAGTACATAATGATCAAAGGATCAATCCAAGATGAAGATATTACAATTATAAATATTTATGCACCCAACATAGGAGCAGCACAATATGTAAGAAAATTACTAACAAGTATGAAAGGGGAAATTAACAATAGCACAGTAATAGTGGGAGACTTTAATAGCCCACTCACACCTATGGATAAGTCAACTAAACAGAAAATTAACAAGGAAACACAAACTTTAAATTATACAATAGACAAGTTAGTCCTAATAGATCTCTGTAGGACATTTCACCCCAAAACAATGAATTTCAACTTTTCCTCAAGGGCACACAGAACCTTTTCCAGGATAGATCACATCCTGGGCCATAAATATAGCCTTGGTACATTCAAGAAAATTGAAATCATTCCAAGTATCTTTTTTGACCACAATGCAGTAAGATTAGATCTCAATTACGGGAGAAAAACTGTTAAAAATGCCAACATATGGAGGCTGAACAACACGCTGCTGAATAATGAACAAATCATAGACGAAATCAAAAGAGAAATCAAAATATGCATAGAAATGAATGAAAATGTAAACACAGCAACCCTAAAACTCTGGGACACTGTAAAAGCAGTGTTAAGGTGAAAGTTCATAGCAATACAGGCACACGTCAAGAAACAAGAAAAAAGTCAAATAAATAACCTAACTCTACATCTAAAGAAACTAGAAAAGGAAGAAATGAGGAACCCCAGGGTTAGTAGAAAGAAAGAAATCGTAACAATTAGGGCAGATATAAATGCAAAAGAAACAAAAGGGACCATAGCAAAAATCAACAAAGTCAAAAGCTGGTTCTTCGAGAAGGTAAATAAATTGACAAAACACTAGCCAGACTCTTCAAGAAACAAAGGGAGAATGACCCAATCAATAAAATTAGAAATGACAATGGAGAGATCAAAACCGACAACAGAGAAATACAAAGGAATATTAGAGAATACTATCAGCAATACTATGGCAATAAAATGAATAACTTGGAAGAAATGGACAAATTCTTAGAATAGTAAAACCTTCCAAAACTGAACCAGGAAGAAATAGAAAATCTTAACAGACCCATCACAAGCACGGAATTAGAGGCTGCGATTAGAAATATTCCAGCAGACAAAAGCCCAGGTTCAGAAGGCTTCACAGCTAAATTCTACCAAAAATTTATTGAAGAGCTAACGCCTATTCTACTGAAACTCTTTCAGAAAATTTCTGAGGAAGAGAAACTTCCAAATGCATTCTATGAGGCCACCATCACCCTAATCCCAAAACCTGGTAAAGATCCCACAAAAAAAGAAAACTACAGGCCAATATCACTGATGAACATGGATGCAAAAATCCTTAACAGATTTCTCGCAATCAGAATCCAACAACAAATTAAGTAGATCATACATTATGACAAAGTGGGCTTTATCCCAGGAATGCAAGGATTCTTCAATATCCACAAATCAATCAATGTAATACACCATGTTAACAAACTGAAAAATAAAAATCATATGATTATCTCAATAGATGCAGAGAAAGCCTTAGACAAAATTCAACATCCATATGATAAAAACCCTCCAGAAAGTGGGAATGGAAGGGACATATCTCAACATAATAAAAGCTATATATGACAAATACACAGCAAACATTATCCTCAATGGTGAGAAACTGAAAGCATTTCCCCTAAAATCAGGGACAAGACAAGGGTATCCACTGTCACCACTACTATTCAACATAGTTCTGGAAGTTTTGGTTACAGCAATCAGAGCAGAAAAAGACATAAAATGAATACAACTTGGAAAAGAAGAAGTAAAACTTTCAGTATTCTCTGATGACATGATTCTCTACACAAAAAACCCTAAAGACTCTACCAGAAAACTACTAGAGCTAACCAATGAATACAGTAAAGTTGCAGGATATAAAATCAAGACAAAAATCCTTTGCATTCCTATACACTAATAATGAGAAAATAGAAAGAGAAATTAAGGAAACTATTCCATTCACTGTTGCAATGAAAAGAATTAAATACTCAGCAATATGTCTACCTAAGGAACAAAAGACTTGTACATAAAAAACTATAAAATAATAGTGAAAGTAATCAAAGAGGACACTAATAAATGGAGAAATATATCGTTTTTGTGAATTGGAAGAATAAATATAGTAAAAATGAGTATACTACCCAAAGTAATTTATACATTCAATGCAATACCTTTCAAGCTCCCAACGATATTTTTCCCAAATCTAGAACAAATAATCTCATAATTTTTTGGAAATACAGAAAACCTTGAATAGCCAAAGCAATCTTGAGGAAGAAGAATGGAAGAGGGGGAATTAACCTGCCAGACTTCAGGCTCTACTAAAAAGCCACAGTCATCAAGACAGTATGGTACTGTCATAAAGACAGAAATATAGATCAATGGAACAAAATAGAAAGCACAGAAATAAATTCACGCACCTATGGACACCTTATCTTTGACAAAGGAGGCAAGAATATAAAATGGAGAAAAGACAGTCTCTTCAACAAGTGGTGCTCGGAAAATTAGTCAGCCACTTGTAAAAAATGAAAGTAGATCACTTCCTAACACCACACACAAAAATAAACTCAAAATGGATTAGAGATCTAAATGTAAGACCAGAAAGTGTAAAACTCCTAGAGGAGAACATAGGCAAAACACTCTCCGACATAAATCACATCAGGATCCTCCATGACCCACCTCCCAGAATACTGGAAATAAAAGAAAATAAAAAAAGGGACCTAATTTAAATAAAAACTTTCTGCACCACAAAGGAAACTATAAGCAAGGTGAAAAGATAGTCTTCAGAATAGGAGAAATTAATAGCAAATGAAACAACTGACAAAGAATTAATCTCCAAAATATACAAGCAGCTCCTGAAGCTCAATTCCAGAAAAAAAAATGACCAAATCAAAAAATGGGTCAAAGAACTAAACAGACATTTCTCCAAAGAAGACATAAAGATGGCTAACAAACACATGAAAAAATGCTCAACATCCCTCATAATCAGAGAAATGCAAATCACAGCCAAAATGAGATACCATTTCACACCAGTCAGAATGGCTGCTATCCAAAAGTCTACATGCAATAAATGCTGGAGAGGGTGTGGAGAAAATGGAATCCTCTTACACTGTTGGTGGGAATGCAAACTAGTACAATCACTATGGAGAACGGTGTGGTGATACCTCAAAAAATGATCCAGCAATCGCACTCCTGGGCATACACACTGAGGAAACCAGAATTGAAAGAAAGACATGTACTCCAATATTCATTGCAGCACTGTTTATAATAGCGAGGACATGGAAGCAACCTAGATGTCCATCTGCAGATGGATGGATAAGAAAGTTCTGGTACATATACAAAATGGAGTATTTTTCAGCCATCAAAAAAATGCATTTGAGTCAGCTCCAATTAGGTGGATGAAACTAGAGCCTATTATACATAGTGAAGTTAGCCTGAAAGAAAAACATCAATACAGCATACTAATGCATATATATGGAATTTAGAATAATGGTAGCCTTAATCCTGTATCAGTTCAGTTCAATTCAGTTGCTCAGTCGTGTCCGACTCTCTGCGATGCCATGAATCACAGCACGCCAAGCCTCCCTGTCTATCACCAACTACCGGAGTTCACTCAAACTCATGTCCACAGAGTCGTTGATGCCATCCAGCCATCTAATTCTCTGTCGTCCCCTTCTCCTCCTGCCCCCAAACATTCCCAGCATCAGAGTCTTTTCCAGTGAGTCAACTCATCGCATGAGGTGTCCAAAGTATTGCAGTTTCAGATTTAGCATCAGTCATTCCAATGAACACCCAGGATTGATCTCCTTTAGAGTGAACTGGTGGGATCTCCTTGCAGTACAAGGGACTCTCATGAGTTGTCTCCAACACCACAGTTCAAAAGCATCAATTCTTCCGTGATCAGCTTTCTTCACAGTCCAACTCTCACATCCATACATGACCACGGGAAAAACCATAGCCTTGACTAGACGGACCTTGTTGGCAAAGTAATGTCTCTGCTTTTTAATATACTATCGAGGTTGGTCATAACTTTCCTTCTAAGGAGTAAGCGTCTTTAAATTTCATGGCTGCAATCAGCATCTGCAGTGATTTTGAAGCCCCCAAAAATAAAGTCTAACACTGTTTCCACTGTTTTTCCATCTATTTCCCACGAGACATCAAAAGAGACATAAGTGTGTAGAACAGTCTTTGGGTCTCTGTGGGAGAGGGTGAAGGTGGGATGATTTGAGAGAATGGCATTGTAGCATGTACATTATCATATGTGAAATAAATCACCTGTCCAGGTTCGACGAATGACACATACTTTTGGAAAGAACAGAGATATGAATTGCTGGTGCACATGGATGACCTGGAGGGAGGACATGGGGAAGAGGAAGTTGGGCTGGGGGTTCAAGAGGGGGAACACATGTACACCAAGGGCAGATTCGTGTCAATGTATGGCAAAACCACCCAATATATTAATGTAAAGTAATTTGCCTCCAAGAAAAATAAATAAATAAAATGAAAAAAACAATAAATAAAATAAAATAGAACTATATATATATTAAAAAAAAAAAAAGAACTGAAACTAAAACCAAAGTGGGAAAAAATATTTCGTAACTCTTTCAACCAAGAAGATCAGAAAAATGAAGAAAAATGGATTCCTTTATTCATAAAATGTAAATAGTATCAAATAATCCCCTTCCATTAGTAGTTTTAAAAACTTACATAGTCGTAGAAATTATGATCCTCAAGTAAAATATGCTATAAATCTATGGTAAATGTCATTTAAATACCATTAGTATTTGAAATTTTTCCAAATTTTTTTTGGGGGGACAAAAGAAATTTAAGCCATTTTTATTAATCTGGCCAAAAAATGACAGACAGAAGACATCACCAAATGCTCAACACTGAAAACAGATTGATTTTATTCTTTCAGTCAAAGATGGAGAATCTCTATACAGCCAGCAAAAACAAGACCAGGAGCTGACTGTGGAACAGATCATGAACACCTTTTTGCAAAATTCAGACTGAAACTGAAGCAAGTGGAGAAAACCACTATACCATTCATGTATAACATAAGTCAAATCCCTTATGTCTATACAGTAAAAGTGAGAAATAGTTTTAAGGGACTAGATCTGAGAAAGAGTGTGCCTGATAAACTATGGATGGAGGTTCATGACATTGTACAGGGGACAGGAATCAAGATCATCCCCCAGAAAACGAAATCAAAAAAGCAAATTGGCTGTCTGAGGAGGCCTTACAAATAGCTGCGGAAAGAAGGGAAGTGAAAAGCAAAGGAGAAAAGAAAATTGATTCCCATTTGAATGTAGAGTTCCAAAGAGTAGCAAGGAGAAATAAGAAAGACTTTCTCAGTGATCAATGCAAAGAAACAGAGGAAAGCAATAGAATGGGAAAGACTGTACATAAAAGATCTTCAGGACCCAGAAAATCACGAAGGTGTGATCACTAACCTAGAGCCAGACATCCTGAAATGTGGAAACAAGTGGGCCTTATTAAGCATCACTACGAACAAACTTAGTGTAGGTGATGGAATTCCAGGTGAGCTATTTCAAATCCTGGAAGATGATGCAGTGAAAGTGCTACACTTGATATGTCAGCAAATCTGAAAAACTCAGTGGTGGCCACAGGACTGGAAAAGTTCAGTTTTCATTCCAATCTCTAAGAAACGTAATGTCAAAGAATGCTCAAACTACACCATAATTGCTCTCATCTCACATGCTAATCAAGCAATGCTAGAAAGTGTCTCTAAAAACTAGAATATGACTTGGCCCACAGAGGCCCATAGAGTCATATCTCTGTTCTTTCCAAAAGTATGTACAGATGTGAGAACACCAAGTGATTACTGATTGTGAACTGCTCTGCTGGGGAAGACTTGTGAGATTCTTTTGAACTGCAGGAATACCAAACAAATTAATTGTAAATAAAATCAACTTTGAAGACTCATTTTAAGGGCTGATGCTGAAAATAAAGCCCCAAAGCTTCGTCCACCTGAGGCAAAGAGTTGACTCATTAGGAAAGACCCTGATCTTTAGAAAATGTTGAAAGCAGGAGGATCAGTGGGTGAGAGAGGATGAGACCTTTGGATTTCATCAGCGATTCATAGGACATGATCTCAAGGGAAACTATGGGACACAGTGAGGGGCAGAGAGGACTGATGTACTAGAGTCCAAGGGGATACGAAGAGTCAAATATGGCTTAGTCGCTGAAGAACAACAGCATTTCAGTTAATAAAATGGGTCTTGCAGGATGACAGTTGGTTCCAAAATATCAGAACAATAGGAGGACAAGACCACTCTCTCCCCAGCAAATCATCTAAGCATCGACTGCACATGGAAGAACTTCCAGAAAACAAACTGGGAACACTCTTGACTGGTCTATTACTCAGAAGTCAAAATGTTTGACACAAAGACAGACAAAGTAAATAGGGGCTGAGGTTGGTCTTGAAGAAGAAGTTTTAAATGAGGAGAGCTTGCAGGCAATTGTAAACCCTCTCGGGACAGTGACAGTGGAGAACTCTGGGATCGCTTAGAGCAACATAATCAAGGGAAATAAAAACAAAAGCAAATGTACCTAACGGTAATTACCAGTGGAGAAACATCTCAGATACTCCTGTCCTTGTCCTTCTGGAAAAGCCAACAATGAAGGAAATTTACATGGCTGAAAACAGCCTGGAGTTAAAACTCCCCTCCAGGTCATCCCCACCATTCTATGAAAAGCAAAGAACTCCCTCACCTGAAGAAAAAAAATGGACATTAAGGCAGATTACACCCAGCTTCCAGCAGGTCCAGCCTATGCCTGATCTCCAAAATTCCTTGACCCAGACATTTAAGCGATAACTACTCCAAACAACCTTGGAGAAGAACAGATTCCCTTAAGACAGTGACTTTCCACATATTTGCCTATATATATGCATACTACTTTATTGGGTTTGTGCAGCAGCTCATTAATATGACTGCTGCTCTTTCTTGCCAAATTAAAAGTGATCTGTTCCTGAAAAGTGCCAGTCTCATTCTTTTCCTGAACTTTGACTTCTCTTACTCCCTTACCCTACAACAAACCAAGTGGCTGGGACCTGATAGGTACATAAGATGTATGACCTAACTTAGACATTACCTTGCCTGCCACAGAGTTGCCTGAGCAATTTGGATCTGGGAAGGAAACAAAGCATATAACCGATCATGTTCAGTTCCCTTGCAGAGCACCTGAGAGCCTGAGTGGCGTAGACATGGGAAGGGCATGAAACACAAAGCCCATTTTGGGCACTGCCCTCACGGATCACTCAGGACCCTGAGCAATGTGAACCGAGAAAGTCCATGTCACCTACTGCAGTGGCAAGCCCACTGTGGTCCGTCTACCTTAAGCACCCCGACCCATATATCGCATCAGTATTTATTTTCAATGTCCTACCCTCACCACTGCACCACTGAGCAAGTGAGGTCATATAAGGACCTGCTGACCTCTAGTGTTATGGTGCAAACTAGTCACGTGTAAACTTGTCAGGGAAAAAAATTGCAAATGAGGAAGTAAAATATTAGCAAGAAGGGTGAACTAGCCCAGAATTGACAGGTGCAATAAATTGAAAATCTGAAGTTAATGCAGAAAATGTGCAATTCAGGACAACAATAGCTTTTGATAACAAGTCACTTAGTTTGTCCTTCAGTCCAGTTGGTTAGTAGTATCCGACTCTATGTGACCCAATTAATCACAGCATGCCAAGCCTCCCTGTCCATCACCAACTACAGGGATTTACTCACACTCATGTCCACTGAGTCAGTGATTCCATCCAGGTATCTCATCCTCTGTCATTCCCTCCTCCTCCTGCCCCCAATCTCTCTAAGCATCAGATCCTTTTCCATTGAGTCAACTCTTAGCATGATGTGGCCAAACTATTGGAATTTCAGCTTTAGCATCAGTTTTTCCAATGAACACCCAGGACTGATCTCCTTTAAGATGGACTGGTTGGACCTCCTTGCAGTCCAAGGGTTGGAAAAAGAGACCATCTGACACTGATCTGACACCACTAAGCTCACAGTAACTCTAGAGAAATTGTTAGATTTTTTTTTATTTTATTCATCTTTTTATTAATGAAACTTTTTATCTATTCCTTATTATTCCCTTACATTCATTTCTATACACTACATTACAAGTTTGAGAATTATTTTGGCTTCTATCATTTTTGAAGTATTTATAGTACTTTACATAGATAGCATGTTAAAAAGCAGAAACATTACTTTGCCAACCAAGGTCCGTCTAGTCAAGGCTATGGTTTTGCCAGTGGGCATATACGGATGTGAGAGTAGGACTGTGAAGAAAGCTGATCGCCGAAGAATTGATGCTCTTGATCTGTGGTGTTGGAGAAGACTCTTGAGTGTCCCTTGGACTGCAAGGAGAGTCAACCAGTCTATTCTAAAGGAGATTAGTTCTGGGTGTTCATTGGAAGGACTGATGATAAAGCTTAAACTCCAATACTTTGGCCACCTCATGCGAACAGTTCACTCCCTGGAAAAGACTCTGATGCTGGGAAGGATTGTGGGCAGGAGAAGAAGGGGATGACAGAGAATGAGATGGCTGGATGGCATCACCAACTCAATGGAAATGAGTTTCAATGAACTCCGGGTGTTAGTGATGAACAGGGAGGCCTGGCGTGCTGTGTTTCATGGGGGCACAGAGTCAGACATGGCTGAGCGACTGAACTGAACTGGACACTTATTCTACGCAAATTATTCCAGAAATTTGCAGAGTAAGGGAGATTTCCAAACCCATTCTATGAGGCCACCTAACACCGAAACCAAAGATGCCTTAGGAAAAGAAAACTACAGGCCACTAACACTGATAGACATAGATGCAAAAATCCTTAAAAAAATCCTAACAAACAGAATCCAAAACCATTTTAAAAGGATCATACTTCATTACCAAGTGGGATTTATCTCAGGGATCCAAGGATTCTTTAATATCTGCAAGTCAATTTAATACACCATGTTAACAAATTAAATGATAAAAACCATATGATTATCTAAAGAGGCAGTGAGGTCTTTGACAAAATTCACCATTCATTTATGACCCCCCCAAAAAAAGAAAAAAAAACAACCCTCCAGAAAGAAGGAATATAAGGAATATACCTCAACTTAATAAAAGTTACGTATGACAAACCAACAGTAAAGATGATCCTCAATGGTGAAAAACTGAAAGCATTCCCCCTAAAGTTAGGAACAAGACAAGAATGCCCTCTCTCATCACTACTATTAAACACAGAATTGGAAATTTTAGCAACAGCAGTCAGAGAGGAAAAAGAAATCAAAGAATCCCTATTGGAAAAGAAGAATGAAAAATCTCACTCTTTGACGATATCTTGATCTTCTACTTAGAAAACCCTAAAGACTCCACCAGAAAATGGCTAGAGCTAAGTAATAAACATAGTAAAGTTTCAGGACAGTAACACCCAGAAATTCCCTGCATACCTATACACTAACAATTAGAAAACAGAAAGATAAATAAAGGAAACTTTCCCATTCACCATTGAAATGAAAATAATAAAATTCTTTGGAATAAATCTACCTAAAGAAACCAAAGTCCTATATATAGAAAAGTAAAAAAAAACACTGCTGAAAGAAATCAATGAGGAAATAAATGTTAGAAATATACCATGTTTATGGTTTAGAAGTGTCAAAATAATGAAAATGATTATACCACCTAAAGTAATCTACAGGTTGAATGCAATCCCTATCAAGCTACCGATGGTATTTTAAAAAGAACTATTAACAAATAATGTCACAATTTGTATGGAAATACCAAAAACCTGTAATAACCAAAGCAATCTTGAGAAGGACGAATGGACCTGGAGGAATGAACCTGCTTAACTTCAGGCTATACAACAAAGCTGTAATCATTATGACTGTATGGTACTGGCACAAAGATAAAGTATAGATGATTGAAAGGACAACTTCTCTTTGACAAGGGAGGCAAGTATATGCACTGGAGAAAAGTCTCTGAAACAAGTGGCGCTAGGAAAACTGGTCATCCACGTATAAAAGAATGACACCAGCAATGAGGAACCATCTCAGGACGGTCAGAACGTATACTACCAAAAAATATACACAAATAAATTCTGTACTGGAGTGGAGAAAGGAGGACCCTCTTACACTGTTGGTGGGACTGAAAACTAGTACAGACACTATGGAGAACATTGGGGAGATTAGTTAAAAAATTGGAAGCAGTACTGCCATATGGTCTAGCGGTATCACTACCTGACATACACACCAATGAAAACAGAATTGAAAGAACCACGTGACCCCAATGGTCATCATAGTACTGTTTATAATAGCCAGGGCATGGAAGCAACATAAATGTCCACTGGCAGAAGAATGGATAAGAAATCTTTGGTAAATATACACAAAGGAATATTACTAAGTCATTAAAAAGATTTAATTTGAATCAGTTCTAATGAGGTGGATGAAACTGAAGTCTATTACACAGACAGAAGTAAGTCAGAACAAAAAACACCACTACGGTACACTAATGCATATAAGGGAATTTCGAAATATGGTATCAATGACACTATAGGGGAGATGGCAATAGAGACACAAATGTATAGAACAGTCTTTAGGATTCTGTGGGAGAAGGCGAGAGTGGGTTGATTTGAAAGGACAGCATTGAAACATGTATATGATCATATGTGAAAATGATCACCAGTTCGTGTTCGATACATGAGACAAGGTGTTCAGGGCTGGTGCACTGGGATGACCTGGTGGTTTGGGATGGGAGTGAGGTGGAAGGTATGTTCACATGAAGAACAAATGTAAACACATGGCTGATTCATGTCAATGTATGGAAAATTCACTTTAGTATTATAATTAGCCCCCAATTAAATAAATATTTTTTTTTATATACTAAAAAAAGAAAAAAAAGCCTGTTGGACTTCTTCAGGGATCCAGTGGCTTAAGAATTTGTCTGTCAATGCAGGGGACATGGGTTTGAATCTTTGTCTGAGGAGATCTCACATACTACCAAAGTAGATAAGCCTGTGTGCCCCCGACTACTGAACCTGAGAGCCCTAGAGCTCGTGCTCCGAAAGAGAAGGCATTGCCATGAGAAGCTAGCTCTTTGCAATGAAGATTAACCCAAATTACTGCAACTAGAGAAACTTTGTTCACAGCAATGAAAACTCAGTGCAGCCGTAAATAAATAAATAATTACTAAAAATTATGAATAAATGACCTGTAGATACACAAACTTCTTCCATGTAATATGAATTTTTTTTTTATTTCACTGAATATCCAGATGTTGATTTACTACTTGAAATATGGAATTCCTGTATTTCAAATATGGAAACCAAGGGAAATATTTCTAAACAAAATATAAATTGTCTATATTTCATATATAAGTATCTTGGTGTAGATTTTCCTATATGATTCTCTAAATTTCACATATGAAAATCTAGGTGTCAATTCTGTTTGAAAGTTGGAATTCTCTATGATTCACAATTGAAATTCAGGATGGTTATGTTTGCTACTGTGAACGTAGAATTCCCTAATTTTGTATGAATATCTGTGTGTAGATTTTGAAGATGAAGAATGCAAGTTTCTGTATTTCAATTCTTTACCATCAAAGTCAACAGGGAACTTTAATAGATTTAGGAAAACCTCCAAGAATTTATAAAATAAACACCAAAAATAGATGTCCTTTCACCATGGCTGACTGTGATGTAAAAACAGGAATTCAAGCTATATGTGGAGTAACAGAGAAGTTCGGATTTGGGGTACAAAGTGATGCAGAACCAAGGGTAAAGATAGAGTTTTGCAGAGAAAGGTTAAAAATGGAAACAACGACAGTGTTCATGGGCTCCAAAATCACTGGGGACCGTGATTACAACCATGAAAATAAAAGACTCTTACTCCCAGGAGGAAAAGCTATGACAAACCTAGACACAATATTCTTAGAAGCAGAGATATCACTTTATAGAAAAAGGTTCATATAGGCAAAGCAGGTTTTTTCCCAGTGGATATGTATGGATGCCACTCAAGTGTAGCCCTACACAGCATGTCTTTGTTTAACTGAGTTACACAAGGCAGTGGTCCATGTGATGGATTGATTAGGTTTCTGTGATGGTGGTTTCTATCTTTCTGCCCTCGAATGCCCTCTCTCAGCATCTACCATCTACTGGGGGTTTCTCTTACTTTGGTTGTGGAGTAGCTCTTCACTGCTCCTACAGCAAAGAACAGCCTCTGCTCCTTTTGTTGGATGTGGGATATCTCCTCCTGACAGCTGGCTGCTTAAATGCCACACAGCCACAGCTCACTGCTACAGCCATTTTGAAAAATTCAGCAATGGCCAAGGATTGGAAAAGGTCAGTTTTCATTCCAATCCCAAAGAGACGCAATGCCGAAGAATACCCAAACTATTATACAATTGTCTTCAACTCCTGTGCTAATAAAGTAAAGCTCAAAATTCTGCACTGCAGGGTTTAACAATATGTGAACCATCAACTTCCAGATGTTCAAGCTGGTTTTGGGAAAGACAGAGGAATCAGAGATCAAATTGCAGACATCTGCTGGATCTCTGAAAAAACAAGAGAGTTCAAGAAATCATCTATTTCTGCTTTATTGACTATGCCAAAGCCTTTGACTCTCTGGATCACAATAAACTGTGGAAAATTCTTCAAGAGATGGGAATATCAGACCACCTGACTTGTCTCTTGAGAAACCTGTATTCATGTCAGAAAACAACAGTTAGAACAAGGCATGGAAGTAGGTCAAGGCTATGTTGTCACCCTACTTATTTAACTACATGCAGAACACATCATGAGAAATATGTGTTGTATGAACCAGAAGCTGGAATCAAGACTGCATGGAAAATATCAATAACTGCAAAGATGCAGATGAAACCACACTTATGACAGAAAATGAGGAAAATCTGAAAGCCTCTTAAGGAAAGTAAAAGAAGAGAGTGAAAAAATGTCTTTTTGTTTCACATCACCTGTACATTTGCCACCTTTACTACTTGAAATATGGAGTTTCTTATTTCACATAGGGAAATCAATGCCTATATTCCTATTTGAAATATCAATTCTTTACAATTTACATATGAATATTTGATGAAGACTTTTTTCCTGCATTACATATAGAATTTTCTACACTTCACAGTTGAAAATCAGGAGAGTTATTTTTCCTAAAAGGAATAAGTTCTCTTTCTTGAACATGAACCCCTGGGTGCAGAATTTCCTACATGAAAAATGGAAGTCTCTGCTTTTCAATTCTTCACCTTCTATGTTACCAGGGAACTTTAATGGTTTTAGGAAGACCTGCAAGTCTTTCTAGAAATAACACGGAGAAAAGATGTCCATTTAATTATAGGGTTCTGGAACATAAAAACAGAGTAAAGAGATGCCTGGTGCAATGGGGATGGTTGGCGTTGGTGTATGAAATGAGGCAGGACAAAGAATAGCAATGTTTTGGCAAATAGAAAGGGTAAAAATGAAAATAGATACAGACAGTTTTCTTCGGCTCCAAAATCTCTGGGGACAGTGATCACATCCATGAAAAGAAAAATCCCTGCTCCTGGAAAGAAAAGCTATGATAAGCCTAGACATAATGTACTGAAAAGCAGAGACATCTCCTTGGCAACAAAGGTCCTTATAGTCAGAGCTATGGTTTTACCCATAGACATGTACGGATGTGCTAGATTCACTATAAAGAAGGCTGAGTGCCAAAGAATTGAGGCTTTGCAACTGGGTGCGAAAGATGGGTCTTGAGAGACCCTTGTCCAGCAAAGAGATCAACCCCATCAATCTTAAAGGAAACTAACCCTAAATATACATTGTAAAGACGGATGTTGAAACTGAAATTCCAATAGTTTGGCTACCCTGGTGTGAAGAAATAATACATGGGAAAAGATTGAGTTTATGCCTTGTCGCTAAAGAAATAATAAGAATTATTGACTCTGATATGAGTAGATGGAGGACAGGAGGAGAATGGGACGACAGAGGGTGAGATGGCTGGTTGGCATCACCGACTCAATGGACATTAGTTTGGGTAAACTCCGGGAGTTGGTGATGGACAGGGAGGCCTGGTGTGCTGCGGTTCATGGCGTTGCAAAGAGTCCAACATGACTTAGCAACTGAACTAGTGGAATTTGGAATGCAGAAACTACGAGTCTTTCGCAAAAAGAGACACAGAGGTAAAACAGTTTTTAGACTATGAGGGAGTAGGCGAGGGTGGGACAATATGAGGGAACCACATTGAAATATGTTTATTACCATATGTCGAATAGATGATCAGTGCAAACTCAATACATTAAGCAGGACATTCAACACTACTTTTCTTAAATTGTGCAGAACAATGGGTGAGGATTGAGGTGGAAATGGATTCATGTGTTGTGGGATATATACACCGCAGGCTGATTCATATCAATGTAAGGCAGAAAAACCCTACAAAATTGTAAAGATTAAAACAGATTAATTAAATCACTAAATTAAAGATTAAAACAAATTAATTAAATCAAAGAAAATAATATATATTTCATATTTTATACATGAACGGTAGGTAAATAATATAGACAGTGTAAAACTGATTTCTGGCACCTTTGTTCATCAAGAGGAAAGAAAAATCAGTCCATTTGGGCATAACCAAGCTTCCGATGTTAACTACGCAAATATTTTAGGAGATCATTTCTCTCACAAAGTCCCAGTGTGTACCACACTATGTGAGGGAGTGTCCTGGCTGATGCTAGGCAACACACCAGCCAGGATGTTCCCCTGTATGTTTCTTACATTTGTGGAAAGTTTCTCCATTTCAGCTGGTTCACCATCTGGGCTTCCTTCTCCCAGACTCTACACATTTTCAAAGAAACTTGGCCTCTTCTAAATCGTAGGTCCTACTACCATGACCTCCATTTCCACAGGCCAGTACATGTCTCAAAGACTGATGGGTCCACAACAATGGATTCAAAGCCCCACCATACTTGATTTACTCTGGGTGACTCTTCAAACTCTCCAATCCCATTTCCAGGTAGAAACACATCCCACAACAGTGCAGAGATGTTGAGCATGTTTATGTCTCTTAGGTAATTCCAGATTTGGGGAGCCATCTTCCAGTTATCAATGACCATCATTTCCTCATTCCTCTCTGGGACTTTGGTACCACAGAGATACATTGACCATTTTCCGCAAGTCTGTGGACATCTCCTTTTCTTGTTGCTTCACATCTCACATCCTTGGTCTTCATCTATGTGTCTTTAGTGGGCTGGACATACTCACACAGATAAGCAGGCACAAATACAGTTGACACAAACACATGTAACACATCTACACACATATGCAAAACACAGGGACACAAAAGTAAACAGGGAACACTCACATTTCAGGAGCTGAAGATGCTGTGTCCTGCAATGTGGGAGATAACATCAGCAGGCACAGTGGCTTGCCTTTTGAGATACCTGTCCATTTCCTCCAACATCTGCTCAGCAGTATCTCCAACTAGCCTGAAGCCACTTCCAGCATTGCCTGTGTGGCGGTGGAGGAAGGCTAAGCAGTGAATATGCAAATTTACAGAATATGCCAAAGTCAACACAAAAATGCAGTGGGACACCAGAGAGAAACCCCTACCAACTGAAAGGGCTTCCTAGAATGAGGGTTGGGAGTGAAGAGCTCAGGTGATTTCAAACTGATTGAGCAGCAGGATGTCTGGTGGTGGCAGGACTCAGGGGAGGATGATTCCAACAAAGGTGCCTTGCCTCCATCAGAGTCATCAAGGACTCTCAGGGTGTAACCACAGCTCCTTTGAGCGAGGCTTGTACACATTAAGTCTCCAAGTCTCAAGTCTCAGCCTGCCAGCTGCTACCTGCATGACCTGAATCCAGGCTCTGCAGTCGGCCTGCATGAGCCTGAGTTTTCCCATTTGGGAAAGGAGAGTGTCCTGGTCTCCATACTTCAGGTCTCACCTCCTGACCCCCTCACAACCCGTGATTCTCTCAGTTACCTTGAGGTAGTATTGCAAAGGATCAAACCACAGATCTTCTCCAATGGACTTCTGGCAATACGAGCATGGTCAGCATGGGCCTTGTCAGGCCCCAGAATCTTCCATGAGTAGCCAACAAATCCAACATCAATTGGCAATCCTAAGAAGGCCCACTGCAACCCCACTTCAGAAATTGTGAGTCAGCGGATAACCTTGTGGATTTCTCTTGTGTACTTTCTTTTCCCTTTTTCCATTTCACTTTCTTTTCAACTTTCCATTTAATTTTGATATGTCTTCATTTCAGTCTCCATGCAACTTTCTGAAACTCTCTGTTCTTTATCTCCCTAGATTACTAAGTTTCTTTCTTTCTTCAGGTTTTGGAACTGATCAGTCATAATTTTATGTATATCATATCAACTGCTTTCTATTTCTTCCTTTCTGAGACCCCAAATATCGCAATGCTGCTATTTTTATATTGTCAAAGAGATTATTTAAACTGGTCTTTATTTGTAAATTTGCTCATCTATTTGCAATTCTGCTTCGGTGTTTTTCACTATAGAATCTTCCAGGGCACAAACGCATTCTTCTGTGTCACTTTTTCTCTATTATTTCCATCTAATGTGTTTTCTATTTCATTATTTTATTCTTCATGAGCACTTTTTTTCCGTATTATTTCTCATTTCTTGTTAAAATGTTTACTTTGTCCATCTGCATTTTTCTCTATCTGATTTTGCATTCTTGTTACTCAGGCTTCAAACTCTATCTGTTAAATGATTTCTCTATTTCATGTGTGATGTATTCCTTTTTTTTGTTTTTCTTCCTCTTTTTTTTCCATTGGAATCAAACAGGCAAGACTTCTCAATTTACCTTTCTCCTTGTGAAAAAGGTGAATTGAAACAATGACTCTTATGGTAAAGCTGGTGGCTTTACATATGGCCAGTCTGTGTAATATACATTTGCTCTGTGACTTTGGTTTGAGGGCTGGACATGACAAGAGTGGGCGTCCTGTGACACCCCAGTGTGTTCTGGCTGTGTTCACATAGGTAGGACACGGGGTTGAAAATAGTGGGAGTAGTTCCATTGACAGGTATTATGGGGCTATTATTCTCAGTGTCCAATAATACGACTTGAAGTTGGGATTTTTCTTCCAGGTTTCGGGAGCAGAACTCTTGAGGGCTGAGTCTGAACTGATTCTCTTTGTCCTGAGTTCATTCTCTTCCCTGTCTCCGTTCCGTTCCGATCCGTCACTCAGTCGTGTCTGACTCTCTGCGACCCCGTGGACTGTAGCCTACCAGGCTTCTCTGTCCATGGGATTCTCCAGGCAAGAATACTGGTGGGTTACTGTTTCCTTCTCCAGGAATGGAAAATTAACCCCAGATGGGAGCACCTATAGAGCAAGAAGAACTAGAGTATGTGTTGAGTGTTGTTTGGGGTATGAGATACACATAGTGATGGTCCTGGGAATTGGCCATCATTCTGAGCAGATTGACTCCAATTATTCTGCCTTGTTTCAGAAACAAATAGATGTGTACATGTTCTTCACTAGTGGACTTCAAGTTTCTTAGAGCCTTACTGTTCATTACAAACCAGCTTCATTCCAAGCTTTCACCAGCTGAGTGGACTCATCTTCCTGATGTCAGATCCCAGGCTTTGGGACCCATTATACACTCTGAATGTGTCATGCTGCGATGATTCTCCAAGCCCATCATATCCATCTCCTTATATGTGTCTTTTCTTGGGGTTCAAGTACCAACCTGACTGCTTATCGTCCCTTGTTTCCTGACTCTATGCACATGTTTATACAGCATTGGTTGTATAGTGTCTTTCGGCTATAAAATTAGCCGTGTCTTCTTATTTTTCAATCAGTGGCTGTAAAAGTAGAGGCAGTTTTAATGGTGCTGATGGGGCCTTCTCCTAGTCCATCAGTTTTTATTTTCCCAATAATTTGGCTGTTCTATCCAGCATTTCTAAGTATTATATTAAGGGAGAGCAGAATTATAGAAGTTGTTCCATTATAATGCCTCATTGTTTTTCAGGGTTTCGAAAGAATGATCTTGCACTAAAATAGTAAGCTTTTGGCCAGTTGTTCTATGCATTTCCCTTGCCAAATGGAATCATGAAGCAATTATATTGTACTGTCATTCCATGATTTGGTGAGCAGGTGGAAGTAGATAGTGAAATGATTCGTAGGAGAAAATAGAAAGAACACGATCTTAGAGTGTAAAATTGAGAACTGCCAAAGAGAACCAACATGAATTTTGAGGCTAGGATAATAATTTGCATATGAGGATGAAGACTCAGTGT
Organism: Moschus berezovskii; assembly: GCF_049115385.1. NCBI lineage: Eukaryota > Metazoa > Chordata > Mammalia > Artiodactyla > Moschidae > Moschus > Moschus berezovskii. Next base: position 80,257,532 of record NC_142489.1, read on the forward strand.
GTAAGATTTCAGCCAGGGGACGGCATGGAGCTTTTTTCCCCATTTTGTAGACTCCTTGGCTGGTAGCACTTTAAATAGTGTCTCTATGAGAAGGCTTTTATAATACTCATGTAATCTAGCTGCGTTGGGTTGAAATCGCCAAAGAATATTAGTTAAAGAGACCACTGTTGAGTATTCTGAGAAGTAAAGAGCTTTCACTGATCAGAATCATTGAAATCTATTAATTACAGGAAAACGAGGATAAATTTGTAAGGAATGTGTTTATGTTTCTTGAAGAGGAATCGTGTAAAGGTCAATGATTATGGCGTTAGAGTTGGAAGGCTCAACAGAAGGGAGCAGTGGGCAGATGAAGTGATTCTAAAAGGGTGATCATCAGAAACAACCTCGAAATCTGTCAATGAGCATATTTTTGCAAGACTCCTTTTTGTCACCTTCTTAAGGAGTAAGAGCTTCTTACCGTGAACACGCTTAGCCAATTGGGTCGTACTGCCTTTTACTAGAGAGATGCCAGAGTACAGGTAGAATACAACAAACCTCCAGGAAGATTGTATTGTTTATCGTGATGGTGCTGCTACTTTCAAATGACACTGGTACATGTCATTCTGAATTCATTGGCCCCAAATGACTCCATGAAACCCAAGAAAAGGTTGAAGTAAGTTATCCTTTCTTCCTAGGTATGGGAACCTAAAGGCTCTGCAGGGTCTAAGCATGGGGGAAAACACGTCAGGCTGAATTTTTCAAAGGCTTTTACTATCAGGTATTTGTTGTGTCTCAGCATCCAAGTAATGTGCTTGTCATAACCGTTTGCCACCCTAGGTACCACAGCATGCTACATTTCCCTTTCCCATACTATCTCCTGCAGTTTGTCCAAAATATGAGTTTAGGCTTCTCCTAAATGTACTATTTCAATTTTATCAACAAAGAATTCTAGTCTGCCTGGGCATCTATACCACTTGACTTTGTAGGAGGGGTGTACAGAGAAATCGTACCTGGTGTGGCTGCTTAGGGCCTTGAAGTCTGGATAAAAAGGAGAAACACACAGAATGCCTCTATTGCCTTTTTCTTTGCATGGAGACATTGTATTCCTAACACAATGGTATGTCACTTGTCCTGTTTAAGTCTTGGCACTACTCATGGACTTTGTTTTCACCAGTAGAAATCTCTATTTTCCTTACATGAGAATATATATTTCCTCATATTTACAGCTTATACCATGACAGCGATATTAAGACGAGGTGGCAAGAACACTGAGGAAAATCTGTACCAAAGGGATCTTCACGATTCAGATAATCACGATGGTGTGATCACTCACCTAGACACTGATATCCTAGAATGTTAATTCAAGTGTCCCTTAGGAAGACTCATTAGGTACCAAGCTAATGGGTATGATGGAATTTCACTTGAGCTGTTCCAAATCTTAAAAGATGATGCTGTAAAAGTGTTGCACTCAATGTAAAAGCAAATTTGGAAAATTCAGCAGTGGCCATAGGACTGGAAAATGTCAGTTTTAATTCCAATTCCAAAGAAAAGCAATGCCAACGAATGTTCAAATTACCACACAATGGCATTCCTCTCACCAGCTAATAAAATAATGCTCAAAAATCTCCAAGCCAGACTTCAACAATACATGAACTGTGAACTTCCAGATGCTCAAGCTGGTTTTATTAAAAGGCCGAGGAACCAGAGATGAAATTGTCAACATCTTCTGGATCATTGAAACAGAAAGTGATTTCAGAAAGATAAACAAACATAATCATATTTCAGCTTTATTAACTCTGCCACAGCCTTTGTGTATATCACAATAAACTGTGGTCAACTGTTCAAGAGATGGAAATACCAGGCCCCCTACTTGCCTTTTGAGAAATCTGTATGCTGTTCAGGAACCAATTGTTAGAACTGGACATGGAACAACAGACTGGTTCAAAGTAGGAAAAGGGGCGTGTCAACGCTGTATTGTCACCGTGATTATTTAACTTATATACAGAGTACATAAAGAGAAATGCTGGACTGGATGAAGAACTAGCTGGAATCAAGATTGCTGAGAGAAATATTGATAACCTCAGAGATGCAGATGACAGCACCTTTATGGCAGAAAGTGAATAAGATCTAAAATTCTCTTGATAAAAATGATAAAGAAGAGTGAAAACGCTGGCTTAAAGCTAAACATTCAGAAAACTAAGATCATGGCATACGATTCTATATCTTCATGCAAATAGATGTGGAAACAGTGGAGAAAGTAGATGACTTTATTTTGGGGGGCTCTAAATTCACTACAGATGGTGACTGCAGCCATGAATCTATCAATATATTTATTTAATTTTTTAAATTTTATCTGGAGGCTAATTATGTATATGGTTTTTGCCCTCTATTTTCATGAATCAACCATGGGTGTACATGTGTTCCTAATGCTGAAACCCCTTCACCTCCTTTCCCATTGACCCCTCAAGTTCATCCCAGTACAGGAACCCTAAGCACCCTGTCTCATGCATCACACCTGGACTGTTGATCTCTTCCAAATATGATAATATACACGTTTCAATGTTATTCTCTCAAATCAGCCCACCCTCACCTTCTCCCAAAAGACTATTCTATACATCCGTGTCTCTTTTGCTGTCTTGCATATAGGGTCATTGGTACCATCTTTCTAAATTCTGTAATATGCATCATTATACTGTATTGGTGGTTTTCATTCTGACTTACTATAATAGGCTCCAGTTTCATCCACCTCATTAGATTGTTCAAATGTATTCTTTTTAATGGCTGAGTGATACTCCATTGTATATATGTACTACAGGTCTCTTATCCATTCATCTGCTGATGAGCATCTAGGTTGCTTCCATGTCCTGGGTATTATAGACATGTACAGCCAAGAAATAAAAACACTCCTTGGGAGGAAAGTTATGACTAACCTAGACAGCATCTTTAAAAACAGAGATAATACTTTGCCAACAAAGGTCCATCTAGTCAAAGCTATGGTTATTTTGGTAGTCATGTATAGATGTGAGAGTTGGACTATAAAGAAAGCTGAGTGCAGAAGAATTGATGCTTTTGAACTGTGGTGTTGGTGAGGATGCTTGGGAGCCTCTTGGATTCAAGGAGATCCAACCTGTCCATCCTAACGGACATCAGTCCTGACTGTGCATTGAAGGACGAATACTGAAGCTAAAGTCAAATACTTTGACCATCTGATGTGAAGAGCTAACTCATTTGAAAAGACTTTGATACTGAGAATGACTTAAGGCAGGAGATAAGGGTACACAGGATGAAGTTGTTGGATGGCTTCACCGACTCAATGGACATGAGTTTGAGTAACCTGATGGACACGGAGGCCTGGTGTGCTGCAGTTCATGGTGTCACAAAAAGTCAGACCACTGACAAACTGAACTGAACTAAACAGAACTGACAGCCTTTCCTTAGGCAGTAATGTTAGCCTTGGGACCCAATCCACCCTCCTTAAAAATCCTTTGCCTTGAAGTGTGGAGAGACATCACACACACACACTCACACACACACACTCACACATACACATACACACACACACTAATAGGCCATGTCAGTTCAGTTCAGTTCAGTCGCTCAGTCATGTCCGACTCTTTGAGACCCCATGAATCACAGCATGCCAGGACTCCCTGTCCATCACCAACTCCTGGAGTTCACTCAAACTCATGTCCATCGATTCGGTGATGACATCCAGCCATCTCATTCTCTGTTGTCCCCGTCTTCTCCCACCCCCAATTTTTTTTTTTTTTTAGATCATTATAACTATCCAACTCATTAAACGATAAGGCTCTCAGATTGCTACTCCGTGGAACACATTGACTTGTTATTGCCCTAATGTCACACATAGTAATGACAATAGTCTTCCAGCAGCATGCTCGCTTCTTTGTCATTATTACCACCTGAGAAAACTAAGTTCTTGGCCAATTTCATGTAAAGGATATCCTCCTGGGCTTATTTCAAGGACAACCATGCAGTCTTCTTGATTATCCATTGTTTTGGATCATTCCTAGCCCATTTACTGAGGTACTATTGGCTTCAATCCTGAGGCTTTATCTTTTCCTCTACTTCTTGCTTTAAGTTTTCACAACATTTCCCCAACAGAGACAGTGGGGCATTCCTTGTCATTTTTATTATAATTTTGAGACATACCTTATTATCAAACAGTAACAAACACTTCAAAACTAAACTTTCTTACTCTCAGATCCTAGAGAATATCACAACACATCTATAAGCATAAGCAATCTTGACAGAAAAGAAATAACATGGCCCTGGAGTTCTGCATTTTCTTTGTCCTGTTGTGGAGTACCACAGGTTATGATGTTTTCCATTCTGTCACTGAATTCAAAGAATAAAAAGGAAAATTAACATAATAACAAGAATTAAAGTGAGGGGAGAAAGGAGTATGGTCCTTCAAAATGTTCCTTATCTAGGTCAGCCAGGACTTTCTAAACTGGGTACTTGATGGGTGAGGTGATATGGCGGTTTTATCAAGTTGTAGAATTGTTTTGTATAGTTGTATACTTGACATCACCAGTTGGTTGACCCCGAAATCAGATTGCTTGTATTCAGTTGAGTTCAGTTCAGTCTCACAGTCGTGTCTGACTCTTTGCGACCACATGAACCACAGCATGCCAAGCCTCACTGTCCATCACCAACTCCCGAAGTTCACACAAACTCATGTCCACAGAGTCGGTGATGCCATCCAGCCATCTCATTCTCTGTCGTCCCTGTCTCCTCCCGCCCCCAATCCTTCCCAGAGTCAGAGTCTTTTCCAGTGAGTCAATGCATCGCATGAGGTGGCCAAAGTATTGCAGTTTCAGCTTTAGCATCAGTCCTTCCAATGAACACCCAGGATTGATCTCCTTTAGAATAGACTGGTTGGATCTCCTTGCAATACAAGGGACTCTCAAGAGTCTTCTCCAGCACCACATTTCAAAAACATCAATTTTTCGGCGATCAGCTTTCTTCACAGTCCAACTCCCACATCCATACATGACCACTGGAAAAACCATAGCGTTGACTAGACAGACTTTGGTTGGCAAAGTAATGTCTCAGATTTTTAAAGTGCTATCTAGTTTGATATCTAACTTTCCTTCCAAGGAGTAAGTGTCTTTTAGTTTCCTTGCTGCAATCAGCAGCCTCAGTGATTTTGGAACATAAAAAAATAAATTCTGACACTGTTTCCACTATTTTCCTATTTCCCATGAAGTGATGGGACCAGATGCCATGACCTTTGTTTTCTGAATGTTGAGCTTCAAGACAACCTTTCACTCTCCTCTTTCACTTTCATTAAGAAGCTTTTGTATTACTTGCAGCCAAAGATGCAGAAGTACTATACAGTCAGAGAAACAAGACTGGGAGCTGACTTTGCTCATATCATGAACTCCTTATTGCCAATTTCAGTCTGAAATAGAAGAAAGTGGAGAAAACCACAAGAACATTCAGGTATGACCTAAATCAAATCCCTTATGACTATACAGTGGAAGTGAGAAACAGGTTTAAGGGACTAGATCTGACACAAATATTGTCCGATGATCTATGGACAGAGTTTTATGACAGTGTATTCGAGACAGAATTCAAGACCATTTACAAGAAAAGGAAATAAAAGAAAAAGCAAAATGGCTCTATATGTAGGCCTTACAACTGGCTGTGAAAAGACAGGAAGCAAAAAACTAATGGAAAAAGGAAAGATAGACCCTTTTGAATGCAGACTTCCAAATAAAAACAAGGAGAGAAAATACTTCCACAGTGATCAGTGAAAAGAAATAGTAGAAAACAATAGAATAGGAAAGACTAGAGATCCCTTCAAGAAACTAGAGATAACTAGGGAATATTTTACGCAAAGATGGTATCAAGAAAAGACAGAAATGGTAGGGTCCTAACAGAAGCAGAAGATATTAAGAAGAGGTGGCAAGAATACACAGAAAGACTGTAAAATAAATAAATAAATAAATAAACATTTCATGACCCAGATAATCACGATGGTGCTATTACTCACCTAGAGCCAGATATCCTGGAAAGTGAAGTCAAGTGGGCCTTACGAAGCATCATTAAAACAAAGATACTGGAGATGATGGAATTCCATTTGAACTATTTCAAATCCTGAAAAATGATGCTGTGAAATTGATGCACGCGATATGCCGGCAAACTTTCAAAACTCAGCAGTGGACACAGGGCTGGAAAAGGTCAGATTTCACTCCAATCTCAAAGAAAGGCAATTGCAAAAAATGCTGAACTACAACAAAATTGCACTCATCTAACACACTACAGCCAGGCATCAGAAACATGGGAACTGTGAACTTCCAGATGTTCAAGGTGGAATTAGAAAAGGCAGAGGAACTAGAGATCAAATGGCCAACATCCACTCGGTTTTTGGAAGAGCAAGAGAATTCCAGGAAATCATCTTTTTCTGCTTTATTGACTATGCCAAAGCCTTTGAATTGTGGATCACAATGAAACGTGGAAAATTCTTTAAAATATGGGAATACCAGACCACCTGACCTGCATATGGAGAAACTTGTCTGAAGGTCAGGAAGCAATATATAGAACTGGACATGGAACAACAGATTGGTTGCAAATAGGAAAAGAAGTAAATCAAAGCTGTATATTGTCACCCTGCCTATTTAACTTATATGTAAACTACATCATAAGAAACACTGGGCTGCAGGAAACACAAGATGGAATCAAGATTGCAGGGAGAAATATCAATAACCTCAGATATGCAGATGATACCACCCTTATGGCAGAAAGTGAAGAAGAATTAATAACCTCTTAATGAACGTGAAAGAGGAGAGTTGGCTTAAAGCACAACATTCAGAAACTGGTCCCATCACTTCATGGCAAATAGATGGGGAAACAGTGGAAACAGAAGCTGACTTTAGTTTTCTAGGTTCCAAAATCACTGCAGAAGCTGATTGCAGCCATGAAATTAAAAGACGCTTACTTCTTCGAAGGAAAGTTATAACCAATCTAGACAGGATGTTAAAAAGCAGAGAATTACTTTGCCAACCATGGTATGCCTAGTCAAGGCTATGTTTTTTCCAGTAGTCATGCATGGATCTGAGATTTGGACAATAAAGAAACCTGAGTGCAGAAAAATTGATGCTTTTGAATTGTGGTGTTGGAGATTATTGAGAGTCCCTTGGACTTCCAGGAAATTCAACCAGTTCATTCTAAAGGAGATCTGTCCTGGTTGTGCATTTTAAGGACTGAAATTGTAGTACTTTGGCCATCAGATGTGAAAAGCTGACTCATTTGAAAAGACCGTGGTGCTAAGGAAGACTCTTGAGAGTCCCTGGTATTGCAAGGAGATCCAACCAGTCCATTCTAAAGGAGATCAATCCTTGGTGGTCATTGGAAGGACTGATGCTAAAGCTGAAACTGCAATACTTTGGCCACCTCGTGCGACGAGTTGACTCACTGGAAAATACTCTGATGCTGGGAGGAATTGGGGGTGGGAGGAGACGGGAAAGATAGAGAATGAGATGGCTGGATGGCATCACCGACTCAATGGACATGAGATTGAGTGAACTCCGGGTGTTGATGATGGACAGGGAGACCTGGCGTGTTGTGATTCATGGGGTCGCAAGGAGTCAGACACGACTGAGCGACTGAACACTACTAAACTGTGCTCCACGTATAGATCAGAAGTATATCTGTGTCTGTTGTAATCGCCTAATTCCTACCACCACCAGGCATTTCATCCTTGATAACCGTATATTTCTTCTCCATTACCGTGTTCCTATATGCTTCTCATAAAGCATCATCTATTACGGTTTTACCTAGATTCCACATATTTGTGTTAATATGTGATATTTATTTTCCTCTTTTGACTTAGCTTCATTGTATCTGACACTGTCTCTGCCCTTCTATATCTATACAATTTACCTGATTTCATTCCATCTTTAGACTCGGGGATGTATGTACCAACCCATTTTATCCATTCCTCTCTAGATGAATGGATATTTCTGTTGCTTCCATGTGCTGATACTGCAAATATTGCTGCCACCAATATTGAAGTTGTGCATCATTTGGAATTATGATTTTCCTCATGAAAATTAATGACAATTATTGGAATTTCTTGATCATATGATAGCTTCATTCTTGTTTTTAAAAGATCCCCTATATTCTTCTCCATTTTAATCTATCAATGTGCTTTCCTAACAACAGTACAGGATTGTTCTGCTTACTCAGCACCCTCTCCAGCATTTTTTGTGTGGATTTTTTTCTTTGATAATGGTTATTCAGAAAAATTTGTGTTGATACAACCATCGAAGACTTTATTTCCCTTTCTCTCACAGTTAGTGATGCTGATCTTTACAAATGTTATTGGACATCTTTATGTCTTTTAGCAGAAATGTCTATTTCATCATCTGTTCATTTGTTCCAATTGGGTTGTTCATTTTGCTGTTATTAAGCCACATGAGCTGCTCCCATATGTTGGAGACTCTTCTGTTGTCATTATCTTCAGTTGAAAATGTTTTTCCCATAATGAGACTTCATTTCTGTCTTGCTTATTTTTTCCTGTGCAAAATGTCTAATTTTAGTTGTATCTCTTTATATATTTTTGGTTTCATTTTCATTACCCAAGGAGGTAGGTCAAAAAAAAAATGTTGCTCTATTTCATGTCACAATGTATTTTACCTATGCTTTCCTCAAATATTATTGATTTACAGTTTCTGGCCTTATATGTAGATCTTTAAACTGTCTGGAATTTGTCCTATCTTATGGTGCTAAGGAGAGACTAAATGTGATCCACTGGAGGAGGGAATGCAAATCACCCCATTATACTTGCTAAGGGACCTCTATGAACTGCATAAAAACAACCATGTGTGGCACCAAAAAATTAGTCTATCAAGATGGTTCAGTTCAGTTGATTCACTATTTGTGACCCCATGAATCACAGCACGCCTGGCCTCCCTGTCCATCACCAACTCCAAGACTTCACTCAAACTCATGTCCATTGAGTCGGTGATGCCATCCAGCCATCGCATTCTTTGTTGTCCCCTTCTCCTCCCACCCCCAATTCCTCCCAGCATCAGAGTCTTTTCCAGTGAGTCAACTCTTTGCATGAGGTGGCCAAAATATTGGAGTTTCAGCTTTAGCATCAGTCCTTCCAATGAACACCCAGGATTGATCTCCTTTAGAATGGACTGGTTGGATCTCCTTGCAGTCCAAGTGACTCTCAAGAGTCTTCTCCAGCACCACTGTTCAAAAGCATCAATTCTTCCTTGATCAGCTTTCTTCAGAGTCCAACTCTCACATCCATACATGACCACGGGATAAACCATAGCCTTGACTAGACGGACCTTTGTTAGCAAACTAATGTCTCTGCTTTTTAATATGCTATCGAGGTTGGTCATAACTGTCCTTCCAAAGAGTAAGCGTCTTTTAATTTCCTGGCTGCAATCAGCATCTGCAGTGATTTTGGAAAACAAAAAATAAAGTCTGACGTCGTTTGCACTGTTTCCCCATCTGCTTCCCATGAAGTGATGGGACCAGATGCCATGATTTTCGTTTTCTGAATGTTGAGCTTCAAGCCAAATATTTCACTCTCATTTCACTTTCATTAAGAGGCTTTTGATTTCCTCTTCACTTTCTGGCAAAAGGGTGGTATCATCTGCATATCTGAGGTTATTGATATTTTGCCTGGCAATCTTGATTCCAGCACAGCGTTCCTCATGATGTACTCTGCATATAAGTTAAATAAGCAGGGTGACAATATACAACATTGATGTACTCCTTTTCCCTATTTGGAACCAGTCTGTTTTTCCATGTCCAGTTCTAACTGTTGCTTCCTGACCTGGATACAGGTTTCTCAAGAGGCAGATCAGGTGGTCTCATATAACAATCTCTTTCAGAATGTTACACAGTTTATTGTGATTCACACAGTCAAAGGCTTTGGCATAGTCAATGAAGCAGAAATAGATTTTTTTCTGGAACTCTCTTTCGTTCTCCATGATCCAGCGGAAGTTGGCAATTTGATCTCTGGTTTCTCTGCCTTTTCTAAAACCTGCTTGAACATCTGGAAGTTCACAGTTCACATATTACTGAAGACTGACTTGGAGAATTTTGAGAATGACTTTACTAACGTGTGAGATGAGTGCAATTGTGCAGTGGTTTGAGCATTCTTTGGCATTCTCTTTCTTTGAGATTGGAATGAAAACTGACCTTTTCCAGTCCTGTGTCCACAGCTGAATTTTCTAAATTTGCTGGCATATTGAGTGCAGCACTTTCACAGCATCATCTTTCAGGATTTGAAATAACTCGATTGGAATTCCATCACCTCCACTAGCTTTGTTGGTAGTGATGCTCTCTAAGGCCAGCTTGACTTCACATTCTAAGATGTCTGGCTCCAGGTGAGTGATCACGCCATCGTGTTTATCTTCACTGTGAAGATCTTTTTTGTACAGTTCTTCTGTGTATTCTTGCCACCTCCTCTTAATATCTTCTGCTTCTCTTAGGTCCATACCATTTCTGTCCTTTATCAAGCCCATTTTTGCATGAAACATTCCCTTGATATCTCTAATTTTCTTGAAAAGGTCTCTTGCTTTTCCTATTCTGTTGTTTTCCTCTTCCTCTTCTTTGCATTGATCACTGAGGAAGGCTTTCATATCTCTCCTTGCTATTCTTTGGAACTCTGCATTCAGATGCTTATATATTTCCTTTTCTCCTTTGCTTTTCGCTTCTCTTCTTTTCACAGCTATTTGTAAGCCCTCCTCCGACAGCCATTTTGTTATTTTACATTTCTTTTTCATGGGGATGATCTTGATCCCTGTCTCCTGTACAGTTTCTCAAACCTCCGTCCATAGTTCCTCATGCTCTCTATCAATCAGATCTAGTCCCTTAAATCTATTTCTCACTTTGTCTGTATAAGGGATTTGATTTAGGTCGTATCTGAATAGTCTAGTGGTATGCCCTAGTTTCTTCAATTTAAGTCTGAATTTGTCAGTTCAGACTTAAAGGAGTTCATAATCTGAGTCACAGTCAGTTCCTGGTCTTGTTTTTGCTAACTTTATAGAGCTTCTCCATCTTTCGCTGCAAAGAATATAATCAATCTGATTTCGGTGTTGAACATCTGGTGATGTCCATGTGTATAGTCTTCTCTTGTGTTGTTGGAAGAGGGTGTTTGAGATGACCAGTGCGTTCTCTTAGCAATACTCTATTAGACTTTGCCCTGCTTCAAATCGTGCTCCAAGGCCAAATTTGCTGTTACTCTAGGTGTTGCTTGACTTCCTACTTTTACATTCCAGTCCCCTATTATGAAAAGGACATCTTTTTTGGGTACGTGCCTAATATGCTATTTGGGAGGAGCGGAGGTTAATAACTAACTTTTACAGAAAGCAGTAAGTGGTTGCCATAAAGTGGAAATAAACCTCATTTTATATGTCTAGCAATGAAATTAAAACAGAAGTCTGTAAAGAACAGTATTGCAAGGTAACCTAGAATGTTAGATCCATGAACAATTTAAATTGAATGACATATAACAGGAGATGGCAACAGCTAACTCATTGGAATATATCCTGATTCTGGAAAAGATTGAAAGCAGCAGGAGAAGGGGAAAACAAGGATGAGATGATTGGATGGCATCACCTATGCAATGGGTATGAACTCGGGAAAACTCCAAGAGGTGGTGAGGGACAGGAAGGACTGTCATGCTGCAGTTCATGGCATCCCAAAAAGTCAGACACGACTCAGCCACAGAAGAATAACCAGGTCGTTTTCTAACTGTATTCTAATACTTTTAGCTGTCCGGATTTTCCAGCTTACCTTGTCAAATATATTATCTTCTTTCCATTACATATTGTTGCCTTCTTTGTCAAAGATTAGGTGATCATTTGGGCAAGAGATTAGTTTAGGGTTTTCTATATTTTCCATTGGCTTCTATCCCAATATTGTGCTAAATGCACGCTATGTTCAAAACTATATGTTTTTTTGTATAGACTGAAGTGAGGAGCCTGAAACTCAGTTTTTCTTTCTCAAGTTTGCATGGTTATTCAAAATCTTTGTTTTTCCATCAAGTTGTAAATATTTTTTTTTTTTTGGTTCTATTCTGTGAAAAATGTCATTGGTAATTTATTAGGGATGACACTGAATTTTTAAACTCCTTTTGTATTGTACTCATTTTCACATATTGATTTTTACAATCCAAAGTACAGTATAGCTCTCATTCCATTTCTGTCCCCTTTTTAAAAATATTAATTTATCTGTTTTATTTGGAGGCTGATTACCTTAAAATATTGGAGTGTTTTAGCCATACATTGACATGAATCAACCATGGGTGTACATGTGTTTCCCATCATGAACCCCCTCCAACTTCCCTCCCATCCCATCGCTCAGGGTCATTTCAGTACACCAGACCTGAGCACCCTGTCTCATGCATCAAACCTGGACTGGTGATCTATTTCATGTATGGTACATACACATTTCAATGCTATTCTCTCAAATCATCCCACCCTCGCCTGCTCCCATAGAGTCCAAAAGCCTGTTTTTTACATCTGTGTGATGCTAAAGCTGAAACTGCAATACTTTGGCCACCTCATGCGACGAGTTGACTCACTGGAAAAGACTCTGATGCTTGGAAAGGTTGGGGGCGGGAGGAGAAGGGGACGACAGAGAAAGAGATGGCTGGATGGCATCACCGACTCTGTGGACATGAGTTTGTGTGAACTCCAGGAGTTGGTGATGGATAGGGAGGCCTGGAGTGCTGTGATTCATGGGGTGGCGGAGAGTCGGACACCCCTGAGCAACTGATCTGAAAGGAACTGAACTGAATCTTGTGCAGTCTAAAATACAGGGCCATTGTTACCAATTTTCTAAATTCTATATGTGTTAATATTCTGTATTGGTGTTTTCCTCTCTGACTTAGTTTACTCTGTATAATAGGCTGCAGTTTCAGCCACCTCATTAGAACTGGTTCAAATGCATTCTTTTTAATAGCTGAGTAATATTCCATTGTGTATATGTACCAAAGCTTTCTTATCCATTCATCTACCAATGGCTATCTCGTTTGCTTCCAAGTCCTGGCGGTTGTAAGTAGTGCTGCAATGAACATTGGAGTAGACATCTCTTTCTCAATTCTGGTTTCCTAGGTGTATCCCCAGCAATGGGATTGCTCTGTCATACGGCAGCACTATTTTTCCAGTTTTTTAAAGGATTCTCCACCCTGTTCTCCATAGTGACTGTACTAGTTTGCATTCCCAGCAACAGTGTAAGAGGGCTCCCTTTTCTCTGTACCCTCTCCAAAGGATGTGACATCTTTTATGTGGCTCATCCATACCTTATTCTTTCCGGCACAATACTTCTTTTTCTGTTTAGGCAGGGTTATTCCCAAGTATTTTATTTTTTCTGTTACAATGGTGAATCAGGTTATTTCCTTAATTTTTTGTTTTTGGTTTTCTTTTGTTATTTATAGGAATGAAGGAGATTTCTTCCTGTTTATTTTTTATCCAACAACTTCCCTAAAATCATTGTTATTAATTTTCTGTTGCCATCTTAGTATTCTCTGACACAATAACTAATGTCAAAAAATAAGTGACTGCTTTACCTCTTCTTTTTCAGTTTGCTGGTAATTTTTTTTTTCTTCTTCTTCTTCACTGATTGCTGTAGCTAGGAGTTCCAAGATTATGCTGAATAACAGTGGTGAGAGTGGCAAACTTTGTCTTTTTCATGACCTTAGGCAACATGCTTTCAGTTTTCACCTAGGAGAAGCATTTTAGTGTTGGGTTAATCCATACATGGCCTTTATTAATTTGAAGATGATCATCTCTGTTCCCACTTCCTGTTCAGCCTTTTACATAAATAAGTGTTTAATTGTGTCAAAGGTGCTTTCTGCATCTATATTTTAGATGTGTTCAAGAGTTCTCTTCGGAAAGTTTTGTTATCTTTCAGTGTTCTTTTCTCCTCTGGCCACCTGATGCAAAGAGTTGTCTCATTAGAGAATGCTCTGAAACTGGAAAAATTTGAAGTAAAAAGAGAAGTGGGTAGCAGAAGATGAGAGGGTTAGATAGCATCACCAACTCTATGGACATGAATCTGAACAAATTCTGGGAGATAGGGAATGTAAGACTGATGGCACACAGTCCATGGGGTGACAAAGGGATGGGCATGAATAACTGACTGGACAACAATATCAAAACATTCTTTCCTGTTATTGACAGTAGTAGTTATTCATGACTACTTCATTTTCTCTCCCACCGTACCCTATCTATATCTCAGTTGCACTAATTTCACCACGTACCATGCAAAGATTCAGCCATATTTGCTGTCATTATTGTCCCCCAAATGGTCCAAAATTTATGTGATTTCTCAACTACACATGATCCAGTCGTCTCCTAACCATTCTCCAGCATCCATTTATGTTCCTCAGAAACTCTCTATCTTGCTATAGCCAGAGAAAGTTGTCACTCACTAACTAAGTCATGCGCTAGAAAGCAAGTTCTTGAGAATAAATACCCTTTCAGGATTCTGTATTCTAACTTTGTATCAGTCTTCACATTGTTCGTTTGTCCCATTTCTTCAGTCACACTGAAGTTTCAGTCTGTGTTCTGTTTTTCTCAGTCTCAGTGTCTGTGCAAACACTGTTCTTCTCTTTTCCTTGATTTTTCTTTTTAATTAATGTCTGTGAGATCTTATTTTAAATTCCTCAGGAAGTTCTTTTTCACTTTACAAAGCATTTTGTGATTTTAACTTTAGATGGACCTTTTCGATGAGCTTTAATAGACTGTCCTCTCCAAAAGGAATAAATTATGACAACCCGCATCTATTTTTGCTGTGATTCTACTCGCCTCTATTCAGGTGTAAAGGATTGTATTTTAATAATACAACTTGAATTGATGTGCATCTTAGTCAATGAATCATGCCCAACTATGCAAACTCATGGACTGCAGCCCAACAAACTCGTCTGCCCATGGACATTTCCAGGCAAAGATTGGAGTTGATTGCCATTTCCTTCTCCAGGGCAGCAAGAATACTGGAACTATTCAATATAATTTTTCAGCTTATAAATTCTGAATTTGCAGAAAGAATTCACCCGAACGGAAAAGAGTATCTTGATTGCAAGTTAAAGTCACCAACTTTTGTTGTCTATCCCACAATCAGGTTAAATAAAAATCATTAGCTTATCTGAAAAGCATATTTTTCCATTTTTAATATGGCTAAGAATATATAAAGAAAAGTAAAAAGAAATAGCGAATAATGGCATTTCTCTTCAAGAGAAATTGAGGATAGAATATGAATCTTTCTCACTTTCTTTTTCTTGGTGAATGTTATTTGGCATTCCCAGTGGTAATTTTTCATCAAGGTCCCTTAAATCATGGTCCATACTTGTTTTTCAAGTGAATTCTTGGTGAGGATTTTCAGGAGAAACGAAATGAGCTAAGCAAGATACAGCAGAGTGAAACTAAATCTAATCTCAAATGGAGGCGAAATTGCACTGGGTGCAGAATTTTCTACATCAAATGTGTAATTGTGTATATTTTACATATGAAATTCCTAGTGCAGATTTTCATCTTCATATACAGAATTCTTGATACATCATGTATGAAAATCTGAATGAATGTTTCCTGACAACACATGAAACTTTGCATATTTAAAATGCAAAGATTCTTCAATATCCGCAAGTCAAACAATGTAATACACCACATTAACAAAATGAAAAACAAAAACCATATAATTATCTCAATAGATGCAGAGAAAGCCTTTGACAAAATTCAGCATCCATTTATGATCAAATCCCCAAGACGTAAAACTCTCAGTGTTTGATGACCTGATCCTCTACACAGAAAACCCTTAAGAATCTACCAGAAAATTACTACAGCTAATCAAAGAATACAGTAAAGTTGCAGGATATAAAATCAACACACAGAAATCTCTTGCATTTCTATACACTAATAATGAGAAAATAGAGAAAATAAGGAAATAATTCCATTCAGCACTGGAACAGAAAAAATAAAATACTTAGGAATATATCTACCTAAAGAAACAAAAAAAAACCTATATATAGAAAACTAAAAAACCCTGGTGATAGAAATCAGAGAGGACACTAATAGATGGAGAAATATAACCTGTTCATGGATTGGAAGAATAAATATTGTGAAAATGAATATATTACCCAAAGTAATTTATAGGTTCAATGTAATCCTTATCAAGCTACCAACAGTATTTTTCACAGAGCTAGAACAAATAATTTCACTATTTGTATGGAAATACAAAAATCATCGAATAGCCAAAGCAATCTTGAGAAAGAAGAATGGAACTCGGGTAATCAACCTGCCGGACTTCAGGCTCTCCTACAGAGCCACAGTCATCAAGACAGTATGGTACTGGCATAAAGACAGAAATATAGATCAATGGAACAAAATAAAAAGCCCAGAGATAAATCTATGCACCTAGGAACACCTTATCTTTGACAAAGGAGGCAAGAATATTCAATGGAGAAAAGATAATCTACTTAACAAGTGGTACTGGGAAAACTGGTCAATCACTTGTAAAAGAATGAAACTAGACCACTCCGTAACACCATACACAAAAATAAACTCAAAATGGATTAAATATCTAAATGTAAGACCAGAAACTATAAAACTCCTAGAGGAGAACATAGGCAAAACACACTACGACATAAATCACATCAGGGTCTTCCATGACCCACTTCCCAGAATATTGGAAATAAAAGCAAAAATAAACAAATAGGACCTAATGAAATTTAGTAGCTTCTGCACAGCAAAGGAAACTATAAGCAAGGTGAAAAGACACCTTCAGAATGGGAGAAAATAATAGCAAATGAAGCAACTGACAATCTGAAACATATGCAAACAACTCCTGAGCTCAATTCCAGAAAAATAAATGGCTTAATCAAAACATGAGCCAAAGAACTAAAGAGACAATTCTCCAAATAAGACATACAGATGGATAACAAACATATGAAAAAATGCTGAACATCACTCATAATCAGAGAAATGCAAATCAAAACCACAGTGAGGTACCATTTCACTGCAGTCAGAATGGCTGCTATCCAAGGGTCTACAAGCAAAAAATGCTGCAGAGGGTGTGGAGAAAAGGCAACCCTCTTACACTGTTGGTGGAATGCAAACTAGTGCAACCACTATGGAGAACAGTGTGGAGATTACTTAAAAAACGGGAAATAGAACTTCCATACGACCCAGCAATTGCACTCCTGGGCATTCACACCGAGGAAACCAGAATTGAAATATACACATGTACTCCAATGTTGTTCCATGTCCAGTTCTAACTGTTGCTTCCTGACCTGCATACAGGTTTCTCAAGAGGCAGGTCAGGTGGTCTGGGATTCCCATCTCCTTCAGAATGTTCCACAGTTTATTGTGATCCACACAGTCAAAGGCTTTGGCATAGTCAATGAAGCAGAAATAGATGTTTTTCTGGAACTCTCTTGCTTTCTTCATGATCCAGCGGATGTTGGCAATTTGATCTTTGGTGCCTCTGCCTTTTCTAAAACCTGCTTGAACATCTGGGAGTTCACGGTTTACATACTGCTGAAGCATGGCTTGGAGAATTTTGAGCATGACTTTACTAGCGTGTGAGAAGAGTGCAATAGTGGGGTAGTTTGAGCATTCTTTGGCATTGCCTTTCGTTGGGATTGGAATGAACACTGACCTCTTCCTGTCCTGTGGCCACTGCTGAGTTTTCCAGACTGGTTCCAAATAGGAAAAGGTGTACGTCAAGGTTGTATATTGTCACCTTGTTTATTTAACTTATATGCAGAGTACATAATGAGGAACGCTGGGCTGGAAGAAGCACAAGCTGGAATTAAGATTGTTGGGAGAAATATCAATAACCTCAGATATGCAGATGACACTACCCTTATGGCAGAAAGTGAAGAGGAACTCAAAAGCCTCTTGATGAAAGTGAAAGAGGAGAGTGAAAAGTTTGGCTTGAAGCTCAACATTCAGAAAACAAAGATCACGGCATTTGGTCCCATCACTTCATGGGAAATAGATGGTAAAACAGTGGAAATAGTGTCAGACTTTATTTTTTTTTGGGCTCCAAAATCACTGCAGATGTTGATTGCAGCCATGAAATTAAAAGACGCTTGCTCCTTGGAAGGAAAGTTATGACCAAACTTGATAGTGTTTTAAAAAGCAGAGACATTACTTTGCCAACCAAGGTCCGTCTAGTCAAGGCAATGGTTTTTCCCGTTGTCATGTATGGATGTGACAGTTGGACTGTGAAGAAAGCTGATCGCCGAAGAATCGATGCTTTTGAACTGTGGTGTTGGAGAAGACTCTTGAGAGTCCCTTATACTGCAAGGAGATCCAACCAGTCCATTCTAGAGGAGATCAATACTGGATGTTCATTGGAGGGACTGATGCTAAAGCTGAAACTGCAATACTTTGGCCACCTCATGCGACGAGTTGACTCACTGGAAAAGATTCTACTGCTGGGAAAGGTTGGGGGCGGGAGGAGAAGGGGACGACAGAGAATGAGATGGCTGGATGGCATCACCGACTCTGTGGACATGAGTTTGAGTGAGCTCCGGGAGTTGGTGATGGACAGGGAGGCCTGGCGTGCTGTGATTCATGGGGTCGCGGAGAGTCGGACACGACTGAGCAACTGAACTGTACTGAACTGAACTGATCTGAACTCCAATGTTGATCGCAACACTGTGTTTAAAAGTCAGGACATGGAGGCAACCTGGATGTCCATCTGCAGATAAATGGATAAGAAAGCTGTGGTACATATGCACTATGAAGTATTACTCAGACATTAGAAAGAATGCATTTGAATGAGTTCTAATGAGGTGGATGAAACTGGATCCTATTATAAAGAGTGAAGTAAGCCAGAATGAAAAACATCATTACAGTATACTAATTCATATATATGGCATTCAGAAAGATTATAGTGGTAACCCTGTATAGGAGACAGCAAAAGAGACACAGATGTATAGAACAGTCTTTTGGACTCTGTGGGAGAGGGCAAGGGTGGGATCATTTGGGAGAATGACATTGAAACATGTATATTATCATATGTGAAACAAATCGCCAGTCCAGGTTCGATGTATGAAACAGGATGCTCGGGGCTGGTGCACTGAGATGAACCAGAGAAATGAGATGGAGAGGGATGTGGGAGGAGAGTTCATGATGGGGAACACATGCATACCAGGGGCAGATTCAAGTCAAAGTATGGCAAAACCAATACAATAATATAACGTAAAAAAAATAAATAAATAAAATAAAAATAAATAAAAAAGAAATGTAGTGTATTCCAGATAGTTATATTTTCACATGTGTAATAATGAAAAATCCATATTTCTCGTTAGAAAATTATTGCCCAGATTTGATATATGAAATATAGAAAAATACACATCACATGTCGGAATATCCTCGAGCGGATGTTCATATGTGAAATACAGAGTATTCCATACTTCATTATGGAAATTATGAGACTCCATTTTCAATATGAAATGCAGATGATTCCCAATTTCACCTAAGAAAATCTGTGATTACATTGCCATTTGTCATATGCAGAGAAAACCATATTTCATGATATTCTGCACTAGGATTTTCATATGTGTACAGAGAGAATATCATATTTCATATAGGAATTATTGAACTTAGATTAACACACATGAACATAGAAAATTCCATTATCCAGAGACCGCTAGTCACTCCCAGATTTCCAAGAGTGAAATATAAGGATTCTACCTTTCACGGTAGAAATTCCAAATCATCACCAAGATTTTTTTTTTTTTTTATGTGGAATGTAAAAAATTCTACATTTCATGACGGAACATTTTTACACAATGTTCATCATACAGGAGAACCAGATAGTTGCTTTTCTTATGTGAATATCAACATAAAATTTTGTATGTAAAAATACAGAAAAATGTCATGCTATACACAGAGTTGCATTTGAGATGACTGATTTTAGAGTTTTGCCTGGGAAATATAAACATTTCCAAATTTCACCAATTTTTTTTTTTTTTGCCTAAATTTTCATATGTGAAATACAGAGAATGTTATAGGTCACGGAGGAAAAGAAAATCCCACCCACGTTTTAAATGTGAAAGAGTATTCCATTTTTCATGTAGGATAAGGTGTGCCCAGATTCTCACATGTTAGTTATAAACAAGGATGCTATATTTCTTATTCAACAAAAACACTATGCCCAGAATTTTATATTTTGAATGTAGAAAATGTCATGTTTCAGTAGAGAATGTGTCCCCAGATTTTCTCATGCAAAGCATAGAGAAGTCTATCTATTTTATACTTTGGCCACCTCATGCAACGCGTTGATTCACTGGAAAAGAGTCTGATGCTAGGAGGGATTGGGGGTAGGAGTAGACGGGGGCGACAGAGAATGAGATGGCTGGATGGCATTACCGACTCGATGGACATGAGTTTGAGTAAACTCCGGGAGTTGGTGATGGACAGGGAGGCCTGGCGTGCTGTTGTTCATGGGGTTGCAAAGAGTCGGACACAGCTGAGCGACTGAACCTAACTGAACTGAAAGGTATTTGTGTCCAGGTTTTCTTACGCTAAACACAGAGATTTCCATATTTCATGTAGGAAAATCAGAGTGCAGCTTTTCATGTGTCACGTTGAAAAGTCTGCATATTTCATGTAAGATAAGATATCTTCACAATTTTATATTTGAAAGATACAGTATTCCATATTTCAGGGAGAAAATCTGATACCCAGTTATTCATATTTGAAATGTAGAGAAATCAATATTCTATGTTAAAATTGCAGCTCCGTTGTTCATATATCATGCACAGAAAATTCCAAACTTATATAATTAAATGTTGTGTTGAACTTTTCAAATGTGAAATAGTGTTTATTCCATAATTCATTAGAATAATATGCTCTCTGCACTCAGATTACCAAATTAAAAATATAGGAATGTCACAATTCATGCTTGAAAATATGAAGTTATATTTTCATACACAAAATATCAAAGGTCCATAATATATGTATGAATATCTTTGTGCAGTCCTGTTTATAAACATTCAGATTTTCTAATTACATGTTTGAGAATGTATCCACATGTTCTCCTATTTAAGAAAAACACACACACACAAAACTCTATTTCAGGTCTCAACACTGAACCTATAATGCTACATGTGAAATTCACAGTTCGTATTTCAGATAAAAAATCACCAGCCTTTCTTTGTCCAAATATGCAAAGTTTCATGTGTTGTCAGAAAACATTCATTCAGGTTTTTCATATTTGATAAATCGAGAATTCCAAATATGAAGATGAAAACCTGCACTTGTATGCTCATTTGTAAAATATACATATTTACACATGAGTTGGTGATGGACCGGGAGGCCTGGCGTGCTGTGATTCATGCGGTCGCAAAGAGTCAGACATGACTGAGCGACTGAACTGACCTGAACTGAACTGAAACATTTGATGTGGAAATTCTACACCCAGTGCCATTTTGCCTCCAACTGAGATTGGATTTAGTTTCACTCTGCTGTATCTTGCTTCCCTCATTCCGTTCTCCTGAAAATCCTCATCAATAATTCACTGGAAAAATAACTATGGACCTGGATTTAAGGGATCTTGAAGAAAATTTACCACTAGGAATGCCAAATAACATTCACCAAGAAAAAGAAAGTGAGAAAGATTCATATTCTAGCCTCAATTTGTCTTGAAGAGAAATGCCATTATTTGCCTCTATTTACTATCTATGATATAGATCTCTGAGATTTCTTTTATATATATATATATATTCCTTAGTCATATTAATAATTGTAAAATGTGCTTTTCAGAGAAGCTGATGATTTTTTCTTTACCTGATTTTGGGACAGACAACAAAAGTTGGTGATTTTAGCTTGCAATCAATATACTTTTTTTTCTTTGGAGGGAATTAACTCTTCAAGTTCAGAATTTATTAAATTTTATCAGTTAAAATTTTGATTTCTTATTAGTTCCACTGCTCATGTTTTCCAGGAGAAGGAAATGCAACCCACTCCAGTATCTTTGCCTGGAAAAGTGCATGGATAGATGAGCCTGATGGGCTGCAGTCCATGAGGTTGCAGAGTTGGGCATGACTCAGTGACCAATTTGCACACCCATTCAGATTGTATTATTCAAATACAATCCTTTATGCCTGAATACAGGCGAGTAAATAACAAGCTAAAATAGATGTGGGTTGTCATAATTTATTCCTTATGGAGAGGACAGTCTATCAAAGCTCGTCAATCAGGTTAATCTAAATTTAAAATCTCAAAATGATCTGTAAAGTGAAAAAAAGTTTCAGAGGAATTTAAAATAAGATCTCACAGACATTAATCATAAAAGGAAAATCAGATAAGACAGAAGAACCGTCTCTGCACAGACAGACTGAGAAGAACAGAACAAAGACTGAAACTTCAGTGTTATTGAAGAAATGGGACAAACGAACAATGTGAAGACTGAGACAAAGTTAGAATACAGAATCCTGAAAGGGTATTTATTCTCAAGAACTTGCTTTCTAGCGCATGACTTAGCTAGTGAGTGACAATTTTATCTGCTATAGCAAGGTAGAGAGTTTCTGAGGAACATAAATAGATCCTGGAGAATGGTTCGGAGACCACTGGATCATGTCTAATTGAGAAATCACATAAATTTTGGACCATTTGGGGGACAATAATGACAGCAAATCTGGCTGAATCTTTGCATGGTATGTGGTGAAATTAGTGCAACTGAGATATAGATAGGGTATGGTGGGATAGAAAATGAAGTAGTCACTAATAACTACTACTGTAAATAACAGGAAAGAATGTTTTGGTATTGTTGTTCAGTCAGTTATTCATGCCCATCCCTTTGTCACCCCATGGACTGTGTCCCATCAGTCTTACATTCCCTATCTCCCAGAATTTGTTCAGAGTCATGTCATAGGGTTTATGATGCTATCTAACCCTCTCATCATCTGCTACCCACTTCTCTTTTTACCTTCAAATTTTCCCGGTATCAGAGCATTCTCTAATGAGACAACACTTTGCATCAGGTGGCCAGAGGAGAAAAGACCAATGAAAGATAATAAACGTTTCCAAGGAGAGGTCTTGAACACATCTAAAATACAGATACAGAAAACACTTTTGACAAAATTAAGGACTCATTTATGATAAAAGCTGTACAGGAAGTGGGAACAGAAAGGATCATTTTCAACTTAATAAAGACCATGTATGAATAAACCCAGCACTACAATGTTTCTCAGAGGTGGAACCTGAAAGCATGTTGCCTAAGATTGTGAAAAAGACAAAATTTGCCACTCTCATCACTGTAATTCAACTAATCTTGGGACTCCTAGCTACAGCAATCAGTGAAGGAAAGAAAATTACCAGCAAACTGAAAATCAAGAGGTAAAACCGGCACTGTTTGCTGACAGAAGTTACTGTTTCAGAGACTCCTAAGATTGCACCAGAAAATTAATAGACAATGACTTTACGGAAGTTGTCGGGAAAAGAAATATACAGGAAGAAATCTCCTGCATGACTATAAATGACCAGAGAAAACCAAAACCAAAAATTAAGGAAACAATCTGATTCACCATTGTAACAAGAAAAATAAAATCCTTGGGAATCAGCCGACCTAACCAGAGAAAAGACTAGTAGCCTGAAAAGAATAAGGTATGGATGAGACAAATCAGAAATGACACAAATGGAATGAGAGATATACTATTCTTTGGACTATAAAAATCAATTTGTGAAAATGGCTACACTATAAAGAAGAGTTTACAGATGCAATGTCTTCACGATTAAATTACCAATGACATTTTCCACAGAAATAGAACAACAACAACAAGAAAAACTTTACAACTTGATGGAAACACAAAGACTGATTAACGAGTCAAACTGAAGATAGAAAATTTGAGCTGCAGGACTCAGGTTTCCTCACTTCAGTCTATAAAAATCTATAGTTTTAAACATGGCATGCAATTGGCACAATATTCGGATTAAAGCCAATGGAACAGATAGTAAACCCTAAGATAAGCTCTTGCCGAAATGATCACCTAATCTATGACAAAGGAGACAACAATATGAAGTGGAAAGAAGAAACTCTATTTGACAAGTTAAGCTGGAAAATCTGGACAGTTAAAAGTAAAAGAATACAATTAGAACAGCACCTGGTTATTCTGTGGCCGAGTTGTGTCTGACTTTCGGGATGCCATGAATTGCAGCATGCCAGTCCTTCCTGTCCTTCACCACCTCTTGGAGTTTGTCCGAGTTCATATCCATTGTATAGATGATGCCATCCAATCATCTCATCCTTGTTTTCCCCTTCTCCTGTTGCCTTCGATCTTTCCCAGATTCAGGTCTTTTCCAATGTGTTGGCTGTTGCCATCTCTTATTATACCCCATTCAATTTAAATTGTTCATGGATCTAACATTCCAGGTTGCCCTGCAGTACTTTTCTTTTCAGCATTTCATTTACTTTCATCTCTAGACACATAAACAATGAGGCTTATTTCCACTTTGGAGCAACCACTTATTTCTTCAGGAAATATTAGTTATTACCCTGTGCTCCTCCCAATCAGTATATTTGGCACCTACCATCCTGGGAGACTCATCTTTTGGAGTCATACCTTGCTGCCTTTTTATATAGTTCATGGAAGTCCCATAGCAAGTATAATGGGGTGGTTAGCCATTCACTCCTCCAGTGGATCACATTTAGTCACTGCTTTCAGTTCAGTTCAGTTCAGTCACTCCTTAGCAGTATAGAAAATACAAATTCAAGACGGATTAAAGACCTACATATAAGGCCAGAAACTGTAAATCAATATTTGAGGAAAGAATAGGTAGAATACATTGTGACATGAAATGCAGCAACAACTTTTCTTTTTCACCTACCTCCTTGGGAAATTAAAAAAAAACAAAACACCAAAATTAAATAAAGAGATCTAATTAAACTTAAATATTTCGCACAACCAACCAATAAGCAAGACAAAAATGAAGTCTCATTATGGGAAAGACATTTGCAACTGAAGATAATGACAACAGAAGAATCTCCAAAATATGGAAGCATCTAATGTGCTCAATAATAGCAAAACAAACAACCCAATTGGAACAAATGAATAGATGATAAAATAGACATTTCTCCTAAGAAGACATACAGATGTCCAATAATACTGAAAAATATGCTCAGCATTACTAACTGTGAAAGAAATGGAAATAAAATCTTCAATTGGGGTATCAACTCACATTTTTCTGAGTTGATACCCCAATTGAAGATTTTATTTCCATTTATATATATAAAATTCCGAACAAAACAAATGCTGTAGACATTTGTGGAGATGGTGTGGAGTAAACAGAACAATCCTGTTCTGTAGCTAGAAATGCACATTGATCGATTAAAATGGAGAATAGAATGGGGTTCCTTTAGAAATAAGAATAAAGCTACCATGTGATCAAGAAATTCCAATAATTGTCAATAATTTTCATGAGGAAAATCATAATTCCAAAAGATGCACAATTTCAATATTGATGGCAACAATATTTGCAATAGCAGGCCATGGCAGCAACAGAAATATCCATCTAAAGAGGAATGGATAAAATGAGTTGGTACATACATACCAGAGTCTTAAGATGGAATGAAATCAGGTAAGTTGCATACATGTAGAAGGACAGGAACAGTTTCAGATACAGTGAAGCTAAGTCAAAAGAGGAAACGAAATATCATATATTAGCACAAACATTTGGGCTCTAAGTAAAACTGGAATAGATGATTCTCTATGAGAAGCATAGATAGGGACACAGCAATGGAGAAGAAATATACACTTACCAAGGATAAAATACCTGGTGGTGTTAGCAACTGGGAGATAACAACAGAAACATATATACTTTTGATCTATATGTACAGCACAGGGAAGTCTATTTAATGCACTGGGGTGACCAGATTTAGAAAGAAGTCAAAAACATGGAGATGGATATGTGGTTGCTGTTTAATCACTATCTTGTTTAGTTGTTTACGACTTGAAGGACTGCAGCATTCCTTAATTTTGCTTTAGGGGAGAAACTAACAAAATAATGTAAAGCAAGTATATTCCAAAAAAAAATTCAGTATTGAGAGTTGGACTGTGAAGAAAGCTGATCGCTGAAGAATCGATGCTTTTGAACTGTGGTGTTGGAGAAGACTCTTGAGAGTCCCTTATACTGCAAGGAGATCCAACCAGTCCATTCTAAAGGAGATCAATCATGGGTGTTCATTGGAAGGACTGATGCTCAAGCTGAAACTGCAATACTTTGGCCACCTCATGCGAAGAGTTGACTCACTAGAAAAGACTCTGATGCTGGGAAAGGTTGGGGGCTGGAGGAGAAGGGGACGACGGCGAATGAGATGGCTGGATGGCATCACCGACTCTGTGGACATGAGTTTGAGTGTACTCCGGAAGTTGGTGATGGACAGGGAGGCCTGGCGTGCTGTAATTCATGGGGTCGCGGAGAGTCAGACACGACTGAGCAACTGAACTGAACTGAAACTTTCTTAAACATCAATATTTTTTAATGAATCTCACATTATCTTGGAAGTCAAAGGTAGAACTAAAAATGTGTACACCTTAGTGTCAAATGCAATGCAAACCTCAGAAAGCTATATCTAAATTCATAACACATTTATTAAGAAAACATCAATAAAAATTAAAGTGAGTGTATGTTATATTTTGCTATATATGTGCACGTCTAAAGATAGAAAAAATTTCCCCAAAAGAAAAGTTACCATAAAAGAGGTGGGACAGAACCATCAACAATCAACTCTGTCTGGTTGACCCATGCTATGTATTTATGCATTTTATATATTCTATTGTTTTTAATTTGTTTTATTTAATTCTATTGCATTGCTTCTTAGAGATGTCCATTGTATTTATCACACAATGTCTTTTACCTATCTGTTATGGATGAATGGCAATCTGTGTGCTCTTTTAAATCTCCTTTATGATTTACTTTTAAGAGCAATAGTTCTTCATTCACAGGAATTTCAGCTTTACGAAATATTTAACTGGTCATATTGATATGTTGAAATACATTCCCATGATGGCTGTAGGCAAAAGAAAATCTGAATTTTACTAAGGCATCCAGTTCAAAGGTATCCTTTGTAAATTAACTATCAGTTCAGTTCAGATCAGTCACTCAGTCATGTACAACTCTTTGTGACCCCGTGAAACATGCCAGGCCTTCCTGTGAATCACCAGCTCCCGGAGTTTACACAAACTCTTGTCGATTGAGTCAGTGATGCTGTCAAGCCATCTCATCCTCTGTCAGCCCCTTCTCCTGGCCTCAATCCCTGCCAGCAGCAGGGTCTTTTCCAATGAGTCAACTCTTCCCATGAAGTGGCAAGATATTGGAATTTCAGCTTCAACATTAGTCCTTCGAATGAATACCCAGGACTGATCTACTTTAGGATGGACTGGTTGGATCTCCTTGCAGTCGAAGGGACTCTCAAGAGTATTCTCTAAAACCACAGTTCAAAAGCATCAATTCTTCAACACTCAGCTTTTTTCACAGTCCAAATCTCTCATCCATTCGTGACCGTTGGAAAAATCATAGCCTTGTATAGACGGACCTCTGTTAGCAGTGTCATGTCTCTGCTTTTTAATATGCTATCTAGGTTGGTCATAAATCTCCCTCCAAGCAGTAAGATTCTTTTAATTTCATGGCTGCAGTCACCATCTGTCGTGATTTTAGAGCCCCACCAAAAAATCTGACACTGTTTCCCCTGTTTCCCCATCTATTTCCCATGAAGTGATGGGACCAGAAGCCATAATCTTAATTCTCTGAATGTTAATCTTTAGATAACTATTTCACTCTCCTCTTTCACTTTCATCAAAAGGCTTTTTAGTTCCTCTTCACTCTCTGCCATAAGCGTGGTGTCATCAGCAAACCTCAAGTTATTGATATTTCTGGCAATTTGAATCCAGCTTTTGCTTCTTCCTGCTCAGCGTTTCTCATGATGTACTCTGCATGTAAGTTTTATAAGCAGGGTGACAATTTATAACCTTGAAGTACTCCATTTTCTATTTGGAACTACTCTGTTGTTCCATGTCCACTTCTAACAGTTGCTTCCTGAACTGCATATAGGTTTCTGAAAAACAGGTCAGGTGGTCTAGTATTCACATTTCTTTCAGAATTTTCCACAGAATAAACTGTGATCCACACAGTGAAAGGCTCTGGCATAGTCAATAAAGCAGAAATAGATGTCTTTCTGGAACGCGCTTGCTCTTCCAATGATCCAGCAGATGTTGGCAATTTGATCTCTCGTTCCTCTGTTTTTTCAAGATGGTTTGAGAAAAGGCAGAGGAACCAAGATCAAATTACCAACATCTGAGCTATATACAGATCATATGTCTTGCCAGAAAATCTGCACCCTGGTTTTTCATGTGAAATGAACAAAAATCCTTATTTCATGTCAAAACGTCCTCATCATTTTTATATGTGAAATATAGAGAATTCCATATTTCATAGAAGTATATCTGCTAGCAGATCTAAATATTGATATATAGAGAATTCCATGTATCAGCTAGAAATAGCTACATCTAAATGGTGAAATAAAAAATTTAAAGACTACCATATTTCATGTCAGAAAATAAGTTACTTGGTTTTATATGTGAAATTTAGAGGATTCCAAAATTCACATGAGACTATCTGCACCCATATTTTCATGAATTAATTGCTGAGGTTCCATAATTCATGAAATTTTTACACGTGAAATGTACAGATTTCCATAGGTCATGTGGGGAATCCAAAATCTAGAAATTCACATGTTAGTATAGAGATGTACACATTTCCCCGTTGAAATATTTGCACCCAGACTTTCATGTGACACATAGAGTTTATTCCGTATTTCAATTTGGGAAAACTTCACGTGGACTTTCATCAGTGAAATACATAGAATTATATATTTAAATAGGGAAATCAGGTATCAGACAGTCAGACAAGAAATAAGTCGATTCTTTATTTGTCTGCTCATCCAAGATCTTAAATTCTGAATCTTCAGTTCAGTTCAGGTGCTCAGTCGTTTCTGACTTTTAGTGACCCCAAGGACCACAGTACGCCAGGCCTCCCTGTCCATTACCAACTCTCAGAGTTTAAGCAAACTTATATCCATTTAAGCCATGAAGCCATATAACCATCTCATTCTCTGTCATCCCCTTCTCCTGCCTTCAATCTTTCCCAACATCAGGTTCTTTTCAAATGAGTCAGCTCTTCTGAATCATGGACAATTCCATATTTTATGTGTGAAATATCTGAAACAGGTTTTCCAGTGTGAATAATAGCAATGGCAAGCCACTCCAGTACTCTTGCCTCGAAAATCCCATGGATGGAGGAGCCTGGTGGGCTGCAGTCCATGGGGTTGCTAGGGGGCGGACACAACTGAGTGATTTCACTTTCAATTTTCACTTTCACACATTGGAGAAGGAAATGGCAACCCACTCCAGTGTTCTTTCCTAGAAAATCCCAAGGATAGGGGAGCCTGGTGGGCTTCGATCTATGAGGTCACACAGAGTAGGACACGACTGAAGTGACTTAACAGTAGCAGTAGCAGTTGAAATTCATATGAGCAAATCTGTCCTTAGATTTTAAAGTGTGAAATATACCAGATTCCATATATCTTGTCAGAAGATTCTTTCGGTGAAATATAGAGAATTTTGTTGCTCAAACATGAAAATCACATTGTCTCATATGAAATAGAAGATTCCATTTTTTTGTAGCAAAATCGATGCCATTTTTCAAATATGAAATGCACAGCAATCTGTATTTCATGAAGGAAAGCAGCACACAGATTTTCAAATGAGAAATCTGAAAATTACAGCAAGATTCTCATATATCATGCAGAAAATTCTATGTCTATAATTTCATATGATATACAGAACATTCCCTACATTTAATTGAAAAATCTGTCCCCAGATTTTCATGTGTGAATTATAGAGAGTTTCATAGTTCATGTCTTAAAAACTGCAAGTAGTGGTTCTGATGTGAAACTGAGAATTTTATCTTTAATGTAGGACTATTTGGTGTGATTTCAATTTATGAAACAGAAAATTCAGTAATGCATCTATAATCACATGTTATTTCACATAAGAAGATGTATCCCTAGATTTTCGTATTTGAAATGTAAAATACATCATGTCATTTTTCAAGGCCATATTCCATGTCAAGATATTGTAATTCAGAGAGAAGGAACAAGATGGCATAGGAATAGGACAGCAAGGTCACTCTCTCCCCCACAAATTCATCAAAAGAACATTTGAACGCAGAGTAAAGTCCACAAAACAACTTCTGAATGTTGGCAGAGGACGTCAGGTACCCAGAAAAGCAGCCCATTGTCTTCGAAAGGAGGTAGAAAAAAACATAAAAGATAAAAAGCGAGACAAAGGAAGTAAGGAAGGAGCTTCATCTCGGGAAGGGAAGCTTTAAAAAGAGAGAAGTTTCCAAACACCAGGAAACACTCTCACTGGCTAATCTGTGGTGAGCCTTAGAAGCTCAGAGGGACACATAACCCTCCTTTTTCTTTTAAGATTTTTTTAAAACCCACAGATTACCCGCCAAACGGTAACCCCCAGCGGAGAAGCAGCACAGACGCCTGCATACGCCATTAGCAAGCGGGGGCTGGGCAGGGAGGAGCCGGCTGAACTGCTTAGACAGAGCACTGGGCTTGAATGCAGCGAGGACAATTTGAGAGAACTGGGGAGAGCAAAGCAGACTATGGGATAGCTTCCCCACGAAAAGGTGGAAAGCTCTAACCTAAGACTCGGCCAGCCCCGCTCACAGAATAAAGGACTGAGCAGAGTGAGCCAGTTGCGGCTGGCCCATCCCCCATCCCCCGCCAAGACAGGCAGGGAGCGCAGCCAGAGACGGAGCGGGCAACCGCGGCCCCAGAAAGGCATCTGATACAAACTGCAGACAGGCTTGTTGCTAATCAGGACTTCTTGGGTTCGGGCCGGTCGATATCCCCTGAGAAGTTGCGCCAGTTGTACACCCAGAAAAGAGTGGCGGGGACAGGGGAGGCGATAAGTCGCAGAGAACGCGCTCGCCAAACACCTGGCCCCTGAGCTGCTCGGACCAGGGAAGGCACAAAACGCAGGCCCAAACAAGTCTGCGCCTTTGTGGAGTACCTGAGAACCTGAACTTGAGCCGCTCAGACCTGGAAAATGCATAGAACCCGGCGCCAGCCTCGGACAGTTCCTGTCAGAGCAACCTAGAGCCTGTGCAGTGTAGAATGAGACAACATACGTGCTGTGAGCGGGGGCAAACCCAGTGTGGCCGAGACGCTGCAAGCACTCCCCACAGATGCCAGAGATATTCGTCTGCAGTGATCCTCCCATCCCAGAACAGGACTGAACAACTGAGCCTTCAAAAGTGTCCACCCGCTCCCTAGTATCAGGGCGGAAATTAGACACTGAAGAGACCAGCAAACAGAAACTAAAACAGAGGGAACCACCTTGGAAATGACAGATAGAGACGTCTAGCGAGTACTCCAAGAATAAGACCAAAAACCAGAGGCAAGAGGCTTAAGCCCGAATCCTGAGAACACCAGAGAACTCCTGACTCCAGGGAACATCAATCGATAGGAGCTCATCAAACGTCTCCATACCTACACTAAAACCAAGCACCACCCAAGATCAACAAGTTTCAGAGCAATACATGCCATGCAAATTCTCCAGTAACGCAGGAAACTAGCCCTGAGCTTCAATATACAGGCTGCCCAAAGTCACTCCAAACCCACTGACAACTCATAACTCATTACTGGACACTTCATTGCGCTCCAGAGAGAACAAATCCAGCTCCACCCACCAGAACACTGACACAAGCTTCCATAACCAGGGAACCTTTATAAGTCACCTGTCCAACCCCACACACAGCGAGGAAACTACATAATAAACAGAACTCCACAAACGGCCAGAAGAGGGAAAGGCCACACAAAGCATTATAAGCAAGATGAAGAGGCAGAGAAATACCCAGCAAGTAAAGGAATAAGATAAATGCCCACCAACACAAACAAAAGAGGAACACATAGGGAATCTACCTGATAAAGAATTTCTGATTTTGGTGGTGAAAATGATTCAAAATCTTGAAAGCAAAATGGAGTTACAGATACATAACCTGGAGAAAAGGATTGAGAAGATGGAAGAAACGTTTAATAAGGACTTAGAGGAAATAAAAAAGAGTCAATATACAATGAATAATGCAATAGATGAGATCAGAAACACTCTGGAGGGAACAAACAGTAGAAAAACAGAGGCAGAAGACAGGATAAGCGAGCTAGAAGATAGAATTGTAGAAATAAATGAAACAGAGAGGAAAAAAGAAAAACAAATTAAAAGAAATGAGAACAATATTAGAGACCTCTGGAACAATGTTAAATGCTCCAACATTCGAATCTTAGGAATCCCAGAAGAAGAAGACAAAAAGAAAGACCATGAAAGAATTCTTGAGGAGATAATAGTTGAAAAATTCCCTAAAATAGAGAAAGAAATAATCACCCAAGTCCAAGAAACCCAGAGAGTCCCCAACAGGATAAACCCAAGGCGAAATACTCCAAGACACATATTAATCAAATTAACAAATATCAAACACAAAGAACAAATATTAAAAGCAGCAAAGGGAAAAACAGCAAATAACACACAAGGGGATTCCCATAAGGATAACAGCCGATCTTTCAACAGAAACTCTTCAGGCCAGGAGGGAATGGCAAGAAATACTTAAAGTGATGAAAGAAAATAACCTACAGCCCAGACTACTGTACCCAGCAAGGATCTCATTCAAATATGAAGGAGAAATCAAAAGCTTTACAGACAAGCAAAAGCTGAGAGAATTCAGCATCACCAAACCACCTCTCCAACAAATGCTAAAGGATCTTTTCTAGACAGGAAACACAGAAAGGGTGTATAAACTAGAATCCAAAGCAATAAAGAAAATGGCTACGGGATTGTACTATCAATAATTACCTTAAACGTAAATGGGTTGAATGCCCCAACCAAAAGACAAAGGCTGGCTGAATGGATACAAAAACAAAACCCCCATATATGTTGTCTACAAGAGACCCATCTCAAAACGAGGGACACATAGAGACTGAAAGTGAAGGGCAGGAAAAAGATACTCCATGCAAATACAGACCAAAAGAAAGCAGGAGTAGCAATACTCATATCAGGTAAAACAGACTTTAAACAATGGCTGTTGAAAGAGACAAAGAAGGAAACTACATAATGATCAAAGGATCAATCCAAGATGAAGATATAACAATTATAAATATTTATGCACCAAACATAGGAGCACCGCAATAGGAAGACAATTAATTACTAACAAGTATGAAAGGGGAAATTAACAACAATGCAATAATAGTGGGAGATTTTAATACCCCACTTACATCTATGGATAGATCAACTAAACAGAAAATTAACAAGGAAACACAAACTTTAAATGACACAATAGACCAGTTAGACCTAATAGATATCTATAGGACATTTCACCCCAAAACAATGAATTTCAACTTTTTCTCAAGCGCACACGGAAACTTTTACAGGATAGATCACATCCTGGGCCATAAATATAGCCTTGATAAATTCAAAAAAGTTGAAATCATTCCATGCATCTTTTCTGACCACAATGCAGTAAGATTAGATCTCAATTACGGGGGAAAAACTATTAAAAATACCAACATATGGAGGCTGAACAACACGCTGCTGAATATTGAACAAATCATAGAAGAAATCAAAAGAGAAATCAAAATATGCATAGAAATGAATGAAAATGAAAACACAACAACCCAAAACCTCTGGGACACTGTAAAAGCAGTGCTAAGGGGGAAGTTCACAGCAATACAGGCACACATCAAGAAACAAGAAAAAAGTCAACTAAATAACCTAACTCTACATCTAAAGCAACTAGAAAAAGGAAGAAATGAAGAACCCCAAAGTCAGTAGTAGGAAAGAAATTGTAAAAATTAGGGCAGAGATAAATGCAAAAGAAACAAAAGAGACCATAGCAAAAATCAACAAAGCCAAAAGCTGGTTCTTTGAGAAGGTAAATAAAATTGACAAACCACTAGCCAGACTCATCAAGAAAGAAAGGGAGATGAACCAAATCAATAAAATTAGAAATGAAAATGGAGAGATCACAACTGACAACACAGAGATACAAAGGATTATTAGAGAATACTATCAGCAATTATATGGCAATAAAATGAATAACCTGGAAGAAATGGACAAATTCCTAGAAAAGTACAACTTTCCAAAACTGAACCAGGAAGAAATAGAAAATCTGAACAGACCCATCACAAGCATGGAACTAGAGGCTGTAATCAGGAGTCTTTCAGCAAACAAAAGCTCAGGTCCAGACGGCTTCACAGCCGAATTCTACCAAAAATTTAGAGAAGAGCTAACACTTATTCTACTCAAACTCTTCCAGAAAATTGCTGAGGAAGGGAAACTTCCAAATGCATTCTATGAGGCCACCATCACCCTAATCCCAAAACCTGGTAAAGACCCCACAAAAAAAGAAAACTACAGGCGAATATCACTGATGAACATAGATGCAAAAATCCTTAACAAAATTCTAGCAATCAGAATCCAACAACATATTAAGAAGATCATACATCATGACCAAGTGGGCTTTATCCCAGGAATTCAAGGATTCTTCAATATCCACAAATCAATCAACGTAATACACCACATTAACAAACTGAAAAATAAAAATCATATGATTTTCTCAATAGATGCAGAGAAAGCCTTCGACAAAATTTAACATCTATTTATGATAAAAACCCTCCAGAAAGTGGGAATAGAAGGGACATACCTCAACATAATAAAAGCGATATATAACAAACCCACAGCAAACATTATCCTCAATGGTGAAAAACTGAAAGCATTTCCCCTAAAGTCAGGAACAAGACAAGGGTGTCCAGTCTCACCACTACTATTCAACATAGTTCTGGAAGTTTTGGCCACAGCAATCAGAGCAGAAAAAGACATAAAAGGAATACAAATTGGAAAAGAAGAAGTAAAACTTTCACTGTTCGATGATGACATGATCCTCTACACAGAAAACCCTAGAGACTCTACCAGAAAACTACTAGAGCTAATCAATGATTAGAGTAATGTTGCAGGATATAAAATCAACACACAGAAATCCCTTGCATTTCTATACACTCATAATGAGAGAATAGAAAGAGAAATTAAGGAAACTATTCCATTCACTGTTGCAACGAAAAGAATTAAATACTTAGGAATATATCTACCTAAGGAAACAAAAGACTTGTACATAGAAAACTATAAAACACTACTGAAAGCAATCAAAGAGGACACTAATAGATGCAGAAATGTACCATGTTCATGGATTGGAAGAATAAATATTGTAAAAATTTGTATACTACCCAAAGTAATTTATACATTCAATGCAATCCCTATCAAACTACCAACAATATTTTTCACAGAACTAGAACAAATAATCTCACAATTTATATGGAAATACAACAAACCTCGAACAGCCAAAGCAATCTTGAGGAAGAAAAATGGAACTGAGAGAATTAACCTGCCAGACTTCAGGCTCTACTACAAAGCCACAGTCATCAAGACAGTATGGTACTGGCATAAAGACAGAAATATAGATCAATGGAACAAAATAGAAAGCCGAGAGATAAATCCACGCACCTGTGGACACCTCATCTTTGACAAAGGAGGCAAGAATATAAAATGGAGAAAAGACAGTCTCTTTAACAAGTGGTGCTGGGAAAACTGGTCAGCCACTTGTAAAAGAATGAAACTAGAACACTTCCTAACACCATACACAAAAATAAACTCAAAATAGGTTAGAGAGCTAAATGTAAGACCAGAAACTATAAAACTCCTAGAGGAGAACGTAGGCAAAACACTCTCCGACATAAATCACAGCAGGATCCTCCAAGACCCACCTCCCAGAATATTGGAAATAAAAGCAAAAATAAATAAATGGGACCTACTTAAAATCAAAAGCTTCTGCACAGCAAAGGAAACTATAAGTAAGGTGAAAAGACAGCCTTCAGAATGGGAGAAAATAATAGCAAATGAAGCAACGGATAAAGGATTAATCTCCAAAATATACAAGCAGCTTCTGAAGCTCAATCCCAGAAGAATAAATGACCCAATCAAAAAATGGGCCAAAGAACTAAACAGACATTCTCCAAAGAAGACATAAAGATGGCTAACAACCACATG
The DNA here is from genome assembly GCF_049115385.1 of Moschus berezovskii. Taxonomy (NCBI): domain Eukaryota; kingdom Metazoa; phylum Chordata; class Mammalia; order Artiodactyla; family Moschidae; genus Moschus; species Moschus berezovskii. The sequence goes on from NC_142489.1 coordinate 80,293,680, forward strand.
AAAAAATGCTCAACATCCCTCATAATCAGAGAGATGCAAATCAAAACCACAATGAGATACCATTTCACACCAGTCAGAATGGCTGCTATCCAAAAGTCTACATGCAATAAAAGCTGGAGAGGATGTGGAGAGAAAGGAACCCTCTTACACTGTTGGTGGGAATGCAAACTAGTACAGCCACTATGGAGAACAGTGTGGAGGTTCCTCAAAAACCTGGAAATAGAACTGCCATATGATCCAGCAATCGCACTCCTGGGCATACACACTGAGGAAACCAGAATTGAAAGAGACACATGTACTCCAATGTTCATTGCAGCACTGTTTATAATAGCGAGGACATGGAGGCAACCTAGATGTCCATCTGCAGACGAATGGATAAGAAAGCATTGGTACATATACACAATGGAGTATTATTCAGCCATTAAAAAGAATACATCTGAATCAGTTCTAATGAGGTGGATGAAACTGGAGCCTATTATACAGAGTGAAGTAAGCCGGAAAGAAAAACACCAATACAGTATACTAACACATATATTGTAAAGGAGACAGGGACCAAGACCATCCCCATGGAAAAGAAATGCAAAAGAGCGAAATGGCTGTCTGAGGAGGCCTTACAAATAGCTGTGAAAAGAAGAGAGACGAAAAGCAAAGGAGAAAAGGAAAGATATAAGCATCTGAATGCAGAGTTCCAAAGAATAGCAAGGAGAGATAAGAAAGCCTTCCTCAGTGATCAATGCAAAGAAATAGAGGAAAACAACAGAATAGGAAAAACAAGAGAGCTCTTCAAGAAAATTAGAGATTCCAAAGGAACATTTCATGCAAAGAAGGGCTCGATAAAGGACAGAAATGGTATGGACCTAACAGAAGCAGAAGATATTAAGAAGAGGTGGCAGGAATACACAGAAGAACTGTACAAAAAAGATCTTCACGACCAAGATAGTCACGATAACGTGATCACTGACCTAGAGCCAGACATCTTGGAATGTGAAGTCAAGTGGGCCTTAGAAAGCATCACTACGAACAAAGCTAGTGGAGGTGATGGAATTCCAGTTGAGCTATTTCAAGTCTTGAAAGATGATGCTGTGAAAGTGCTACACTCAATATGCCAGCAGATTTGGAAAACTCAGCAGTGGCCACAGGACTGGAAGAGGTCAGTCTTCATTCCAATCCCAAAGAAAGGCAATGCCAAAGAATGCTCAAACTACCGCACAATTGCACTCATCTCACACGCTAGTAAAGTCATGCTCAAAATTCTCCAAGCCAGGCTTCAGCAGTATGTAAACCGTGAACTCCCAGATGTTCAAGCAGGTTTTAGAAAAGGCAGAGGCACCAGAGATCAAATTGCCAACATCCGCTGGATCATGGAGAAAGCAAGAGAGTTTCAGAAAAACATCTATTTCTGCTTTATTGACTATGCCAAAGCCTTTGACTGTGTTGATCACAATAAACTGTGGAACATTCTGAAAGAGATGGGAATCCCAGACCACCTGACCTGCCTCTTGAGAAACCTGTATGCAGGTCAGGAAGCAACAGTTAGAACTGGACATGGAACAACAGACTGGTTCCAAATAGGAAAAGGTGTACGTCAAGGTTGTATATTGTCACCTTGCTTATTTAACTTATATGCAGAGTACATCATGAGGAACGCTGGGCTGGAAGAAGCACAAGCTGGAATCAAGATTGCTGGGAGAAATATCAATAACCTCAGATATGCAGATGACACTACCCTTATGGCAGAAAGTGAAGAGGAACTCAAAAGCCTCTTGATGAAAGTGAAAGAGGAGAGTGAAAAGGTTGGCTTGAAGCTCAACATTCAGAAAACAAAGATCATGGCATCTGGTCCCATCACTTCATGGGAAATAGATGGAAAAACAGTGGAAACAGTGTCAGACTTTGTTTTTTTGGGCTCCAAAATCACTGCAGATGCTGATTGCAGCCATGAAATTAAAAGACGCTTGCTCCTTGGAAGGAAAGTTATGACCAACCTTGATAGTATATTAAAAAGCAGAGACATTACTTTGCCAACCAAGGTCCGTCTAGTCAAGGCAATGGTTTTTCCCGTGGTCATGTATGGATGTGAGAGTTGGACTGTGAAGAAGGCTGACCGCCGAAGAATCGATGCTTTTGAACTGTGGTGTTGGAGAAGACTCTTGAGAGTCCCTTATACTGCAAGGAGATCCAACCAGTCCATTCTAAAGGAGATCAATCCTGGATGTTCATTGGAGGGACTGATGCTAAAGCTGAAACTGCAATACTTTGGCCACCTCATGCGACGAGTTGACTCACTGGAAAAGACTCTGATGCTGGGAAAGGTTGGGGGCGGGAGGAGAAGGGGACGACGGAGAATGAGATGGCTGGATGGCATCACCGACTCTGTGGACATGAGTTTGAGTGAACTTCGGGAGTTGGTGATGGACAGGGAGGCCTGGCGTGCTGTGATTCATGGGGTCGCGGAGAGTCGGACACGACTGAGCAACTGAACTGAACTGAACTGAACACATATATATGGAATTTAGAAAGATGCAAATGATAACCCTGTATACAAGACAGCAAAAGAGACACAGATGTATAGAACAGTCTTTGGGACTCTGTGGGAGACGGTGAGGGTGGGATGATTTGGGAGAATGGCATTGAAACACGTATGTTGTCATATGTCAAACGAATCACTAGTTCAGGGTCAATGCATGTTATAGGATGCTCGGGGCTGGCATGCGGGGATGACCCAGAGGGAGGATAAAGGGAGGAGGGAGGTGGGAGGGGGGTTCAGGAGGGGGAACTTATGTAAACCTTGGGCGAATTCATGTCAACGTATGGCAAAACCAACCAACAAAATATTGTAAAATAATTTGCCTCCAATAAAAAATAAATTACCAAAAATAAAAGATACTTTAATTCAGATTTTGGTGCATGAAATATTGAAACTATCATAGTTTACAAGGAAAGTTCTGTACCAAGACATCCACTTATGAAGTAGAGAAAATTCCATATTTCATGCAGGAATATCTAATTTTTCTATGGACAAAAAAGGATTTCCATGTTTCAAGTTCGACAATCTCATTCCCATTGATATATGTGAAATACAGTTGTTGGTGATATTCTGTCACTCAGTCACGTCCAACACTTTGCAACACAGTGAATGGCAGCACTCCCGACCTCCCTAAACTTTACTGTCTCCAAAACTTTGGTGAAAGACATGTTCATCGACTTAAGTGATGCTATCCAACGATCTCACCCCCTGTGGCCCCAGTCTCCTCCTGTCCACCATCTACCCATATCAGAGCTGATAATATATTTTTTTCTTTTCAGTGGCAAAGCAGAACCTCAATCTTTTCCCATGTATTTTTTTCTTCACACCAGGGTAGCCAAAGTATTGGAATTTCAGTTTCAACATCAGTCTTTCCAATGGATGTTTAGGGTTACTCTCCTTTAGGATTGGTGGGGTTGAACTCCTTGCTAGACAAGGGTCTCTCAAGAGCCATCTTTAGCACTCAGCTGCAAAGCCTCAATGCTTTGTAACTCAGCCTTCTTTATAGTGAAGCTAGCACATCCGTATATGTCTTCTGCTAAAACCATAGCCCTGACTAAAGGGACCTTTTTTGCTAAAGAGATATCTCCGCTTTTCAGTACATTGTGTCTATGTCTAGGCTTATCATAGATTTTCTTCCCAGGAGAAGGGGTCTTTTATTCTCAGGGATGTGATCACTGTCCCCAGAGATTTTGGAGCTAAAGAAACCTGTCTGTCACTATTTTCAATTTTACCCTTTCTATTTGCCAAAACATTGCTAGTCTTTGTCCCACCTCATTTCATACACCAAGGTCAAACGTGCCCATTGCACCAGGTATCCTTTGATTCTCTGTTTTTACATTCCAGAACCCTAAGATGAAATGGACATCTTTTCTCAGCTTTAATTTTAGAAATAGCTTACAAGTCTTCCTAAAACCATTCAAGTTCCCAGTTAGCATAGATGGTAAATAATTGAAAGGCAGAGATTTCCATTTTTCATGCAGGAAAATCTGCACCCCTATGTTCTTGCTTAAGAAAAGGAACTCCTCATTCCTTGTAGGAAAAACAACTATCCTGATTTTCATCTGTGAAAGGTAGAAAATTCTATATGTAATGTAGGAAAAAAATCTTCAGCAAATATTCATATGTAAATTGTAGAGAATTGATATTTCAAATAGGAATATAGACATTGATTTGCCCATGTTAAATAAGTAATTCCATATTTCTAGTAGGAAATTTGGCACCTGTATAGGTGATGTGAAACAGAATGATTTCATACTCCATGGAAAAAAGCACCATGCCTAGAGTTTCAAATACAGAAAATACAGAAATCCATATTTCATGTAGGAAAATCAGAGCGAGATTTTCATTTGTGAAATACAGACAATTGAAAATTTTGGCCCATATTTTGCTAAATGAAATATAGAAAATTCATTTTTTCATGGATTCCATCTGCGATAGGGTTTTAATGTGTGAAATACAGAGAATTCCATACTTAAAGGAAGAAAATCAGTGCCCCGATTTACATATGTGAAACAATCAAAATCCTTATTTTGTGTACTAAAATCGATGGCCAGCATTTACTAAGTGAAATACACAAAATTCCAGATGTCATGTAGGAAATTTAACATCCAGTTATGTATGGGTGAAATACATTAATTTCCCATTTTCATGTAAAAAATATGCGTACAGATTTTCACATGAAGAAAAGAGATTTTCATTATTTTTTTATTTTCTTCTTCTTCTTCTTCTTCTTTTTTTTTTTTTTTTTACTGCAAAGACTTCTATTTTTACTCAAAATGATACAGAGAATCATTGGGGGGTACTAAATGGTGGAATAAAATGTATTGACAGGATACAGTGACAGAACTGAAGCTTTCTAACTCTGCTGGTAGAGTAGACGCTTGAGAGTTCCTTGGACTGCAAGGAGATCAAACCAGCCAATCCTAAAGGAAATCAGTCCAGAAATTTCACTGGAAGGACTGATGCTGAATCTGAAGCTCCAATACTTTGACCACCTGAAGCAAAGAGCCAACTCATTGGAAAAGGTCCCGATACTGGGAAAGATGGAAGGCAGGAGGAGAAGGGGATGACAGAGGGTGAGAAGGTGGAATGGTATCACTGATTGGATGGACATGATTTTGAGTAAACTCTGGGAGTTGGTGATGGACAGGGAAGCCTGGTGTACTGCAGTCCATGGGGTCACAATGAGTCAGACATGATTTAATGACGGGAAAACAATAAATAAGAAAGCTTAGCAGTAATGAAGGCTTGAAACCCTTCAGTATAAGTTAAGATGATGAGAAGTGTTCAAATGCTAGATTTGCCAAAGACTGAAATGTGGCCTGTGAAGGAAGAAAGTCAATGATGACTGTGCCTTTTTTTTTTTTTTTTTTTAACAATTGGAACTGAGTTGCCATTTTTTGACTAAAAGACTAAAGCAGGTTTTGGAATCAGGCAAGAGATGTGCTAAATTGGAGCCAATTATTGGTCAATTATGTATAAATATCTAGGGGATTAGAAGTTTCTTTTTTAGAAGAAAGAACTATCTTATGAAAGTTTCTTTTAAATTATTATAAGAGAGTTTTCCAGTTTCTGTCATTTGAATAAGTCCTTGGTGGGATCTAGAATGCTGACCTTCTTCTAGACATGCTCAGTATACTTAAAACCCAGACTGAAAAAGCCTACATTGTCAAGTTGAGGACCTGTTTCCACATCTCTTGGTGTGTTCCCTCTTGTTCAATATAACTAATTGCCTTCTGCATTAAACTGAATTGCATGCAGTACTTGTACCAGTCTGAAATGGACCACATTAAGAAAGAAAAGACTGGATATGATGCATGTCCAAACTCTATTCTCAATAAAAAAAAAATGCCCTATTCGCCTAGCAGCACTGGGTTTTAGCCTTGTAATTCCTACAAGGCTAAATGATGTTTTCCCAGTGGTCCTGTTTGACACACTTAGCTCTCGGGGTTTCTTGCTGGACTTACTGATTTGTGACATGAACTAGAAAATTTTATAGAACAGGAGATCCTCCGGGTGTATGCAATGGCCTGTAGGTACTTGATCAGTACCTACTTACAAAGTCTGAGCTGATTTGCGGGTAAAGGGATTAACTAGAGACTGAGTAAGGTATTCACAGAGGTTAAAGTTAAGCCAGAAGGGCTCCCAGCACAACGTTTGTCAAGTACAGGGATGAAGTAAGAACTATACTTCAATTCTGACATTTAAATGATTATTTCAAATGAGGGAAACCCTCCTTAAATCTTCCAAGCCAACTTTATTTGTTCTTCCTTAAGTATCTATTAAATGACTAGGTATTGAGATCCAATTGAAGATATACAATGTTAGCTACACACGTTGTTAAGCATAATGTTCTGGTGACATTCACAGTATTCAGTAATTAGCATAATGAACAGGTGTAAAAGTATATTAGTTATCCAGATGTTAATTTGCAGTAACATATGCTGCCTGATTTGGGAGGGTTTTGTCTGAACTACAACCAGTAAGATTTGTTACTTAATTAGGAAATCATTGTGTGTGTGTGTGTGTGTGTGTGTGTGTGTGTGTGTGTGTGATTCCTACCGTTAGATGCATTAGTCTTGTTTAATGTGCTCTAAACTTTGGGAACACTCTTGGTAATGTCATTCCTATGACTTTAGGCACTATACAGGAGACAGCATGAAATCTACCATTCTGTGTGGTGCCTTAATTAGTGCACAGCTGTAGGCAATGCAGAGAGGGGAAGATTCACAGCTGTAATATGCAGCTTATAAAAGGAGATGGAAATGCACTCTCCCACTGCATATTGCATCAGCCATTCCTTCCAAGGTTTCGTAAACAAATGTGTTATCCCTCACCGAATGGATTCATAAACAATTGAAAACGAAACTGTGCACCTTTTTGGCTAAGACCAAGTGAGATTGCCATTTTCACTCTGGAAATTGAGGGTTGAGGGTTGAGAAATTCACGTATGCAATATAGAGTATTCCATATTTCATACAGGGAATTTACATGCATACATTTGTATTTGAAACACTGAGTTCTGTGCTTCACTTAGAAACATTTTGCCCTATGCCAATATGCGACCTAGAGAGAATTCCATATTTAGAGATGGAATTCTCTCTAAAGAGAATTACAGATGAAGAATCTCTAATTAAGGGATATCAAGGTCAGCATCGCAATATGGGACATGACTCATCAGTGCAGGGGCATTGAAGTCAGCTCATTTACTGTACAGAGGCCCTTTCAAAGTGGTTCTGTTTTCTTCCTGCTTCCACATGCGAACAAGTGCCAGCTAACACTATCACCTCAGCTCTGTGGGGATGGGAGCAGCAGAAGGATCATCCTAAGCCATTCACTGCAAAGCACTGATGTTTAAAAATTTTGTGAAGATTTGAGTGATGTTGGAAACTGGCAAATTCTGCAGGTTCAGTTCAGTTCAGGCCCTCAGTCGTGTCCTACTATTCATGAGCCCATGGCTTTCAGTGTAATATACCTCCCTGTATAGCATCAACTACAGGAGTGGGCTCAAACTGATCTCCATTGAGTCTGTGATGCCATCAAATCATCTCATCCTCTGTCATCCCATTCTCCTCCTGCCTTCAATCTTTCCCAGAATCAGTGTCTTCTCTAGTGAGTCAGTTCTTTGCATAAGGTGGCCAAATTACTGGAGTTTCAACATCAGTCTTTACAAAGAATACTTCGGACTGCTCTATTTTAGGATGGACTGGTTGGATCTCCTTGAAGTCCAAGAGAATCTCAAGGGTTTTCTTCAACACCACAGTTGGAAAGCATCAATGTTTCAGTGCTCAGCTTTCTTTATATTACAAATCTCATAATCATACCTGACTAGTGGAGAAACCACAGCCTTCATTAGATGGACCTTTGTTGACAAAGTAATGTCTCTGCTTTTTACTATGCTGTCTACATTGGTCATGTTTCCTTCAAAGGAAGAAATGTCTTTTAATTTCATGGCTGCAGTCACCATCTACAGTGATTTTGGAGCCCAAACAATTAAAGGCAGCTGCTTTTTCGCTTCTTTCCCCATTTATTTGTCATGAAGTGATGGGACAAGAGGCCATAATCTTCGTTTTCTGAATGATAAACTTTAAGCCAGAATTTTCACTCTCCTCTTTCATTTTCATCAAGAGGCTCTTTAGCTCTTTTTCACTTTCAGCGATAAGCGTGGTATGATCTTCACATCTGAGACTATTGATATTTCTCTCGGTAATCTTGTCTCCAGCTTGTGCTTCATCCAGCCCACTGTTTCTCATGATGTATTCCGCATATAAATTAAATGAACAGGGTGACAATATACAGCCTTTTCCTACTTGGAACCAGTCTGTTGTTCCATGTCCAGTTTTCACTGATGCTTCCTGATCTGCAGGCAGATATTCAGGAGGTAGGTCAGGTGGTCTGGTATTCTCACCTCGTTCAGAATTTTCCACAATTTATTGTGATCCACACACTCAAAGGCTTTGGCATAGTCAATAAAGCAGAAATAGATGTTTTTCTGGAACTCTCTTGCTTTTTTGATGAGCCAGAGGATGTTGGTAATCTGATCTCTAGTCCCTCTGCCTTTTCTAAAGCCAGCTTGAACATCTGGAAGTCCATGATTCATGTATTGCTGAAGTCTGGTTGGAGAATTTTCAACATTACTTTACTCATTTGTCAGTTGAGTGTAACCGAGTGGTAGTCTGAGCTTCTTTGGCATTGCCTTTCTTAGGCAATTCTACTCAACAGGCAGCATCAGCTTATGCTACAGAGCCATCAGAGTCCCAAACCTTACATAAAAGAAAGATGTGCCTGCTCCTGTGGCTGAAAGAGTACTGCTGCATTTGAGAAAGACAGAAAGCTCTTTGTAGGGGCTCTGCATACCCCATCTCTTTGCTTTGTAATCTGGGCCATTCTGTTTCTTGGCTACTTTGCATCTCCCTCAATGGCCCTGAGTGCTCTCTTGTCTCCACTCTGACATCCTTGGGCTTGATTCCCTGGTTTTAAACTGCCAGCCAGGCCAGTTCTGGCAGTTCGCATGCAGTTTTGGGCCAGTGAGTGCAGATACAGACACAGATACACCCAACACTAAAAGGAAATTTTCACAGATGCAGAACAACACCTTTACTCATCCAGGATAATGGACTTGGGTAAGGACCTCTCATTTTCTCTGGTGGTTTTCTTCCATTTACTTGTGAATCAAGTTAGTGTCCTCTTCTACCTATACTGTTTATTCTGGAAGGTTACAAAATGTTGGGACATGTCATGAGGAGGATTGACCTGCTCAGAGTTGGGTGGGCTGGAAGTGCTTGTGGTGAACAGATGAATGAGTGGTGCTATTCTGTATTCCTCCATCGTATTGACTGGTTCACAGAGCCAGTCACACTGGCATGATTCCATTCCATGCACTTTCCTTCCAGCAACCACACCAGAATAACATGGGTCTTCGGACTGCACTGACGTTAAGAACCCCATCTCAGCAAGGTCTCTCAAAATCATTGTTTGTCAATGTCATGCACTTATGGCAGGCCCAGTACCCACTCAGGCCCAATATTTCTGAGAGAGGTGCCCCTGTGCCTGCTAATTGTGAAAGAGCCTGTTTGGAGATATTTTCACTCCCCCTCCCCCTATGGTTATCTCCCGGTAGAAGGGAAAGGCCAAGTCAGATCTTTCAAAAGGCCAAAGAGAATGTGACAGAACTGTGTCTGAAGCAATATCATGAAGAAGGTGCATATGGATCCAAAGGACCTCTGCTGAAACAAGTCACTGAACGTGAAGCCCAAAAGGTCAGGTGGCTTCCATTTTTGGCAACACCATAATTTACTTCTACCCACACATACACAGAATCCCCACCCAGATCACACCCTGGAGAGCCTGCCTGCCCTGGGCCCACAACTCATGGCTTCATTGTGCAGAAAGTGGCATTCCTCTCCCAAGAGGGCATGATTCCAAGCCAGGCCTCCCTAACTTGCTAAATGCCAAGGCTTTTTTTCTGTTGCCCTCATGAGTCTGTGGTAGATCTTCCTATAGCTCAGGATCCCTGCCAGGCTTTTAGCTTATGGAGTTCATGAACCATGAATTCAGCTAAAGTTTTGGCTGGGGGACAACCAGATGCCCGCTTAAATTCCAGTCTCCTTGTGAGTCTCATGGTGCACATTTCACTCAGGATTACCGTAACAAAATCAGAGATTGTCCTCCAGTGAGACTTTCAGAACCATCCCTCAAGTGCAGAGAGACATTTTCCCTCTCTGCCACCCACAGCCAAGGATGAGATCCCAGAGAAAGAAAGGAATTTATGTCAGACTTTTTGTCCAAGAAGTGGAACATCTTTGTGACGACTGCTATTCCCGTCTCCCTAAGCCTGAAAACCTGAAAGCTCTGAACTGCTTTCATGGTCATCAAATTCTTCCACTGTCCTAGGATCCCTTGATGCAAACAGCCCACCACCATTCAGTTCAACTTATTTCTGTCCCTCATTCATCCTACACTTTGTGACCCCATCAACTGAAGCATGCCAGGCTTACCTGTTCATCTATAGCTCCCAGAGCTTGCTCAAATACATCTCCATCAAGTGGTGATGCGATTTCTCTCTTGCTATTCTTTGAAAAATGGTGATGCCATCCAACCTTCTCATTTTTTGTCGTCCAATTCTCATTCTGTCATCAGTCTTTCCAAGTATCAGAGTGTTTTACAGTGTCTGTTCTTCACATCAAGTGGCCAAAATACTGAAGTTTCAGCTTCAGCATCTGTCTGAATACTCATTACCAATTTCTCTTAGGATTCACTTGTTTCTTCTACATGCAGTGCAAATCTCAATCGTCTTTTCCAATAGGATCGATCAAAGTATCAGTTCTTTGGTAGTCAGCTTTAAGGTACAAATCTCACATCTATACCTGACTGCTAGGAAACCCATAGCTTTGACTAGATGGACCTTTTTCAGCAAAGTAATATCTCTGCTTTTTAATATGCTGTCTATTTATGTCATAGCTTTTATGGCCGCAGTCACCATCTACAGTGATTTTGAAGTCCAAGATAGGAAAGCCTGTCATGGTTTCCACTGTTTCCCCATCTCTTTGCCGTGAAGAATTGGGACTAGATGCCATGAACTTCAGTCATTGAATGTGCAGGGTGAAACCAAAATTTTCACTCTCCAATTTCACTTTCATTAAGAGATTGTTTAGTTTCTCTTCACTTTCTGTCGTAATGGTGGTGTCGTCATATATCTGTGTTTGTTGCTATTTCCCCTGGCAAACTGGATCCTAACTTGTTCTTCATGCAGCTTGGCATTTCACATGACGCAGTCTACAAAACTAAACAGGGTGACAATATACAGCCTTGAGTGGCTACTTTCCCCAGCTTTGGAACCAGTCCATTGTTCCCCTTCCATGATAACTGTTGTTTCATTATCTTCATAGAAGTTTCTCAGGAGGCAGGCCAGGTGGTATGATATTCCCATCTCTTGAAGAATTTTCCACTTTTTGCGTTCAACAAGCCATGTTTTGACATAGTCAATAAAACAGGGGATGTTTTTCTGGAAATTGCTTGCTTTTTTGAGCATACAGTGGGTACGGAAAATTTGATCTCTGGTTCTTCTGCCTTTTGTAAATGCAGCTTGAACCTCTAGAGGTTCTTCTTTTACATACTGTTGAAAACTTCCTTGGAGAATTCCGTGCATTTCTTTTTGCTTTATGTGAAACGAGTGCAATTGTGTGTTAATTCAAAGACTCTGACATTGTCTTTCTTTGGGAATGCGATGAAAAGTGATCATTTTCAGTCCTGTGGCCAATGCTGAGTTCTCCAAATTTGCCTTCATATTGAGTGCAGTACTTTCACAGCATCATATTTTAGGATTTGAAATATCTCTACTGGATAGCCATCACCTCCACCAGATTTGTTCTCACTAATGTTTCCTAAAGCCTTCTTGACTATGAATTATAGAATACCTGGGTCTAGGTGAGTGATGATACCATTGTGCTTTTCAGCATTGAACATTTTCTTTGTGTAGTTCTTCTGTGTATTTTTGCCACCTTTTCTTATATTTCTGCTTTTCTTGCTTCCCTAATATGTGTGTCCTTTATTGTGCCCTTTATTGCATAAAATGTTCCCCTGCTATATTTAATTTTCTTGAGGAGATCTCTAGCCTTTATTATTCTATTGTTTTCCTCTATTTCTTGGCATAGATCAATGAGAAAGATTTTCTTATAAACCATAACTATTCTTCAAAACTCTGCATTTAGGTGGGTGTAACTTTCCTGTTTTTGTTTTCCTTCCACTTCTCTCTCTCTCTCTCTCTCTTTTTGTTTCCTTTTCCTCAGCTGCTTTTAAGGCTTCTTCAGGTAACCATTTTTCCGTTTGCATTTCTTTCTTCTGGGGATATTCTTCATTTCTTCATTTTATACAATGTCACAAACTTCTGCACAAACTTCTCTCTCAGATCTAATTCCTTGAATCAATTTGCATTTGCAATTACAATCAAAAGATATATTATTTAGATTATACTTGAATGATCAAGGGGTTTTCCCTACTTTCTTCAATATAAGAATGATTTTTTCCAACGTGTGTTGCTGATCTGAGGCAGTCAACTCCCAGTGTTGTATTGACTGACTGTATAGACTTCAGCAATACGTGAATTGTAAACTTCCATATGTTCAAGCTTCTTTTAGAAAAGACAGAGGAACCAGAGATCACATTGCCAATATCCGCTCAATCATCAAACAAGCAATAGTATTCCAGAAAACAAATCTATTTCTGTATTATTGACTATGCCAAAGCCTTTGAATGTGTGGATCACAATAAATTGTGGAAAATTCTGAAAGAGATGGGAATTGCAGACCACCTGACCTACCCCTTGAGAAACCTATATACAGGTCAGGAATCAACAGGTAGAACTGGACATGGAAAAACAGACTGGTTCCAAATAAGGAAAGGAGTGTGTCAGAGCTGTACATTTTCACCCTGCTTATTTAACTTATATTCAGAGTACATAATGAGAAACGCTGGGCTGGAAGAAGAAGCTGGAATCAAGAATGCTGGGATAAATATCAATAACCTGAGGTATACAGATGACAACTCCCAAATGGCAGAGGGTGAAGAGGAACTGAAAAGACTCTTGGTGAAAGTGAAAGAGGAGAGTGAAAAAGTTGGCTTAAAGTTCAACTTTCAGAGAACTAAGATCATGGCATCTGGACCCATCACTTCATGGATCTGGATGGGGAAACAGTGGAAACAGTGTCACGATTTACTTTGGCGGGCTCCAAAATCACTGAAGATGGTGATTATGGGCATGAAAGTAAAAGACATTTACTCCTAAGAAGGAAAGTGATGACTAGCCTGGATATTATATTAAATAGCAAAGACATCACTTTGCCAACAAAGGTCCATCTAGTCAAGGCTATTGTTTTTCCAGTGGTCATGTGTGGATGAGAGTTAGATGGTGAAGAATGTTGAGTGCCAAAAAATTGATGCTTTTGAACTGTGGTTTTGGAGAAGACTCTGGAAAATCCCTTGGACTGGGAGGAAATCCAACCAGTCCTAAAGGAATGATTCTAAAGGAGATCAGTGTTTTGTGATCTTTGAAAGTATTGATGCTAAAGCTGAAACTCTAATATTTTGGCCATCTCATGCGAAGAGGTGACTCGACAGACAATACCCTGATGCTGGGAGGGATTGAGGGTAGGAGGAGAAGGGGATGATAGAGGATGAGATGGTTGGATGGCATCACCCACGCAATGGATATGAGTTTGAGTAACTCTAGGAGTTGGTGATTGACAGGGAGGCCTCTTGTGCTTCGGTTCATGGGATGGCAAAGAGTTGGGCACGACTCAGCTACTGAACTGAAAGAGATTCACTATCCTCAACTTCATAGTATATTATCAGTTTGATTTCGGTATTGTTCATCTGATGATGTAAATATGAGGAGTCATGTCTCGTGTTTTTGGAAAAGGGTGTATCCAATGACAGTAACTTGTCTTGACAAAACTGTTAGGTTTTGCCCTGGTTTATTTTGTACCCGAAGGCCAAACATGTCTCTTACTTTAGGTAGTTCTTAATTTCCTACTTTTCCATTCCAGTCCTATATGTTGAAAATAGCATCTTATTTTGTGGGTGTAAGTCCTAGAATGTCCTACTGGTAATCACAGACCTACTCAACCTCAGCTTCACCCTGACCTTCAGCTCAACTTCCACTTTAGCATTCCTGGTCATGACATAGTCTTGGATTACAGTACTACTGAATGGTTAGCCTTGAAAATAAGCAGAGATATTTCATTTTTATATTGCAATCATGTACTGCAATTCCCACTCTTTTTATTGATGAGGGTAGCTTCTTCCATTTCTTCTCTAGGGATTCTTGCCCACTTTAGAAGATAAAATGGTCATTTGAATTAAATTTGTCCATTCCATTCATGAACAAATGGATTGCTGAAATTTTGATCTTCACACTTGTCATCTCCTGTTTGACCAATTAAATTTTACCATTATCATGGACCTAACTTTGTAACTTCCTACGAAATATCATTCTGTAGAGCATCAAACTTTGCTTTTATCACCACCCACATCCAAAACTCGGTGTTGTTTCTCCTATGGCTCCATCTCTTTATTTTCTCTGGAGTTACTTCCTCACTGAGTTCCAAAAGTAGATAGGACACCTACCAACCTGGAGATTTCATCTTTCAGTGTCCTATCTTTTTGGCTTTTCATATCGTTCATTGGGTTTTCTAAGCAAGGATACTTAAGTGGTTTTCCATTCCCTTCTCCAGTTGACCACATTTTGCCAGAATTCTCCAACAGGTCCAATCCACCCTGGGTGGCTCTACCTGGCATATTTCATAGTTTCATTGAGGTAGACAAGGCTGTGATTCTTTTGAACAGTTTGGTTAGCTTTCTGTGATTGTGCTTTTCATTCTCTCTGCTCTCTGATGGATAAAGATAAGAGCCTTATGAAAACATCCTGATGGGAGAAACAGACTGAGTGAGCCTCGGTCCTGCTCTGATATGTGGGGCCATATTCAGTGAATCTTTAATACAATTTTCTCTTGATGGGTGTGGCTGCGTTCAGGTCTCGTTGTTTGAACTGAGCCCAAACTATCATATGGGAAACGAAAGTACTTGGGACCTCCTTCAAAAGGATTTGAGCAAGCACTCTTGTATTCAGTTCCCGTGACTACTCTGCATCCCACACTCTGCTGGAGACTCCTGGACACTCACAAGCAAGTCTCACTCAGTCTCTTTTGGGGACACTGCTCCTTATTCTTGACTCTTCGTGCACGCAAGGTTTTGTGTGCGCCCTCCAACAGTCTGTTTCACTCCTGTGGAATTTGTATATTCAAATCCCACTGGCCTCCGAAGTCAAATTCCCTGGGGTTCTCAGTCCCTTTGACAGATCCCCAGGTTGAGAAAACTGTAGGGGTTTTAGAACTTCCTTAAATGTACAAAACTTTCTTTGGAATAATCATCCTTCAACTTGTGCATTGTGTATTAGGCGGCTTTATGTTAGCTTGTAAGGTGACCTCCTCTGAGAGAGTTTATGTCACAAACTGCATGACCAGGTCTGTAGCAGCCAGAGCCTCTTTTCCCGGACAGGGCATTGTTGACCCATGTCTCTTCAGGAGACACTCAATCACTCAAATGCAGTTCTGACTCTGTCTCTGTGTGGTCTCTGCGTATAGGTGCACAAAATATTTTATTGAGCACTTGGGGCATCGCTGGTATTTATTGATTCTAAATGCAAATTCACTGCTCCAACATTCTTGTTAGTTTTCCTTTGCCCTTGGACATCTGTTGTTGTTGTTGTTTTTTTGTGGGACCCAACATTCTCCTGTCAAAGGTCCTTCAGAAACAAACAGTAAATTTTGACTTCTCACAGGGAAACTTGGTTTCACACTGTTCTACTTTCCCATCTTCGCTCCCTCATGGGCACACACTACCAAAGGGGGAAATGCCTCCATCCCACATCTGCACTTTCTTCACCTTTCTGAGCTTTCAGACAGGCAGGAAGTACCTGGACAGGGCCAAAGTCACCCTGTGTTTTCTTGGATGTGTGTGGTTTCACAATTAAGGATTTTACCTTTTCATGTCATTCGTCTCACATGATGCTATTGTTGATCACTCATAAAGAGAGAGTGTGCTACGTGATTGGCTGATCCGAGGCAGCACTCTCCCAGGGCCTTCCTCTAATTTGGAAATTTTTTGCAGTGCAGTAGGTTTTCTTTCTGTTTCTCCTTCTTTCAGTTTCTACTCTTTTCTGAAGGACCTTCACCTCTTCATACTTTTATTTCCAATTATAGCCGTGTCCACCATTTCCACAGGCCAGCCCACTTCCCCCAGACTGAAGGGTCCACAGGCTATGTTTTCAAAGCCCCACACCACTGGAGTTATACTGGATGACTCTTCAAGTGTTCCACATCCTCTTCCTGCTACAAACACACATGACCACAGGAGAAACTATGAGATTCTTCATGTCTCTTGATGTAAACTCAGATTTGTGAACGCACAGTACTGAGTTGTAACTGGTCATCTATTCCTCAGTCCTGTCTTGAGCAGGAAGGACCACCTCAGAGATGCATGGACCAATCTCTCCCAGTCTGTGGATACCTGGTGCCTCTTTCCACTCGTCCATATCACGTGGTCTGTGATTTTCATCTCTGTGCCAGCTGTGATTGGATGCACATCCACACAGGAAAACACACAAACACAGGAAACAAGCCTACGTGGCTAGACACACACAAATGTACAAGGTACATTGAAACATAGGCAAACAGGGCACATAGGTGTTTCTGCAACTGAAGAACCAGTGCTTCATATGAAATATAGAGATTTCCTTATTTCTTATAGGAAAATATCCATTCTGAACTCAAATATGAAGTGTAGAGAAGTCCAAATTCCATGATGGAGTCTTCCCCCCCATGTTTTGATACCGTAAATACAAGCCATTTCCCACTTCATGGAATCCATTCTTTCTTTTGGCATATGTTTTCAGAAATACAACTAACTCTCTATTTCATGAAGAAACAGTGGTGCCCATATTTTCACTTGTGCAGTAGAAATAGTTCCAATTTCATACTGGTTTTCCATGTCTTCAAAAAGCAGTGCTAAGATTTTCATGTGTGAAATTTCCAGAACTTCACACTTAATAGTAGAGAACCACCACACAGATTCATTTATGAGGTGTAGACTAGTCTACATTTCACATTAAAAACAAAACAAACAAAAAGAAAAAAAATAGCTTCCAGATTTTCTTAAAATGAAGAAAAAAAATGCAGTATATCATGGAGTAAAACAAGCATCACCATATTTGCACGTAAAAATGTAGGTAATTCTCCATTTAAGTTCAATTCAGTCCAGTCTCTTAGTCATGTTCAACTTTTGCTACCCCATGAACTGCAGCTTGTCTTGTTTCCCTGTCAATCACCAACTCCCAGAGATTACTCAAACTCATGTCCATCGAGTCGGTGACGCCATCTAACCACCTCATCTTCTGTCATTATCTTCCTTTATTGCCTTCAATGTTTCCCAGGATCAGGGTCTTTTCCAATGAGTCAGTTCTTTGCATTGGGGTCCGGATTATTGGAGTTTGTGCTTCAGCATCGGTACTTCCAATGTATATTCAGGACTGATTTCCTTTAGCCTCCTTGCAGTCCAAGAGACTCTCAAGGGTCTTCACCAATGCCTCATTTTAAAGGCATCAATTCTTCCATGCTCAGCTGTCTTTACAGTTTAAATTTCACATCCGTACATTACTGCAGGAGAAACCATCACTTTGACCAGGTGGACCTTCGCTGGCAAAGCAATGTCTCTGCTTTTCAATAGGCTGTCTAGGTAGTTCATAGCTATTAATCCAAGTACCAAGCGCTTTTAATTTTATGGCTGCAGTCACAATCTTCAATTATTTTGGAGCCCCCCAAAATAAAGTCTATCAGTATTTCCATTGTTTCTCCACCCATATTTTAAACAGGGATGGGACCATATGTCATGATCTTAGTTTTCTGAATGTTGAATATTAATTCAAAATTTTCACTATCCTCTTTAATTTTCATCAAGAGGTTGTTTATATCTACTTAATTTTTGCCATAAGAGTGATTTCATTTGAGGCTGTTGATATTTCTTGCAGCAATCTTTATTCATGCCTGTGCTTCTTAAAGTCTGGCATTTAGCATGTTGTACACTACATATGTGATCACTGACCTAGAGCCAGACATCTTGGAATGTGAAGTCAAGTGGGCCTTAGAAAGCATCACTACGAACAAAGCTAGTGGAGGTGATGGAATTCCAGTTGAGCTATTTCAAGTCTTGAAAGATGATGCTGTGAAAGTGCTGCACTCAATATGCCAGCAGATTTGGAAAACTCAGCAGTGGCCACAGGACTGGAAGAGGTCAGTCTTCATTCCAATCCCAAAGAAAGGCAATGCCAAAGAATGCTCAAACTACCGCACAATTGCACTCATCTCACACGCTAGTAAAGTCATGCTCAAAATTCTCCAAGCCAGGCTTCAGCAGTATGTAAACCGTGAACTCCCAGATGTTCAAGCAGGTTTTAGAAAAGGCAGAGGCACCAGAGATCAAATTGCCAACATCCGCTGGATCATGGAGAAAGCAAGAGAGTTTCAGAAAAACATCTATTTCTGCTTTATTGACTATGCCAAAGCCTTTGACTGTGTCGATCACAATAAACTGTGGAACATTCTGAAAGAGATGGGAATCCCAGACCACCTGACCTGCCTCTTGAGAAACCTGTATGCAGGTCAGGAAGCAACTGTTAGAACTGGACATGGAAAAACAGACTGGTTCCAAATAGGAAAAGGTGTACGTCAAGGTTGTATATTGTCACCTTGCTTATTTAACTTATATGCAGAGTACATCATGAGGAACGCTGGGCTGGAAGAAGCACAAGCTGGAATCAAGATTGCCGGGAGAAATATCAATAACCTCAGATATGCAGATGACACTACCCTTATGGCAGAAAGTAAAGAGGAACTCAAAAGCCTCTTGATGAAAGTGAAAGAGGAGAGTGAAAAGGTTGGCTTGAAGCTCAACATTCAGAAAACAAAGATCATGGCATCTGGTCCCATCACTTCATGGGAAATAGATGGAAAAACAGTGGAAACAGTGTCAGACTTTGTTTTTTTGGGCTCCAAAATCACTGCAGATGCTGATTGCAGCCATGAAATTAAAAGACGCTTGCTCCTTGGAAGGAAAGTTATGACCAACCTTGATAGTATATTAAAAAGCAGAGACATTACTTTGCCAACCAAGGTCCGTCTAGTCAAGGCAATGGTTTTTCCCGTGGTCACGTATGGATGTGAGAGTTGGACTGTGAAGAAGGCTGACCGCCGAAGAATCGATGCTTTTGAACTGTGGTGTTGGAGAAGACTCTTGAGAGTCCCTTATACTGCAAGGAGATCCAACCAGTCCATTCTAGAGGAGATCAATCCTAGATGTTCATTGGAGGGACTGATGCTAAAGCTGAAACTGCAATACTTTGGCCACCTCATGCGACGAGTTGACTCACTGGAAAAGACTCTGATGCTGGGAAAGGTTGGGGGCGGGAGGAGAAGGGGACGACGGAGAATGAGATGGCTGGATGTCATCACCGACTCTGTGGACATGAGTTTGAGTGAACTCCGGGAGTTGGTGATGGACAGGGAGGCCTGGCGTGCTGTGATTCATGGGGTCGCGGAGAGTCGGACATGACTGAGCGACTGAATTGATTGATTGATTGATTGACACTACATATGAACTATGGATGGAGGTTTGTGATATTCTACAGAAGACAGGAACCAAGACCATCGCCAAGAAAGTGAAAAGCAAAAAAGCAAAACAGCTGTCTGAGTAAACCTTACAATGTTCTGTGAAAAAAAAAGAGAAGCGAAAAGCAAAGAAGAAATGGAAAGATGTATCCATTTGATTGCTGAGGTGCAAAGAATAGCAAGGAGAGTTAAGAAAGCCTCCCTGAGTGATCAATGTAAAGAAATAGATAGGAAAAATAGAATGAGAAAGATGAGAGCCCCTTTAAGTAAATTTGAGATACCAAGGGACTATTACATGCAAAGAAGGGCTCAATAAAGAACCAAAATGGTATGGACCTAATCAAGCAGAAACTATTAAGAAGAGCTGCAACAAATACTCAGAACTGTTCAGAAAAGATCTTTCAGTTCAGTTCAGTCGCTCAGTCGTGTCCGACTCTCCGTGACCCCGTGAATCACAGCACGCCAGGCCTCCCTGTCCATCACAAACTCCCAGAGTTCACTCAAAATTCACAATGATGTGATCACTTACGCTAACCTATGGCCAGACATCCTGGAATGGGAATTCAAGTGGGCTTTAGGAAATATCACTATGAACAAAGCCAGTGGAAGTGACAGCATTTCAGTTCAGGTATTTCAAATCCTAAGAGATGATGCTGTGAAAATGTTGCACTCCACATGTCAGCAAACTAGGAAAACTCAGCAGTGACCACAGGATTGGAAATGATCAGCTTTCATTCCAATTCCAAAGAAAGTCAATGCCAAAAATGCTCCAAACTACCGCCCAATTCCACTCATCTCACACGCTAGAAAATAATGTTCAATATTCTCCAAGCCAGGATTCAAAAATGGGTGAACCGTGTACTTCCAGAAGTTCAAGGTGGTTTTAGAAAAAGCAGAGGAACCAGAGATCGAACAGCTAACATCTGCTGGATCATCGAAAAAGCAAGAGAGTTCCAGAAAAACATTCTTTTCTTCTTTATTTCCTTTGCAAAAACCTAAGAATATGTGGATCTCAATAAATTATGGAAAATTCTGAAAGAGATCAGAATACCCAGACCACCTAACTTGTCCCTTGAGAAACTTGTTTGCAGGTCAGGAATCAATAGAGAGTACTGGACATGGAACAACATCTTGGTTCCAAATAGGAAAATGAATATGTCAAGGCTGTACTTTCACCCTCCTTATTGAACTTTTATGCAGAGTACATCATGAGAAACGCTAGGCTGAAGGAAGCACAAACTGGAATCAAGATTGCTGGGAGAAATATCAACAACCCAGATATGCAGGTGACACCACAATTATGACAGAAAGTGAAGAACAACTAAAGAGTTTCTTGATTAACATAATGAAGAGAATGAAAACGTTGGCTTAAATTTCAATTTTTATCAACTCAGATTATGGCCTCCAGTCCCATCACTTCTGGCAAATAGGTGGGGAAAGAGTGGCTCCTTCCCCAGGGGGAGGCTCTAAAATCACTGCAGATGGTGATTGTAGCCATGAAATGAAAAATGCTTACTCTTTGGAAGAAAAGCTATGATCAACCTAGACAGCATAAATAAAAAGCAGAGACCTGATTTGCCAATAAACTCTGTTTAGTCAAGCTATCGTTTTTCCAGTAGTCACGTATGGATGTCTTATTCAGACTATAAAGAAAACTGAGTGCCAAGCATTGATGCTTTTGAACCGTGGTGTTGGAGAGACTCTTGAGTGTCCATTGGACTGCAAGGATATCCAACCAGCCAATCCTAAAGGAGATCAGTCCTGGATGTTCATTGGAATGACTGATGTTGAAGTTGAAACTCCAATACTTTGGCCACCCGATGCAAACAACTGACTCAATGGAAAAGATCCTCATGCTGTGAAAGATTGAGGGTAGGAAGAGAAAGGGATGACAGAGAATGAGGTGGTTGGAGAGTATCACCGATTCAATGGACATGAGTTTGGGTATACTCAAGGGGTTGATAACGGACAAGCAGGTCTGGCGTTCTGCAGTTCATGGGGTCACAAATAGTCTGACATGACTGAACCACTGAAGTGATAATTACATACAATTTTAATAAGCACGGTGACAATATGGACAGCATGATGTGGGTGAAGCTGTCCTGCTTCCAGACCACGATATCTTGGTACCTGTAGGGGCTCTCAGTCTGCTTCACGCTGAAGCACAGTCTCTTGTCAAAGGGCTGGTCTCGCCTGTCCTTGATGAACTTCCTTTTGCCGGCTGTTACGCCCCTGACAAACGTCTGCAGGGTGGTGGTCCCGATGGCCATCAGCGTGTCCATGAACAGGGAGTTGCCTTTCCTGTTCACCGTCAGCCCCATAGTCATGCCCGAATTCAAGGGCCGGACACCTGTGGCACAAGCCGGTGTATCAGGGGCTGGTGCCTCATTTGCGCCTGCTCAGCCCCTGGACCCAGGAGGGCCCCGACCAGATTCTGGAACGATGCCTCCTGGGCCGGGGAGTTCTCCCATCCCTGCTCCAGTGTCTGGCTTCTCAGGGCTTTAATCCTGGAAGCCGTCCACCCCACTTCTCCTCTTGATGGGGCATTTGGGCACTGCCGGGCCGAGTCCATGTTGATGCCTGCCAGGCCAGGTCCATGTTGTTTTGGGGTCCAGGCCCTGAGAGGGGATCTTCAGAACATCAGGCTGGCAGCAAACAGCAGGCTACTCTTGGCCTCATGCCCCTTGCCAACAACTAGTGCTCTGGAGGCGGCCTTGAGAAGCTGCTCTTGTGCATCTGGAGATCTGCTTATGGGCATGGTTTGGGGAGGTCTAGTTACTTCTGCTGAAATTGCCCTACTTCTGCATCTTGCTGTCGCACTGTTTGAGGTCATGAATGTGATACTTGCAGTACACCAGGTGTTGCTCAAGAGGCCCTGAGCAACCCTATATATCCCCCTCCCCATGGGGCCACACCCTTATTCTTTTTTGAAAGAGTTAAAAAATCTTAGTTTCATTTAGCCCGTTTTCACAGCTGAGTATTTATTCTATAAAAAGTTTACAGATTGTTCAGTTTACATATATATTTGAAACTACAGAACAAAAAAACTGGGCCCCACACGTGCAAAAATACTGCAATGACCAAACCAAGTAAAGACAGATTTGCACTCTGTAAGCTCTCTGTGGGAGAAGGCAATGGCAAGCCACTCCAACTCTTGCCTAGAAAATCCCATGGATGGAGGAGGCTGGTAGGCTGCAGTTCGTGGGGTCACTAAGAGTCGGACATGACTGAGCGACTTCACTTTCACTTTTCACTTTCACACATTGGAGAAGGAAATGGCAACCCACTCCAGTGTTCTTGCCTGGAGAATCCCAGGGACGGGGAAGCCTGGTGGGCTTCCGTCTATGGGGTCACACAGAGTCGGACACGACTGAAGTGACTTAGCAGCAGCAGCAGCAGCAAGCTCTCTGGGAGGCCGGGAGGTGGTCGGTTCGAAGTAGAAAATTCAAAACTGTACAAAAATACGATTTTGATTTCATTTCACTCCATACATTCAATATGATTACAAGCTCAGAAGCCTGCCGGGGGGACAGGCTTCTGGAATCGTCCCCACCCCTGGCGGCAATGCAGATGTCTAGGCACACAGGGCACTTTTGGACAGCATCCACTACTTGGTATATTGTGGAGACGTGAAAGCTGAGACCAACAATATGAAACGTCAATATAATATGGCAGTTCTCTTAAAAAGGAGGTTCTGCATTTAACAGTGTGCCAACAGAGTTTTAACTTATTAAATAAAATATATTCTAAGTGAACCTAAAAGTTACATTTTATACACATAAAAATGCATCTTATTTGTGGTGTAAGCACGCGGCCCGGCTCCCAGAAGGCCCGGCGGGGTGGTGGTTTCGGTTGCCGGCTGCGCCCCGGGCGGGGCATGCTCGGTCCGACATGCGGGGGGTTGGTGAGCGCGAGGCCCGGTAGGCTACGGTCGCAGCCATGGCGAGGCACCCCGTGCACCAAGCCCAGGGCAGGCCAAGGCCAGAGCATGGGGATCCCGGTCACCTTCGCCCGCCCGGCCCGGGGAAGGCCATGCTCAAGCAGTGGCCCCACGTCTAAGGTCCGGTGAGTAGCGGCAACCACAGGACCTGAAGACAGAGTGCTCCCCAAAACCCGCCTCCGCACCGTGCCTGCCCCTAGTAGGCTAGTGACCTTATTCCGGCTGCACCTTCAAAACTGGTCCCTGGCCACATTTGATTCTCCACCTGGTGAGCCCACTTCATATTGGTGGCCATCGTTTAAGATGCAGCAGGAAGGGAGCCAGGTGGAGACCTGGTCTCTAGCTGCTTCTGTCTCTTCCCCCGGCTCTGCCTTCCAGGGACACGGCCGCCCTCCAGGAGAGGAGGCCCAAGCAGGAGGCGGTAGGGACAGGAATTGAACGGCAAAGCACGTCCCAGAAGTTTTCAGTGTAAGAGACTTGGGGGAGCTGGTTACCATTTCCCCACATTCTGCTGCTCCAAGAAAGTGCAGTCGCTGCACCTTACCTTGGACAAGGGGTATCCCCTCAAGGCCGCTCCTCCTGACCCTGAACGTGGAGTAGCTCCTCTCGGCCCTCCTCCGCCCGCCCAGCCACCACCTATTGGACGTGGGTTAGTTCCTCTCAGCCGCCGACCCTGGCCTCAGGCGTGGGGTAGCGCCTCAGAGCCGTGTCTCTTTGCGTGGTCGGTTGCTCCGGGGCTGGCATCTTTGAGTCTGCACCACCAGGTAGGTATTGCAAGGGGACATCAGAGGGCAGACACACTGAAATCATAATCACAGAAACTAGTCAATCTGATCACATGGACCATAGCCGAATGTGGTCCACTGGAGAAGGGAATGGCAAACCACTTCAGTATACTTGCCTTGAGAATCCCAAGAACAGTATGAAAAGGCAAAATAATAGGATATAGTGAATGAGGAAATCCCCAGGTCAGTAGGTGCCCAGTATGCTACTGGAGATCAGTGGAGAAGTAACTCTAGAAGGAATGAAGGGATGGAGCAAAAGCAAAACCAATACCCAGATGTGGATGTGACCGGTGATAGAAACAAGGTCCAATGCTGTAAGAGGAATATTGCATCGGAAACTGGAATGTTAGGTCCATGAATCAAGGCATATTGGAAGTGGTCAAACAGGAGATGGAAAGAGTGAACACAGACATTCTAGGAATCAGTGAACTAAAAAGGACTGGAATGGGTGAACTTAACTCAGATGACCATCATATCTACTACTGTACTACTGTGGGCAGGAATCCCTTAGAAGAAATGGAGGAGCCTTCATGGTCAACAAAAGAGTCCGAAACACAGTACTTGAATGCAATCTTAAAAACGACAGAATGATTTCTGTTCGTTTCCAAGGCAAACCATTCAATATTACAGTAATCCATGCCTATGCCCCAACTCGTAACGCTGAAGAAGCCGAAGTTGAATGGTTCTATGAAGACCTATGAGACCTTTTAGAACTAACAACCCAAAAAGATGTGCTTTTCATTATAGGGGATTGGAATGCAAAAGTAGGAAGTCAAGAAACACCTGGAGTAACAGGCAAATTTGGCTTTGGAGCACAGAATGAAGCAGGGCAAAAGCTAATAGATTTTGTCAAGAGAACGCACTGGTCTTAGCAAACACCCTCTTCCAAAAAAACGAGAGAAGACTCTACACATGGACATCACCAGATGGTCAACACCGAAATCAGATTGATTATATTCTTTGCAGCCAAAGATGGCTAACTCTATACAGTTAGCAAAAACAAGACCAGGAGGTGACTGTGGCTCAGATCATGAACTCCTTATTTCCAAATTCAGACAGAAATAGAAGAAAGTAGGGAAAAGCTCTAGACCAATCAGATATGACCAAAATCAAATCCCTTATGATTATACAGTAGACGTGAGAAATAGATTTAAGGGACTAGATCTGATAGATAGAGTGCCTGAGGAACTATGGACAGAGGTTCGTGACATTGTACAGGAGACAGGGACCATCCCCATGGAAAAGAAATGTAAAAAAAGTAAAATGCCTGTCGGAGGAGGCCTCACAAATAGCTGTGAAAGGAAGAGAAGCGAAAAGCAAAGGAGCAAAGGAAAGGTATAAGCATCTGAATGCAGAGTTCCAAAGAATAGCAAGGAGAGATATAAAAGCCTTCCTCAGTGATCAATGCAAAGGAGAGGAAGAGGAAAACAACAGAATAGGAAAAGCAGGAGACCTTTTCAAGAAAATTAGAGGTATCAAGGGAATGTTTCATGCACAAAATGGACTTGATAAAGGACAGAAATGGTATGGACCTAACAGAAGGAGAAGATATTAAGAGGAAGTGGCAAGAATACACAGAAGAACTGTACAAAAAAGATCTTCACAATGAAGATAAATACGATGGCGTGATCACTCTACCTGGAGCCAGACAGCTTAGAATGTGAAGTCAAGTGGGCCTTAGAGAGCATCACTACGAACAAAGCTAGTGGAGGTGATGGAATTCCAGTTGAGCTATTTCAAATCTTGAAAGATGATGCTGTGAAAGTGCTGCACTCAATAAGCCAACAAACTTGGAAAACTCAGCAGTGCCCACAGGACTGGAAAAGGTCACTCTTCATTCCAATCCCAAAGAAAGGCAATGCCAAAAAATGCTCAAACGACTGCACAATTGCACTCATCTCACAAGCTAGTACAGTCATTCTCAAAATTCTCCAAGCCAGGCTTCAGCAATATGTGAACCGTGAACTCCCAGATGTTCAAGCAGGTTTTAGAAAAGCCAGAGGCACCAGAGATCAGATTGCTAACATCCGTTGGATCATGGAGAAAGCAAGAGAGTTCCAGAAAAACATCTATTTCTGCTTCATTGACTATGTCAAAGCCTTTGACTGTGTGGATGACAATAAACTGTGGAAAATTCTGAAAGAGATGGGAATACCAGACCACCTGACCTGTCTCTTGAGAAACTTGTATGCAGGTCAGGAAGCAACAGTCAGACCTGTACATGGAACAACATACTGGTTCCAATAGGAAAAGGAGTACGTCAAGGCTGTATATTATCACCCTGCTTATTTAACTTTTATGCAGAATACATCATGAGGAACGCTGGGCTGGAAGAAGCACAAGCTGGAGTCAAGATTGCTGGGAGAAATATCAATAACCTGAGATATGCAGATGACACCACCCTTATGGCAGAAAGTGAAGAGGAACACAAAATCCTCTTGATGAAAGTGAAAGAGGAGAGTGAAAAGGTTGGCTTGAAGCTCAACATTCAGAAAAGATCATGGCATCTGGTCCCATCACTTCATGTGAAATAGATGGGAAAACAGTGGAAGCAATGTCAGACTTTATTGTTTTGGGCTCCAAAATCACTGCAGATGCTGATTGCAGCCATGAAATTAAAAGACTCTTACTCCTTGGAAGGAAAGTTATGACCAACCTTGACAGTATATTAAAAAACAGAGACATTACTTTGCCAACTAAGATCCGTCTAGACAAGGCTATGGTTTTTCCCGTGGTCATGTATGGATGTGAGTGTTGGACTGTGAAGAAAGCTGATCGCCGAAGAATTGATGCTTTTGAACTGTGGTGTTGGAGAAGATTCTTGAGAGTCCCTTTTTCTTCAAGGAGATCCAACCAGTCCATTCTATAGGAGATCAATCCTTGGTGGTCATTGGAAGGAATGATGCTAAAGCTGAAACTGCAATACTTTGGCCACCTCATGAGAAGAGTTGACTCACTGGAAAAGACTCTGATGCTGGGAAAGTTTGGTGATGGAGGAGAAGGGGACGACAGAGAATGAGATGGTTGGATGGCATCACCGACTCTCTGTACATGAGTTTGAGTGAACTCCGGGAGTTGGTGATGGACAGGGAGGCCTGGCGTGCTGTGATTCATGGGGTCGCGGAGAGTCGGACACGACTGAGCGACTGAACTGAACTGAAGTGAATCTACTTCATAGAGCTTATTTGTATTTCTTCCAGCAGGATTAATTCAAGGTTGTCAATCATCCAGATTGGCATTTTGCATGTTTTACACTGTATAGAGGTTAATTAAGCAGGGTGGCAATATGCAGCCTTGGAACAATCTTTTCCTGATTTGGAAGCAACCTGTCGTTCCATATCCTGTTGCTTCTTTTCCTGGATATAGATTTCTCAAGAGGTAGGTCAGGTGGTCTGGTTTTCCCACCATTTTATTATTATCATTATTAGTTAACAATTTGTTGTGATCCCCACAGTCACAGGCTTTGCAATAACAATGAAGCAGAAGTAGAGGTTTCGGTTTTTCTTGTTTTTGGAGATCTCTTGCTTTTCTGATGATTCCCATGGATGTTGGCAATTTGATATTTCTTTCCCTACCCTTGTCTAAATCCAGCTTGAACATGTGGAAGTTCATTGTTCATGTACTGTTGAATCTGGAAGGGAGAATTTTGAGCATTACTTTTCTATCATTTGACATGGGAGCAAATGTGTGGTAATGTGAACATTCTTTGGGATTGGACTGAAAACTGAACTTTTCCAGTCTTGGGGCAATTGCTGAGTTTTTCAAATTTGCTGGCATATTGAGAGTAGCACTTTCACAGAATCATCTTTTAGCCTGTGAAATAACTTAACTGGAATTCCATCAGCTCCACTAGTTTTCTCCATATGATGCTTCATAAGGATTCAGTTCAGTTCAGTTCACTTCAGTCGCTCAGTCGTGTCTGACTCTCTGCGACCCCATGAATAACAGCACTCCAGGCCCCCCTGTCCATCACCAACTCCCGGAGTTCACTCAAACTCATGTTCAAAGTGTCGGCAATGCCATCCAACCATCTCATTCTCTGTCTTCCTCTTCTCCTCCAGCCTCCAACCTTTCCTAGCATCAGAGTCTTTTCGAGTGAGTCAACTCGTCCCATAAGGTGGCCAAAGTATTGCAGTTTCAGCTGTATCATCAGTCCTTCCAATGAACACCCAGGATTGATCTCCCTTAGAATGGACTGGTTGGATCTCCTTGCAGTCCAAGGGACTCTCAAGAGTCTTCTCCAGCACCACAGTTCAAAAGCATCAATTCTTCGGCGATCAGCTTTCTTCACAGTCCAACTCCCACATCCATTCATAACCACGGGAAAAACCATAGCTTTGACTAGACAGACCTTTGTTGACAAAGTAATGTCTCTGCTTTTTAATATACTGTCAAGGTTGGTCATAACTTTCCTTCCAAGGAGTAAGTGTCTTTTAATTTCATGGCTACAATCTTACTTGACTACATATTCCAAGATGTCTGACTCTAGGTGAATGATCTCACCATCGAGGTTATCTGGGTATTGAAGATCCTGTTTGTATAGTTTTTCTGTGTATTCTTGACACCTCTTTGATATATTCTGCTTCTATTAGGTCCATACCATGTCTGTTCTTTATTTTGACCATCTTGGCATGAAATGTTCCTTTTGTATCTTTAATTATCTTGAAGAGATTTCGTCTTTTCCATTCCAATTTCCCCCTCTATTTCTTTGCATCTTTCACTGAGGAAAACGTTCTTATCTCTCCTTCCTCTTCTTTGGAACTCTGCACACACGAATATATCTTTCCTTTTCTCCTTTTTTTTAGTTTCTCTTCGTTTCTCAGCAATTTGTAAGGTATATCCAGACACCCATTTTGCCTTCTTGCATTTCTTTTTCTTGAGGATGGTCTTGATCACTGCCTTTTGTACAATTTCACAAACCTCTGTCTGTAGGTATTCAGGAACTCTATCAGATCTAATCCCTTGGATCTATTTGTCATTTTCCTGTCTAATCATAAGGGATATGATTTAGGTCCTACCTGAATAGTATAGTGGTTTCCCTACTATTTTAAATTTAAATCTGAATTTGGCAATAAGGAGTTCATGATCTGAGCCACAATAGATCCCAGTCTTATTTTTGCTGACTGCAAAGAAAAGAATCAATCTGGTTTCAGTTATGACCATCCGGTTATGTCCATGTATAGAGTCTTGCCTTGTGTTGCTGGAAATGAGTGCTTTCTGTGAGCATTGTGTTCCCCTGGCAAAGCTCTGTTTCTTTTAACTCGCTATATTTTGTCCTCCAAAGTCAAATTTCCTGTTACACCAGGTATCTCTAGATTTCCTACTTTTGCATTCCATTCCCCTATGATGTAAAGGATATCTTTTATGGGTGTCAGTTCTAGAAGTTCTTGTAGGTCTTCACAAAGCTGTGGACCTAACATTCCAGGTTCCTATGCAATATTACTCTTTACAGCATCAGAATTCATTTCATCACCAGTCATCTGCAACTGGGTTCTGTTTTTACTCTGGCTCCCTGCCTTCATTCTTTCTTTCGTTTCCTCTCCACTGATCTGTCATAGCATATTTGTAAAAGACCCACCTTGGGAGTTCCTCTTTCTATATGCTATATTTTGGATTACATCCTGCTCATAGGTTTCTCAAGGCCGAAATACTGAAGCGGTTTTCCATTCCCTTCTCCAAGGACCATATTTTGTCAGAACCCTTCATTATGACCCATCCATCTTCAGTGGCCCTATATGCCTGGCTCATAATTTCATTGAGTTAGACAAGGCTATGGACCAGGTAATCAGTTTGGTCAGTTTTCTGTGGTTATGATTTTCATTCTGTCTTCCCTCTGATAGATAAAGATACGAGGCTTGTGAAAGCTTCCTGATGGGAGAGACTAACTGAGGGGAAAACTGGTTCTTATTCAGATGGACAGGTCCATGTTCAGTTGAGTTCAGTTTTGTGGCTCAGTCATGCTCAAATCTTTGCATCCCCATAAACTACAGCATGTCAGTCCTCCTTATCCTTCAGTAACTTACTGAGTTTACTCAAACTCATGTCCAGTGATTCGGTATGCTCTCCAGTTATATTCTGTTGCCCCTCCTCCTCCCACATTGTACCTTTCCCAGCATCAGGGTCTTTTCCAATGAGTCAGTTCTTCACATCAGCTGGCCAAAGTATTGGAGTTTCACCTTTAGTCCCATTCCTTGCAAGGAATATTCAGGACTGATATCCTTTAGGATGGTCTGGTTGGATTTCTCCTAGCCATCCAAGAGACTCTCAAGAGACTTCTCCAACATCACAGTACAAAAGCATTAATTTTCCTGCTCAGCTTTCTTTATAGTCCAACTCTCACATCCATACATAATTTCTGGATAAACAACAGCTTTAACTAGATGCAAATTTCATGTAAAATTACTACACTAAATGTTCATATCTGAAATAAGTACAGTTCATCGCTTCTAAGACAGTATGTATCCTGGTTTTCACGTGTGAAAGAACAAAAATCCCACCTTTCCATGTCCAAAATTCCTCAGCAGTTTTTCATACGTCAAATATAGAGAATTCATTACCTCATATCAGAGACTCTGCTTACAAATTTAAATATGTGAGCTATACAGTATTCCCTACTTCAGTTAGAAACATCTACATCTAGATGATGAAATATAAAATATAGAATACCATGCTTTGGGCAGTTTTCTTAGTTTATTTATTTTTAACTTAGGGATAATTGTTTTACAGAATTTTGTTTTCTATTAAACCTTAACTTTCCCTTGAGAATACCGTACTTCATGCAAGAAAATATGTGCCTTGATTTTTATACATGAAATAACGTGCATTCCATAATTTATGTAAGATTTTCTAGTACCCACATTTTATGCATGAGTTCCACATATTCTGTCTATCATGCTGGAAAGTCTAAAACCAGATTTTTAAAAGGGAAATAAAAACAATTACATATTTCATGTAACAAAAACTGTGCTCAGGTTTAGGTCTTGGAATTACTGAGAATTTCATATTTAATGTAGGAAATGGACACACAGATTTTCTAATGACATATTTACAGAATTTCAGAGTATCATGTAGTAAAATCTGCATTCAGAAATTCATAAGTGAACTCCGTGTTTCACGGAGGTAAAAATGGCATCCAGATTTCCATATGTGAACTATGCAGATCTTATATTTTATGTGGGAACATCACAACCTAGAAATCCAAATTTTACTCTAGTGATTTACCTGTTTCCTGTAGAAATATTGGCACCCAGATTTTCAAAAGTAAATATAGATTTTTTTTCATATATCATGTAGGGATATCTTCACCCAGCCTTTCAAAATGTAATATAGAGAATACTAAATTTAGGCAGGGAATTATGTGGCCACATTTTCTTACAGGAAACATAGACGCATGTACATTGCCTGTTTGGCACAGATCTAAACGAATCATGGAATATTGCAAAAATTACGTATGAAAATCTGACACAAATTTTCTTATGTGAATAACTGAGAATTCATATTCCATATTTGATTCTTGTCCCAAGTTTTTCAAATGCAAAATATACAGTATTCCATATTTCACGGAAGAAGGTCTTTCTTCAAATTCTCTTTGCTGAAATAAAAAGAAATTCATAGCTCAAGCGATTTTTCTATATGATACATAAAATTCCATATTTATTGTAGGGAAATAGATGCCTGATGTTAAACACACACTATTCCCTATTTCTTGAAGGAATGTTAGCACACAGATTTTCAAATGATAAATATAAAAAATTCCACTACTCAAGTTGAAAATCGGTGACGGTACTTTAAGACGTGAAATAGAGACTTTCATATTCCCTGAATAGAACTCTGCATTCAGAATTTCATAACTGTAATATTAAAAATTGGATATTTCATTCAACAAAATCTTCATATGTGATACACCAATAATTCTCATGTTGGAAACTTGGTCCCCAGATTTTCAAATATGAATTATAGAGACTTTCATAATTCATGTCTTAAAATCTGCACCTAGATTTTCATATGTGAAACTGAGAATTTCCTCTTTCCTGAAGGACTGTCTGCTGTCAAACTTCAACACAAGAAACAGAAAATTCGACAGTGTGCCCATAATCATATGTGAAATATATCACATAAGGACAAGCATACTCTGACTTTCACATTAGAAATGGAAATAATCCATATTATATGTAAACATATTTTCATTAAAATTTGGGTGCCTGAGTAATTGAATCCCTCATAGTTTAAGTAAAATATCCAACCAGACTTTCATTATTGAAATAGAGAGACGTCCATCATTCATAAAGAAGCATGTAATTTTTCTAAAGGCATATACAGAATTCCATATTTCAGGTTCTAAAATCTCCTCCTTATTGACAAATGTGAAACCGAGTTGTTGCTATTTTTCAGTTGATCTGTCATATCCAACTCTGCAACACCGTGGACAGCAGTACTCCAGGGTTCCCTGACCTTCCGTGTCTCCAACACTTTGAACAGACTCATGTTTGTTGAATCGAGATATTACCGTCTCTTGAAGAATTTTCCACAATTTACTGTGATCCAGAGAGTCAAAGGCTTTGGCATAGTCAATAAAGCAGAAATAGATGTTTTCTGGAACTCTCTTGTATTTTCAGAGATCCAATGGATGTTTACAATTTGATCTCTGATTCCTTTGCCCTTTTCCAAAACCAGCTTGAATATCTGGAAGTTCACGGTTCACATATTGTTGAAGCCTGCCTTGGAGAATTTTGAGCATTATTTTATCAGCACGTGAGATGAAGCTCTTTGTTTAGTAATTCGAGTATTCTTTGGCATTGCTTTTCTTTGCGATTGGAATGAAAACTGACCTTTTCCATTCCTTGGCCATTGCGGAGTTTTCCAAATTTGGAGCAGCGAGTTGTGGCTGTGTGGCACCGGAGCAGCCAGCAGTCAAGAGGAGATATCCCACACCCAATGTAAGGAGCAGAGGTTGTGTTTTGCTGTAGGATTAGGGAAGAGATACTCCCCGTCCAAAGGAAAAGAAACCCCAGTAAGATGGTATGTGCAGAGAGAGGGCATTTGAGGACAGAAAGACTGAAACCACCATCATAGGAAGCTGACAAATCCATCACATGGACCACCACCTTGTCTCACTCAGTGAAACTAAGACATGCTGTGTAGGGCCACACATGAAAGACAAACATACATATCCACTGGGAAACAACCTCGCTTTGCCTATACGGACCTTTGTTGACAAAGTGATGTCTCTTCTTCTCAGTACATTGTGTTTCGGTTTGTCATAGCTTTTCTTCTTGGGAGCAAGAGTCTTATATTTTCATGGCTGCAATCTGTCCCCAGTCATTTTGGAGCCTATTCACTGTCTGTCGCTGCTTTCATTTTTAACCTTTCTATTTGCAAAATTCTGCCTTTAGCCTTTGTTCTGCATCACTTTGTACCCCAAGTCCAAACTTGCCTGTTACTCCACGTATCGCTTGACTTCCTGTTTTTACGTCACACTTAGCTATGATGAAGTGGACGTCCCTTTTTGGTGTTAATTTTATAAAATCTTGGAGGTTTTCCTAAATCTATTAAAGTTCCCTGGTAGCTTTGATGATAAAGAATTGAAATAAAGAAACTTGCATTCTTCATTTACAAAAATCTACACCAAGATTTTCATACAAAATTAGGGAATTCCACATTAGCAGTAGGAAATATAATCATTCTGCATTTCAAATGTGAATTATAGAGAAATCCAACTTTCAAATAGAACTGACACCTAGATTTTCATATGTGAAATTTAGAGAATCATATAGGAAAATCTACACCAAGATACCTATATATGAAATATAGACAATTTATATTTTGTTTGAAAATATTTCCCTTGATTTTCATATTTGAAATACAGGAATTCCATATTTCAAGTGGTAAATCAACACCTGGACAATCAATAAATACAAAAATTTCGTATTACATGGAAGACATTTTTGTATCTAGATTTCATTTATTCATAATTTTTAGTATTTATTTATTTATTTAAGGCTGCACTGAGTCTTCATTGCTGTGCAGAAAGTTTCTCTACTTGCAGCAATTGGGGACTACTCTTCTTTGCAATTAGCTTGCTTCTCATGGCACTGTCTTCTCTTCTGGCGCACAAGCTCTAGGGCTCTCAGGTTCAGCACTTGGGGGCACACAGGTTTATCTACTTTGCTAGTATGTGTGATCTCCTCAGACCAAGAATAAAACCCATGTCCCCTGCATTGACAGGCAAGTTCTTAAGCCACTGGGTCTCTGGTGAAGACCAACAGGCTTTTTTTTTTTTTTTTTTCGGTACATTTTAAAAAACTTACTTATTTAATTGGGGGCTAATTGTAATATTGAGTGGGTTTTCCATACATTGACATGAATCAGCCATGTGTTTACAATTGTTCTTCATGTGAACATTCCTTCCACCCCACTCCCATCCCAAACCTCCAGGTCATCCCAGTGCACCAGCCCTGAGCACTTTGTCTCATGTATCGAACCCGGACTGGTGATCTGTTTCACATATGACCATATACATGTTTCAATGATATTCTCTCAAATAAACCCACTCTCACCTTCTCCCACAGAGTCCTAAAGACTGTTCTATACATTTGTGTCTCTATTGCCATCTCATCTATAGTGTCATTGATATCATATTTTGAAATTTCGTTATATGCATTAGTGTAGCGTAGTGGTGTTTTTTGTTCTGATTTACTTCTGTTTCTGTAATAGGCTTCAGTTTCATCTACCTCATTAGAACTGATTCAAATTAAATCCTTTTAATGACTGAATAATATTCTTTTGTCTATATGTACCAAAGATTTCTTATCCATTCTTCTGCCAGTGGACACCTAGGTTGCCTCCATATCCTGGCAATTATAAACAGTGCTGTGATGACCATTGGGGTACACGTGTCTCATTCAGTTCTGGTTTCCTTGGTGTGTATGTCAGGCAGTGGGATCGCTAGGTCATATGGCAGTACTGTTCCCAATTTTTTACCTAATCTCCACAATGTTCTCCACAGTGCCTATACTAGTTTGCTGATCCACCAACAGTGTAAGAGGGTTCTCCTTTCTCCACACCACTCCAGAATTTCTTTTGTGTAGACTTTAAGGTAGCATCCATTCTGACCAGCATGAGGTGTTACCTCTTTGCTGGTATCATTCTTTTACACTTGGATGACCCGATTTCCTAGCGCCACTTGTTTAAGAAACTTTTTTTTTTTCCATTGTAGATACTTGCCTCCCTTTTCAAAGAGAAGTTGTCCATAGGTGTGTGGCTTCATTCCTGGGCTTTCTATTTGTTCCAATGATCTATATTTTATCTTTGTGCCAGTACCATAATGTCTTGATGATTACAGCTTTGTAGTATAGCCTGAAGTCAAGCAGGTTCATTCCTCCAGGTCCATTCTTCCTTCTCAAGATTGCCTTGGTTATTCGAGGTTTTTGGTATTTCCATACAAATTGTGATATTATTTGTTTATAGTTCTATGAAAAATAGGGATTGCATTGAAACTATAGATTGCTTTAGGTAGTATACTCATTTTCACTATTTTGATACTTCCAATCCATAAACATGGTATATTTCTCCATCTATTTATGTCCTCTTTGATTTCTTTCATCAGTGTTTTTTTGTTTTGTTTTGTTTTAGTTATATATATATATATGTCTTTTGTTTCTTTAGGTAGATTTATTTCTAAGTATTTTATTCTTTATATTTCAATGGTGAATGAGAATGTTTCCTAAATTTGTCTTTCTGTTTTCTAATGTTAGTAAATAGGTATGCAGGGAATTTCTGGGTGTTAGTTTTACATCCTGCAACTTTACTATATTTATTGCTTCAGTTTAGTTCAGTTCAGTTCAGTCGCTCACTCGTGTCTGACTCTTTGTGTCCCCGTGAATCACAGCACTCCAGGCCTCCCTGTCCAACACCAATTCCCGGAGTTCACTCACACCTATGTCCATCAAGTCGGTGATGCCATCCATCCATCTCATTCTCTGTCCTTCCCTTCTCCTCCCGCTCCCAATTCTTCCCAGCATCAGAGTCTTTTCCCTTGAGTCAACTGGTCGCATGCGTTGGCCAAAGTATTGGAATTTCAGCTTTAGCATCAGTCCTTCCAATGAACACCCAAGATTGATCTCCTTTAGAATGGATGGTTGGATCTCCTTACTGTCCAAGGGACTATCATCGCTAGTCATATTCTGGTGGAGTCTTTAGTGTTTTCTATGTCGAAGATCATGATATCGGCCAAGATTCACAGTTTTAATTCTTCTTTTCCAATAGAGATTCC
The DNA here is from genome assembly GCF_049115385.1 of Moschus berezovskii. NCBI lineage: Eukaryota > Metazoa > Chordata > Mammalia > Artiodactyla > Moschidae > Moschus > Moschus berezovskii. The sequence continues at coordinate 80,330,419 of NC_142489.1, forward strand.
ATTTATTTCCTTTTCCTCTCTGATTGCCTGGTTAAAACTTCTAAATCTGTGTTTAATAGTAGCAGTGAGAGTGGACATTATTGTCTTCTTCCTGACTTTAGGGGGACTGCCTTCAATTTTTCACCACTAAGGATCATCTTTGCTGTTTTTTTGTCATATATAACTTTTATTGTGTTGAGGTATGTTCCTTCTATTCCTTCTTTCTGGAGTTTTTTTTTTTTTTTTTTTTGTCATAAATGAATGTTGAATTTTGTCGAAGACCTTCTCTATATCTATTGAGATAATCATATGCGTTTTATCATTCAATTTGTTAACGTGGTGTATTACGTTGTTTGACTTGCAGATATTAAAGAATCCTTGGATCCCTGACATAAAGCCCACTTGGTCATGATGTATGATCTTTTTAAAATGCTGTTGGATTCTGTTTGTTAGGATTATGTTAAGGATTTTTGCATCTATGTCCATCAGTGTTATTGGAGTGTAGTTTTCTTTTCTTGTGGCATATTTGTCTGGTTTTGGGGTCAGGGTGACAGTGGCCTCATAGAATGAGTTTGGAAATTTCACTAACTCTGCAAATTTCCTGAAGAATTTGAGTAGAATAAGTGTTTAGTTCAGTTCAGTTCATTCGCTCAGTCGTGTTCGACTCTTTGTGACCCAATGAATCACAGCACGCCAGGCCTCCCTGTCCATCACCAACTCTCTGAGTTCACTCAAACTCACCTCCATTAAGTGGGTGATGCCATTCAGCAATCTCATATTTTGTCATCCCCGTTTCCTTGGCCCCCAATCCCTCCCAGCATCAGAGTATTTTCCAGTGAGTCAACTCTTCGCATGAGGTGGCCAAAGTACTGGAGTTTCAGCTTTAGGATCAGTCCTTCCAAAGCACACCCAGGACTGATCTCCTTTAGAATGGACTAGTTGGATCTCCTTACAGTCCAAGGGACTCTCAAGAGTCTTCTCCAACACCACAGTTCAAAAGCATCAGTTCTTCAGCGATCAGCTTTCTTGACAGTCTAATTCTCACATCCATACATGACCACTGGAAAAAACATAGCCTTGACTAGACAGACCTTGGATGGCAAAGTACTCTCCCTACTTTTTAATATGCTATCTAGGTACGTCATAACTTTGCTCCCAAGGAGTAAACATTTTTTAATTTTATGGCCGCAATCAGCATCCGCAGTGATTTTGGAGCCCAAAAAATGAAGTCCGACACTGTTTTCACTGTTTCCCCATCTGTTTCCCATGAAGTGATGGAACCAGATGCCATGATCTTCGTGTTCTGAATGTTGAGGTTCAAGTCAACTTTTTCACTCTTCTCTTTCACTTTCATCAAGAGGCTTTTGTGTTCCTCTTCCCTTTCTGCCATAAGTGTGGTGTCATCTGCATATCTGAGGTTGTTGATATTTCTCCCGGCAATCTTGATTCCAGTTTGTGCTTCTTCCAGGTTAGCGTTCCTCAGAATGTACTCTGCATATAACGTCAATAAGCAGGGTGACAATATACAGCCTTGACGTACTCCTTTTCCTATTTGGAACCAGTCTGTTTTTCCATGTCCAGTTCTAACTGTTGCTTCCTGACCTGCATACCGATTTCTCAAGAGGCAGGCCAGGTGGTCTGGTATTCCCATCTCTTTCAGAATTTTCCACAGTTTATTGTGATCCACAGAGTCAAAGGCTTTGGCATAGTCAATGAAAAATAAGTGCTAGCTCTTGTCATTTTTTTTTTTTTTTTTTAAGAATTCAGCTGTGAAGCCACCTGGTTCTGGGCTTTTGTTTGCTGGAAGAATTATGACTATAGTTTCTATTTCCGTGCTTGTGACATGTCTGTTAAGTGTTTCTATTTCCCCCTGCTTCAGTTTTGGAAAGTTTTACTGCACTAAGAGTTTGTCATGTCTTCACAGTTGTACATTTTATTGGCATATAGATACTGATAGTAGTCTCTTATGATCCTTTGTATTTCTGTATTGTTTGCTGTAGTTTCTCCAGTTTCATTTCTAATTTTGTTGATTGATTTTTCTTCCTTTGTTTCTTGATGACTGTGGATAATTTTTTTTTTTCAATTTTATTTTTCATCTCATTAAACCAGCTTTTATATTTGTTGATTTCTGCTATGTTCTCGTTTGTTTCTTTTGAATTTGCTTCTCTCCTATTTTTCATAATTTCTTTCCTTCTACTAGCCATGGCATTTTTCATTTCCTCCTCCAGGTGAGGAAACATCCCGGTTTATTTTGTCACCCTAACCTTGTGGGGCCAGGTGCAGTGGGAGAATAAACCAAAACCATCCTTTGTAGAATCCTGATACCCAAGGCAAGATTTAACAGACTAGTTCTGGAAGGCAGAGAGCCTGATGAACTATGAATGTAGGTTCGTGACATTGTACAGGACAGAGATCAACACCATCCCCTAGATAAAGAAATTTCAAAAATTTAAATGCATGTGAGGAGCGTTTACAAATAGTTGTGAAAAGACAGGAAGTAAAAAGCAAAGGTGAAAAGGAAATGTATACCCATTTGAATGCAGAGTTGCAAAGAATTGCTGGGAGATATAAAAAAGCCTTCCTCAGCGATCAATGCAAAGAAGGAGAGGTAAATATTAGAGGGAAAGACTAGAGATCTCTTCAAGCAAATTAGAGAATCCAAGGAAATATTTCATGCAAAGATGGGCTAAATAAAAGACAGAAATGGTAGAGACCCATCAGAAGTAAAAGATAATAAGAAGAGGTGGCAAGAATACACAGAAGAACTGTACAAAAAAGATATTGGAAATTGAAGTCAAGTGGGTGTCAGTAAGCATCACTATGATCAAAGCTAGTGGATGCGATGGAATTCCAGTTGAGCTATTTCAAATCCTGAAAGATGATGCTGTGAAAGTTCTACATTCAGTATGCCAGCAGATATGGAAAACCCAGCCATATCCACAGGATTGTAAAAAGTCAGTTTTCATTCCAATCGCAAAGAGTCAATGCCAAATAATGCTGCTATCTATGGTGGGGGGTGTATCAAAGAATCACCCCAAGGACATTATTTGGTGACTGAACCACAAAACTCATCTCATTTTAAAAGCCTTTCCAAATTTCCACAGGATGTGTTTTCATCCATGCACAGACCCTTAAATGAGACTTTTCAGGCAGTGATGCCAGTATCCACACTATCCTCTCTTCTTGCATTTTGTGGAGCCATCTGTGGCCAACAACTTTAGAATGAAAAGTATTAGTGTCATTTATGAGTAGCAACACCCTCATTAGAAACAATGCAATGTCGCTGGAGGTTTGCTCCATTCTTCCTGCCCTCAGGCTTCTCCAGTTAAGAATAGTACCCCAGTCTCACCCAATTGGCTGAAATTGCATCTGTTCACCTAGTCCTCAGGGATTCCACAACAAAATGGGTTCTCAAAAATATATGCACATTCACAGATTCCTATGCTGTGGCTAATGCCCACCCCCTGCCCCCCGCCACCCCCCGCGGTAAATTGATTTCACCTGCTCACTGCTCCTTTCTCCTGGGGACTCACACACACTGCTGCCACAATCACTAATACTCACACAAGATTCCTACTCAAGACAGATAATTGCTTCCCTTAAGTAATTTATTCTTGGTTCCTTGGAGTCAATAGATACCACTGACTCTGGTCAGTGAAACCACGCCAACTCTCAGAAAACTCAACAGCGGACGCTTCAACAAAAAATTCTTTCATATTTTCAATGCAAATGACTTTGCTTATTGAATGCCATAGCAAGCTTCTTAAAGAGATACTCCTAAAAGTGATTCCAGAAATGGATAAAAAATAAGCTCTTTGTCCTCATCTTGCTAAACTCTCACACCCTGAGTCTTCTTCCTCACATAGAAATTCTTCTATTCTCCCCAGATTCCACGTTGGGTATTTTTTAAGCAATAATCAAGTTTTTATACTCTAAGACAATGTTCTAATTTGCCCTATGATTCTACTTCCCCAGTCTGCTATAATTTTAGAATCACTTCATTACGCACTACTTGGGTGCAACCTCAAAAATGACAGAATGACCTTAGTTCATTTCCAAGGCAAACCATTCAAAATAACAGTAATGATAGTCTCTGCCCTGAATACTGATCCTGAAGAAGTTCAGATTCATCAGTTCTGTGAAGACCAAGAACACCTCCTTGAGTTAATAGCAAGTGAAAGATGTCCTTATCATTATAAGGGATTGGAATGCAAAAGGGCAAAGTCAAGAGATACCTGGAATAGCAGGCAAGTTTGGCCTTGGAATAAAAGATGAAGCAGAACAAAGACTAATCAAACTCTGTCAAGAGAATGTAGTGGTCAAAGCAAAGATCCTTTGACAACCACACAAGAGATGGCTTTACACATGGACATCACCAAATGGTTCCTAATGGTATCAGCCTGACTATATAATTAGAGGGAGAAGTGTATAAGGTCAGGGGAAAAAAAATCTGGAGCCCACTATGGATCAGATCACCAGTAACAATCTGCCAAATTCAGAAGGTCAGGTGCACAACTACTAGGCCAGCCAGGGACTAGAAAATCAAATGATGTTCAGGTGGCAAAGAGATTCCAGGGTTTATATCTAGTAAACAGAGCACCTCAAAAACTAGGGAAGGAGGTCCAAAATATTGTACAGCAAACAGTGCCAAAACAATGCCAAAGAAAAAGAAAAGCATGGAGGAGGATGTACAAATAGCGGAGGAAAGAAGAGCAGCAGAAAGCAAGTGGAAAAGGCAAAGGTACCCAAACAAAGTTCAGATTTCCAGAAAAGAGAAAGGAGATGTAAAGCACTCCTGAAGTACACAATGCAAAGATATATAAGAAATCAAAGAAGCGGAAAGACTAAAAAATCTCTTAAAAAATCTGAATATATAAATGCAACATTTCATCCACCAGTGGGCTCATTAAAGGACAGAAAGTTGAAAGGCCTAAAAGAAGGAAAAGAGATCAAGACAAGATGGAAAGCATGCAAAGAATTTTAGGACAAAAAGATCTTACTGCCCCAGATAACCAGGACACTGTGATGAATCCCACAGAGCCAGCCATTCTTGAATGTGAAGTCAAGTGGGCCTTACGAAGCACTGCTGTCAACAAAGCTAATGTAGGTGATGGAATTCTGTCAGTTCTGCATAAAATTCCAAATATTGATGCTATGAAAGTGTGACATTCAATATGTCAGCAAATGTGGATAACTTAGTAGTGGTCACAGAACTAGAAAAAGGAAATTCTTACCCCAGTCCGCAAGAAAGACAGTACTAACGAATGATAAAAAAAAAAAAAAAAAACACTGCACAACTTCACTTGTCTTCCAAGCAGGTAAAGTTATGCTCAAAATACACTAAGCTTCTCTTCATCATTCCATGAACTGAGGAACTACAGATGTTCAAGCTGGGGCAGACACATCAGAAGAATAAGAGTTAAAATGGTCACCATTTGTTGGATTTTAGAAGTCATAGAATTACTAAATTTCGTTGATCACTCTCAGCAAATTTGGAAACTCAGCAGTGGCGACAGGAATGGAAATGGTCAACATTCATTTCAATTCCAAAGAAAGGCAGTGCCAAAGAATGCAGAAACTACCACACAAATGCACCCATCTCACATGCTTGTAAAGCAATGTTTAAAATTCTCTTAGCCAAGCTTCAGCAATATGTAAACCATGAACTTCTAGATGTTCAAGCTGGTTTTAGAAGAGGTAGAGGAATCAGAGATCAAATTGCTAATATCTGCTTCTTCATCAAAAAAGAAAGGACTTCCATAGAAACATCTATTTCTTCTTTATTGACTATACCAAAGCTTCTGACTGCGTGGATCACAATAAACTATGGAAAATTCCAAAGGGAATGGGAATACGAGGCCACCTGATCTGCCCCTTGAGAAATCTGTATGAGGGTCAGGAAGCAACATATTAGAACGGACATGAACAACAGTCTGCTTCCAAATAGGAAACGGGGTACATCAAGGCTGTATGTTGTCACCCTACTTATTTAACTTATATGAAGAGTACATCATGTGAAATGCTTGGCTAGAGGAAGCACAAAATGGAAGCAAGATTGCTGGGACATATTTCACTAACCTCAGATATGTACATGACACCACCTTTTTGACAGAAAATGAAGAAGAAATAAAAGAGCCTCTTGATGCAAGTGAAAGAGGAGAGTGAAAAAGTTGGCTTAAAGCTTAACATTCTGAAAACTAAGATCATGGCACCCGGTCCTATCACTCCATGGCAAATAGAAAGGGAAAAATGGAAGTCATTGACGTATTTTATCTTTTGGGGCTCTAAAATCACTCCAGATGGTAACTTTGGCCATCAAATTAGAAAACAAATATTTCTTGTCAGAAAAGCTGTGAGAAATCGAGACATGTGTGAAAAAGAAAAGATACCAGTTCACTCACAAACTTTGGTATAGTCAAGTCTATGGTCTTTGGGGTATTCACATAGAGTTGATTGAGCAGGACCACAAAAGTGGCAGAATCCTGAAGAATTGATGCCTTTGAATTGTGGTATTGGAGAAGATTCTTAAGAGTTCCTTGGACAACAAGGAGATCAAATTAGTCAATCGTCAAGGAAATCAGCCCAAAATAACCATTGGATGAACTGCTAGTGAAGCTGAAGCTCTAATACTTTGTCTATCTAATGCAAAGAGCCAACTCATTGGAAAAGACCCTGATAATGAGAAGTACTGAAGGTAGAAGGAGAAGGGTGTGACAAGAATGAGTGTGTTGGATGGCATCACTGCCAATGCAATAGATATGAACTTGGGCAAACTCCGGGAGATTGTGGTGCATATTGAGGCTTGCTTGATGCAGTCCATGACATCACAAGGAGTTAGATTTGACTTCCCACTAAACAACAAAAGGGAGCGTCCTAATTGCACTTTCATCTTTATCTCTCAAGATTTTCCAGCAGCACCTATAAAGGATAATATATTCTCTCCATTGTATATTATTGCCTGCTTTGTCATAGATTAGGTAAGCATTTGGACAAGAGATTATTTCAGGGTCTTCTACCTGTTCCATTGGGCTGTATTCCTTTTTTTTTTTTTTTGCAAGTTTCATGTTGTGTGGATGACTACAACTTTGAATAACAGACTGAAAGCAGGAAACCTGATTCCTCCAGTTCTGTTTATTTTTCTCATGATAGCATGGCTATTCAAGCTCTTTTACATTTCCCAACAAGTTGTAAAAAAATTATCTAGTTCTGTGAAAAATGTCATTGGCAATTTCAAAGCAATTGCTTTGAATATGTAAACTGCTTTTTGTCGCACAGCCATTTACACAGTATTGATTCTCCAAGTCAAAGAGAATGTTATATTTATCCATTTATTTTGTCACCCTTGATTTATTTCCTCCATGTCTTATTCAATTCAGCACACAAATCTTTTCCCAGGTTTACTTTCGGGAATTTTATTCTTCTTGCAGTGGTGACTGGGATTCCTTTCTTAATTTGTTTTTGATGTCAGTTTATAGGAATGCCAGAGATTGCTGTGTGTTAATTTTATAGCCAGACACTTCCCTGAATTCATGGAGTACTGCTAGTAATTATCTGGTTTTATGGTAGGATTCTCTGTGCATAGTATCATATCATCTGCAAACAGTGACAGTTTTACCTCTTATTTTCCTTTTCATTTGAAACTTTTTTTCATTCTTCTTCCTATTCTCTGATTGCAGTAGTTAGGTGTCCCAAGACTGTGTTGAGTAACCATGGTGAATAGGAAGCATCTTTTTCTTATTCATGAATTAGGGGTCATGGTTTCAGAATTTTACTATAGAGAACACTGTTTGTGGTGAGTTTATCCATAAATGGCCTTTATTATGTTAAAGAAGATTCCCTTTATTCCCTCCTCCTCTACAGGTTTAATCATAACTAGGTGTTAAATTTTGTCAAAAGCTTTTTCTGAATCTATATCCTAAACAGATTCAACACCTCTCCTTGGAATACTTAGGTATCTTTCGGTTTGTTTGTTTGTTTGTTTTTCTTCCTTTGGCCACATGATACAAAGAGCTGACCCATTAGATAGTGTCCTGACGCTGGGAATGATTGAAAGTAAAGGAGAAGTGGGTAGCCAGTGATGGGATGGTTAGATAGCATCACTGATTCTATGGAAGTAAATCTGAACAAATTGTGGTAGATAGTGAAGGGAAGCCTGGCAGGCTAAAGTCCATGGGTTGGCAAAGAGCCAGAGCTGACTTAATGACTGAATAACAACAAATGTTCTCCTTCTGTTCTTGACAGGAGTAGCTTTTTTTTTTTTTTTTTTTTTTTACTACTTCATTTTCTATCCCACCTCACCCTATCTAGATTCTACTTATGTTACATCGGCTCCTTATCATGTTGAGATTCAGCCACATTTTGCTGTTTTTATTGCTACCCACATGGCCCAACATTTGTGTGATTTTAAACTCCACATGTTTCAGTGGTTTCCTAACCACCAGCATCCTGATATTTTCCTGACACACTGATGTTTCATTCTGTTCTGTTCATCTCGGTCTCACACTGTATGCATATGCCAATTTTCTATTTTCCTTGATTTTTATTTGCTGTTAATGTATATGAGACATTCTTTTAAATTACTAATGAATATTTTTTTTCTTTGTCTTGTACATTCTTATGTGATGACTATTCCATATTGACCTGTTTGATGTTCTTTGATATGATATATTCTCCAGTTGAAATAAACAATCAAATCATATGACTATTTCTGTTTATGATTTACTCACCGCTGTTCAGGATTAGACGCCTCTGTTTCAAAAATACAGCCTAAATAATGAAACAAATAAGAAACAAAACTTAAACATATAAATCTTAATAAATTCTAGATTCGAAAAGAAAATTATCTCCAAGAAAGGAGTATATTGTTTGCAAGCTAAAACTGCCAACTTTGTCTATTCATCCCTATATCAGCCAAAAAATATCATCAGCTTCTTTGAAAAGTATATTTTTAAATGATGATCAAGGCAAATGGCAGACGAAACAATGGAAAACAAATTAATCTGAAACATATACAAGCAACTCCTGCAGCTCAATTCCAAAAAAAAAAAATGACCCAATCAAAAATTGGGCCAAAGAACTGAGATGACTTTTCTCCAAAGAAGACATACAGATGGCTAGCAAACATATGATGATGCTCATTATCAGAGATGCAAATCAAAACCACAATAAGGTACCATTCCATACCAGTCAAATTGAGTTCTATCCAAAAGTCTACAAGCAATAAATTCTGGAAAGGTTGCAGAGAAAAGGGAAGCCTCTTGCACTGTTGGTGGAACGCAAGCTAGCACAGCAACTATGGAGAACAGTGTGGAGATTCCTTAAAAGATAAAACTGCAATAGGACTGCCATGTGACTCAGATTACACTGCCTGGCATACACACGGAGGAAACCGGAATTGAAAGAGACAGGTGTACGCCAATCTCCATTGCATCACTGTTTATCATAGACAGGGTATGAAAGCAACCTAGATGTCCATTCGTTGAAGACGAATGGATAAGAAAGCTGGGATGAATATACACACTGGAATATTCACTTCAGTTCAGTTCAGTCACTCAGTAGTGTCCGACTGTAGCACCCCATGAGTCTCAGCACGCCAGGCATCCCTGTCCATCACCAACTCCCAGAGTTTACACAAACTCATGTCCATCGAGTCGGTGATGCCATCCATCCATCTCATCCTCTGTCATCCCCTTCTCCTCCTACCCCCAATCTTTCCTAGCATCAGGGTGTTTTGCAATGAGCCAACTCTTCACAGGACGTACCCAAAATATTGACCCAGATTCAGCATCAGTCCTTTCAATAAACACCCAGAACTGATCTCCTTTAGGATGGACTGGTAGCATCTCCTTGCAATCCAAGAGACTCTCAAAAATCTTCTCCAACAACACAGTTCAAAAGCATCAATTCTTTGGTGTTCAGCTTTCTTCAAGTTCAACTCTCACATCTATACCTGACCATTGATAAAACCAGAGCTTTGAATGGACGGACCTTTTTTGGCAAATTAATGTCTCTGTTTTTTTATATGCTGTCTAGGATGATCATCACTTTCCTTTAAAGGAGTAAAAGTCTTAATTTCATGCTACAATCACCATCTACAGTGATTTTGGAAACCAAAAAAATAAAGTCTGACACTGTTTACACTGTTTCCCCATCTATTTCCCATGAAGTGATGGGACCAGATGCCATAATCTTAGTTATTTGAATGTTGAGCTTTAAGCCAGCTTTTTACTCTCCTCTTTCACTTGCATCAATAGGCTTTTTAGTTCCTCTTCACTTTCTGCCATAAGTGTGATGTCATCTGCATATCTGAGGTTATTGATATTTCTACCGGGATTCGTGATCCAAGATTGTGCTTTCCGACCAGTGTTTCTCATGAAGTACTCTGAAGAACTTAAAAAAGCAGGCTGACAATATATAGCCTTGATGTACTTTTTCGTATTTGGAACCAGTCTGTTGTTCCAGTAGTAGAATATTACTCAGCCATTAAAATCAGTTCTAAAGAGTGGGTGAAACCAGAGCCTTACTTAGAGAGTGAAGTAAGCCAGAAAGAAAAACACCAATAGCATATACTAATGCATATTTGTGGACTTTAGAAAAATGGTAATGGTAACCCTGTATGCGAGACAGCAAAAGAGACACAGATATAAAGAACAGTCTTAGGACACTGTGGGAGAGGACGAGGGAGAGATGATATGGGAGAATGACATTGAAACATGTAAATTATCACATGTGAAAGAAATTTCCAGTCCATGTTCGATGCATGATACTGGGTGCTCAGGGCTGGTGCACTGAGGTGACCCAAAGGGATGGGATGGGAAGGGAGGTAGGAGGGAGTTTAAGGATGGGGAACACATGTACAAACATGGGAGATTCATGTCAATACCTGGCAAAACCAATACACTACTTTAAAGTAAAAAAAAGAAAAAAGAAAACTGCAAATAAAAAAGGATTAGAACATATAAAAGCAAACAAACAAAACGAAATTCAGAATTCTACATCAGGAGTACTAAATAACAACAGACAGGGGCATTTCTACTTTAGAGAAATTGTGGTTAGAGTAAAAATATCTTTCACTTTCCTTTTCTTGGTGAATGGTATTTGCTCTTCTGTAGTGGGAATGTTTTCATCAGTATCCCTTAAATCAGAGTCCATAATTGCTCTTCAAGTGACTTATTACTGAGGATTTCAAGGAGAAATGAAAAGAGGGAACAAAGATATATCAGAAGGAGTACAGAATCTAATATTAAGTGTAGAACAAATTGCACCACTTTGTATATAAATTTTTCAAAATTTCTTCTCAATTTGAATTAAGCGATTTTTTCCCAAGTCACTCACTGTTTAAGTTTTACCCATGGAAATGGGATCTTCTCCTCTCACACGAGGAGGCTTTCATGTGACCAAAGGAAATTATTTTCAGACTAGGGAACTTTTTAAAGAGATTAGCGGTCAGGGCTTGTAGAACTTGAAGGGTACCTAATGAAAGACACCTGAGTGGGGCACTGTAAAAGACAGATAGTCTGGACACAGTCTCCCCAGCTTGCCACGCTTCATCTCTCTTTAAAAATTGGTCTTTTTACTAGAAGCAAAATAACCAAGTGGTTGGTATTGAAAATACCTAAATATGAAAGAGGTTAACAGTTCCAAGGAAATGGTTTGATTATGAAGATTATGAGAAAAATAAAAATTACAAGACAGAGCTTTGCAGGCCCACGTTCATTCCATAGTTCCACCTCAAACAGTTTACATTTTATCTACTCTACGCAACATAATCTGAGGAAGAAATTGTTACAATTTAGAGTTTGGCGGCTGCTAATCTGAAAATATCTTAAGTATTTAGAAGACATACACATATAAGGGAAGTTGTTTGTTCAAGTCCAGAAAGTTATTAGTACGAGGTTTCCTCAGGAACTCTCCACTTGATGAAATTGTAGTACATTCTCAAGCTACTATTATTCTCACATTTCCCTAAGGTTGGACAAGGTATTACACCAAGCAACCTGATACTCTGTGCAAGCCACTATTATCAGTATCATCATTTTCCATATTTCCATTGTATTGTTCTCATCAGCAGTAGGAGAAGGCAATGACAACCCACTGCAGTACTCTTGCCTGGAAAATCCCATCGACAGAGGTGCCTGGTAGTCTGTAAGCCATGCGGTCGCGAAGAGTCGACATGACTGAGCGAGTTTCATTTCGCTCTTCACTTTCATACATTGGAAAAGGAAATGGTAACCCACTCCAGTGTTCTTGCCTGGAAAATCCCTGGGATGGAGTAACCTGGTAGTTTGCCATCTATGAGGTCACACAGAGTCGGACACGACTAAAGTGACTTAGCAGCAGTAGCTCTCGTGTAACTGTTTCTGATCATGTTCAGTTTTGACAGATAAATTTCCTTTATATATTATTCTAGAGATATAAAAATCTAGCTGTGAATCTCTTTGATGAATGTCTTAACGATGAGCAATATTAAAGTTATCTGTCATGCTTGTGGAGAAGCCAATGGCAAGGCCCTATCTATGGCTATTCATCAGAAAGTGTCTGTGTTTAACTATGTTAGGAATCTATAAGCTATATGTATAGATGTGCTAAAGCACAATTTATACTATTTAAACCTTAGTCTAAAGAGAAGATAGAGTCAAAAATTATGATATTGAATATGAAGAATTCATATTAATGCATAGACTTTGGACAGACTACAGATACTGATATATTTGTGGAAGCTTCTTAGTGTTTCTGGGAGCTTTTGAAGATTAAAATGAGTCTGATCTAGGCCTTCAAATAATGACGAGATTTCAGTAGGAGACATTCGGAAAGAAGGGAAGGACACCTCTGGCAAAGGAACATTAACAAGACTCTGAATAGGAAAATAATAAAGCAAGGAGTTTAAGTGTACCTGAATGACAGATTTGCCTGTTACTCCAGGTGTTTCTTGACTTCCTACTTTTGCATTCCAGCCCCCTCTAATGAAAAGGACATCTTTTTTTGGGTGTTTTAAAAGGTCTTATAGGTCTTCATAGAACCGTTCAACTTTGGCTTCTTCAGTGTTACTTGTTGGGGCATAGGCTTGGATTACTTTAATATTGAATGGTTTGCCTTGGAAACAAACAGAGATCATTCTGTCGTTTATGAGATTGCATCCAAGTATTCCATTTCAGACTCTTTTGTTGACCATGATAGCTACTTCATTTCTTTTAAGGGATTCCTAACCCACAGTAGTAGATATAATGGTCATTTGAGTTAAATTTACCCATTCCAGTCCATTTGAGTTCACTGATTCCCAGAATGTCGATGCTCACACTTGCCATCTCCTGTTTGACCACTTCCAATTTGTCATGATTCATGGACCTAACATTCCAGGTATCTAAGCAATATTGTTGTTTACAGCACTGGATCTTGCTTCTATCACTAGTCACATCCACAAGACCGTTTTGTTTTTGCTTTGGCTTCATCCCTTCAGTCTTTCTGGATTTATTTCTCCAGTGATCTCCAGTAGCATATTGGGCACCTACCAACCTGGGGAATTCCTCATTCAGTATCCTATCATTGTGCCTTTTCATACTGTTCATGGGGTTCTCAAGGCAAGTATACTGAAGTGGTTTGCCATTCCCTTCTGCAGTGAACCACACTGAGTTAGACAAGGCTGTGATCTGTGAGATCATATCGACAGGTTTTCTGTGATTATATTTTCAGTGTGTCTGCCTGCTGATGCCCTCTCACAATACCTACCATCTTACTTGGGTTTCTCTTACCTTGGATGTGGGGTATCTCTTTACGGTTGCTCCAGCAAAGCACAGCCACTGCTCCTTACCTTGGACAAGGTGTATCTCTTAACTACCACACGTCCTGACCTTGAATATGGAATAGCTCATCTCGGCCCTCCTGCGCCTGCATAGTCGCCACCATTTGGACATGGGGTTGCTCCTCTCAGCCACAACCCAGAGCTCGGGCGAGGGGTAGTTCCTCTTGGTCATACTTCTGTGTGGTCCATCACACAGCCAGCATCACTTCTGCATGGTCTGTTGTGCAGTTTTGCCAAGAGAACGCACTGGTCATAGCAAAAACCCTCTTTCAACAACATAAGAGAAGACTCTACACGTGGACATCACCAGATGGTGAACACTGAAATCAGATTGATTATATTCTTTGTAGCAAAAGATGGAGAAGCTCTATACAGTTAGCAAAAACAAGACCAGGAGCTGACTGTGGCTCACATCATGAATACCTTATTGCCAAATTCAGACTTAAATTGAAGAAAATAGGGAAAACCACTAGACCATTCAGATATGACCTAAGTTAAATCCCTTATGATTATACAGAAGAAGTGAGAAATAGATTTTAGGGACTAGATATGATTGATAGAGAGCCTGACGAACTATAGACGGAAGTTCGTGACATTGTACAGGAGAGAGGGATCAAGATCATCCCCACTGAAAAGAAATGCAGAAAAGCTAAATCACTGTCTGGTGACGCCTTACAAATAGCTGTGAAAAGAGGAGAAGTGAAGAGCAAAGGAGAAAAGGAAACATATAAGCATCTGAATGCAGAGTTCCAAAGAATAGCAAGGAGAGATAAGAAAGCCTTGCTCAGCGACCAATGCAAAGAAATAGAGAAAAACAACAGAATAGAAAAGACTAGAGATATCTTCAAGAAAATTAGAGATACCAAAGGAACATTTCATGCAAAGATGGACTCGATAAAGGACAGAAATGCTATGGGCTTAATAGAAGCAGGAGAAATGGAGAAGTGGTAAGAACACAGAACTGTCCAAAAAAAAGTTTTTCCCAACCAAGATAATCATGATGGTGTGATCACTCATCTAGAGCCAGACGTCTTGGACTGTGAAGTCAAATGGGCCTTAGAAATCATCACTAGGAACAAAGCTAGTGGAGGTGATGGAATTCCAGTTGAGCTGTTGCAAATCCTGAAAAATGATGCTGTGACAGTGCTGCCCTCAATATGCCAGCAAATTTGGAAAACTCAGCAGTGGCCACAGGACTGGCAAAGGTCCGTTTTCATTCCAGTCCCAAAGAAAGGCAATGGCAAAGAATGCTCAAACAACCGCTCAGTTGCACTCATCTCACACTCTAGTAAAATCATGCTCAAAATACTCCAAGCCACTCTTCAGCAATACGTGAACAGTGAAGTCCCAGATGTTCAAGCTGGCTTTAGAAAAGGCAGAGGGACCAGAGATCAAATTGTCAATGTCCCCTGTTTCATGGAAAAAACAAGATAGTTCCAAAAAAACATGTATTTCTGCTTTATTGACCCATTTCTTTTTTCAGTCATTTGTTATTTAGGCATTGAGGTTCACGAGCTGCTTTTGTAGTGTAAGGATTAATTATTTGTCAGTAACTTCGTTTCCTGTTATTTTCTCTGTTTCATAGGGTGCCTTTTCACATTGCTTATAGTCTCCTACTGATCACGATAGTAAAAGCGGATATCAAATGAAATCATAAGTAATCCTGTCAGTCAAGTAAGGAAGAAGTTGAAATTTGCGGTTTAAATATCAGAGGAAGCTGGTTCATCACCTGTAGGCAGTGTATGTGATGAGGGGAGAGACTTGATGAGACCTCAGTGGGAGAAAAATGGATTTCTTGATATCTACAACAAATAAGATATGTACAAGGATTGCCAATTTCTCATCAGAGCTTCTTCCACACTATTATGTCAATCAGACGTCTAATGGTCTACTTTTCCATGGTCTTTCTTTATCTCCAACACTTCTCAGGAGCTTGGCTTCATTTACTGTTATTTTCTCCCTTTCAAAGGGTGCCTTTTCACATTTCTTTTAGGTTCCTTCATTGTACAAAAGATTTTAACTTCAATTAGGTCACATATGTTTGCTTGAGTTTTATTTCCGTTTCTCTGGGAGGTGGGTCAGAGAGCATCTTGCTGTGATTTACGTCAAAGTGTGTCCTGCCTACATTTTCCTCTAAGAGTTTTATAGTTTCTAGTCTTATATTTAGATCTTTAATCCATTTTGAGTTTAGTTTTGCATATGTTGTTAGGAAGGGTTATGGTTTCATTCTTTTAGAATTTGTTGATGATTTTTCCCTCAGCACCAATTGTTAAAGAGATTATCATTTTTCCATTGTATATTATTTCCTCCTTTGTCAAAATTAAGATGTCCATGGATGTGTGGACTTATGTCTAGGCTTTCTATTTTGTTCCACTGATCTAGATCTCTGTCTTTGTGTTACTGTCTTGATAACTGTAATTTTGTAGTATAGTCTGAAGTCAGGCAGGTTGATTACTCCATTTCATTCTTCTTTCTCAGGATTGCTTCTGCTTTTAGAGGTTTCCCTGTGTTTCTATATTTACTTTGAAAGTATAAATACTGTGAAAATATTTGTTCTAGTTTTGTGAAGAATACTATTGCTTACTTGATAAGAGTTGCATTGAACCTATAGATTGCTTCGGTTTGTGTACTCATTTTCACTATATTATTTCTTCAAGTCCATCAACCTGGTATAATTCTCTATCTGTCTCATCTTTTTTTATCATTGTTTTATAGTTTTCTATATATGCATATAAGTCTTTTTGTTTCTTTATGTAAATTTACCGCTAAGTATGCTATTCTTTTCATTGCAACGCTGAACAGGATTTATTATCTATTTTCTCATTGTTCATGTATAGCAATGCAAGGGGCTTCTGGGTAATAATTTATAACCTGCAACATTTTGATATTCATTAATTAGCTCTAGTAATATTCTTGTGGTGTCTTTAGGGCTTTATATGTAGAGGATCATGTCGTCTGCAAATAGTGAGAGTTACTTTTTTTTTTTTTTTTAACCAACCTGGATTACTTTTTATTTCATTTTCTTCTCTGACTGTTGTGTCTAGGACTTCCAAATCAATGTTGAATTGTTGTGGTGAGAATGAGCACCCTTGGCTTGCTCCTGATTTTATAGGAAATCCTTTCAATTTTTCACCATTGGAAATGCTGTTTGTCGTGGGTTTCTCATATATGGCTTTTATTGTGTTGAGATATGTTCCTCTTAACACTTGCTTTCTGGAGAGTTATCATAAGGAGGTGTTGACTTTTGTGAAAGAATTTCTCTGCATCTATTGAGATAATCATATTGTTTTTAATCTTTCCGTTTAATATGGTGTATCAGATTGATTTGCAAATATTAAGGAATCCTTGCATCCCTGGGATGATGTCCACGTGCTTCTAAGGTAATGATGTATGACCTTTTTGATATGTTTTTGGATTCTGTTTGCTAGAAGTTGCAGGAAAATTTCTGCACCTATGTTTACCAATATGTTTAGTAACATTAGCCTGTAGTTTTCTTTCTTTTTTGCATCTTTGTCTGTTTTCGGTATTAGGGTGATGGTGGCCTCGGAGAATGAGTTGGGGAGTTTATCAGCCTCTGCAATTTTCTGGAAGAGTTTGAGTTGGTTAAGGCTTTGTTCTTCCATAAACCATTTTTTGGTAAATTCCAAAAAAAAAAAAAAAAAAAATGTCGGATTCACCTGTGAAACCGTCTGGTCCTGGTCTTTTGATCATTGAAAGATTCTTGATTACAGGCTTTATTTCCGTGATTTTGTTTCATCTATAAGATTTTCTACTTGCTCGTCCATTTACGGACAGTTATTCTTTTCTAAGATTTTTTTTTTTTCATTTCTTTAACGTTGTCCATTTATGTGACATATAATTTCTCACAATAATCTCTTATGACCTTTGATATGTCTGTGTTTTCTGTTGTGATTACTCTATTTTCATCTGTAATTTTATTATTTGGATTTTTCTCCACCACCCCAGCACCTCCTCTTTTTTTTTAATTTTTTCCTTGATCACTCTGGCTAATGCTTTGTCTTTGATTTATATTCTAAAAGAACCAGATTTTCATTTTATTGATCTTTGCCATAGTCATTATTGTTTCTTTTTCACTTATTTCTCCTCTGATTTTTATGATTCTATTCATTCTACTAACTTGGGGGTTCTTTTCTTCTTTTTGTGTTTGCTTTAGATGTAAAGGTAGCCTCTTTCTTTGATGTTCATCTTCTTCCTTGAGGCAGATTTATATGCTGTGAAACTCCTTCTTAACATTGCTTGTTACTGAAACCCAAATTTTTGGGTTGTCGTGTTTTAATTTTCTTTTTGTAATTTTATTTATTTTACAGAGGATAATTAGTTTACATTATTGTATGGGTTTTGCCATACCTTAACATGAATCTGCCCCCAGGTGTACATATGTTTTTATTTTCCTTTGATTGAATTTAAATTTGATTTCCTTTTTGATTTTTTCTGTGATCTGTTGCTTATTCAGATGTCTGTTATTTAACCTCCATATGCTTGGAGATTTATTTAATTTTTCTTCTGTGTTTGACATCTATTGTTACTTCATTGTGATTGGAATAGATGCTCGAAATTCTTTCACTTTTCTTTTCTTTCTTTCTTTCTTTTTTTGTTTGAATTTAGCAACGGTTGGCTTATGGACTGGGATTTGATCTTTCCAGGAGGCTGTTCCATGTGCACTTGAGGAAAGGTGTATCCATTACTAATGAGTGTAATGCCTATATATAGCAATTAGGTGTAACTAGACCATTGTGCTATTTAGCAGACCCTCAATATGTAAGGTAAATGCAATCAAGTAGAAAAGGGGAAATTAACAGTAACACAATTATAATGGGGGCTTTTATATCCCAGTCACACCTATGGACACTTCAACTGAAAAGAAAATTAGCAAATACTCATGAGCTGTAAACGTTCTTTTGTAGGTTGTCTGTTTTTACACTTATTGCAGTGCCTCAGGTACGGGAGGAGGAGGTACTCTAAAGTTGGCCATGTTTAGAAGTGGCAGAAAGTTACCCAGCACAATTGGTAGAGTTGGAAAATTGATAGAAAAGTCCTAATACAAAGATGTGACTTCCAAGCTATTGCTATCTTCCATTTTTATGAGTCGAGAAGTACTCACCAAGAAAGTGAAATCCCTGATATGAGGGTATATGATCTCAAAATTGAAATATGACTAAGAGAACAGTCTATATGCATAAAATTGAGTCCTGGCTCGAGCTTTATTAATTATGCTAAGTGTTAGAACATGTCTGATAGACCACATCCCCTGCAAGTCTCCCAGAACCTCCCCTAAATTACTATCTCCTGCATTTCTAAGCTATGGCATTGTACTTTCTATAGTATCATAGGCTGAGGCTTTAAGATTATAAAAGCTCGTTGAGGACAGAGACCACATTAATTTATTACCGTTGGAAATATCTCCCCAAGACCTGAAGCTAAGTCTGGCGCAGCTGCCACCACCCAAAAGGCGAGATGCTAACTCTGAAATCTGCCCTTAAATCTCCTTTCCAACTTCCCCCATCTTATCACCAACTAGTAGTGTCTTTTGTCCCTTTCCCAGGAAAGATGCTTTGTTCTTACAGTCTTCTTCATCGTCCAGGGGTGACTACCCATTGTCTGTATTTCAAATTCTCTGCTGATTGAATGAACATAATTTAGGAATGGAAACCTGAGGCTGCAGACAGGCCAGTACAGAAGCTTCTGAAGTTACATAGTGGGAATCTGCACTGACATGTGGCTACGTTGAATGTTATTAGTGACTTGAATCCTATCAACTGGGTCATCTGGGAGATGAACATTTTCTCTGTGAAACTGTACAAAAGTATTTCTATATGACTTCATTTGGGTGCAAGCCTTCTCTATAGTCTCCTATACCTGGTACTGTTCCCTCCAAATATTCCCAGTTGAACATACCTTGGCCTGATGTGCACACAATCTCTCCTTTAGGCTTGGCTAAGACAGGAGGTTCAGAGGTCTTGTTAGCCCAATTTCTCAAGTTGGTAGAGGACTTACAATCTACACTCTTTGTCAATAACTGGGGTATCTGCCTTTAAGGGCTGCA
The DNA here is from genome assembly GCF_049115385.1 of Moschus berezovskii. Classification (NCBI taxonomy): domain Eukaryota; kingdom Metazoa; phylum Chordata; class Mammalia; order Artiodactyla; family Moschidae; genus Moschus; species Moschus berezovskii. Next base: position 80,350,260 of record NC_142489.1, read on the forward strand.
GGTGTTAACAAAGTACTTGCCTGGAGCTGTGGTTTTGCTGCTCTAATATCCCTTTTTAGAGCAGAGGAACATGTGATTATCCGTAGGCCCTTCAGTTTGGACTGGTATTATTTATTTATTTTTATCAGTTGTGCATTTTGCAAACTAGAATCGTGGTCTTTTGGGGTTCTCACAAATCCAGAGGACTGGCAGTAAGACTGGGGGCCATAGATGAGAACTTTAAAAAAGGGACTTCAACACACCTGGAAAACTCTCTGTGGGAAAGGCCCAGGTGGCTCCAACACATCGTGGGAGACCTTGTGATCCTCTAATCTCCCCAAAGGCTCCTGCCGCCTATTGTCGTGGTTAACGGAGGTGTGATTACCATGATGTGATTGCTTTGTGTCATCACTAAAGCAATAGGCAGCAATGCCTTGGTCACTGCCCTTTGCAACGACCAGTCCTCAGGATTGGTCAGGTCTTATCCTTGGGATTTAGAAGAAAATCAGTGGGAAGGATTAAAGGAGAGTTCTGTATGCTGTTGACCAGGTCATGCTGCCTTCCTGATGTTCTTACTTTCTTCTATCACTTTCTCTAAATCATGCCCCTTCCATTGTTTCCTAGGAGATCTTACCCATTTAATAGAATGTTCATCCCAGCTGAATCTCTGAGGAAACAGTGAAAACACTTAGGGAGCATTAGGAATCTTTGAGGATTATCAGTTGATGGGTAAGAGTGTTCTTTACCACTTTCCTTTCCCTGAGAACCTAAGTAAGTAAGGTAAATTCTGTTAAGTCACTCAGTCCTGTCCAACTTTTTCTGACCCCATGGATTGTAGCCTGCCAAGCTTCCCCGTTCATCAGCAACTCATAGAGCCTGCTCAAACCCATGCCCATCGAGTCAGTGATTCCATCCGAGCATTTCATCTTCTGTCTTCGCTCTCTCCTCCAGCTTTCAATCTTTCTCAACATCAGGATCTTTTCCAGTGAGTCAGTCCTTCACATCAGGTGGCCAATATATTCAAGTTCCAGTTTCAGAATCAGTCATTCCAATCAATATTCAGGACTGATTTTCCTTAGAATTGACTGCTTTGGTCTCCTTGCAGTCAAAGGGACTCTCAAGAGTTTTCTCCAACACCACATTTCAATAGCATTGATTCTTTGGAGGTCAAATTTCTTTCTAGTCGAATTCTCACTTCTACTTCACTCTGTACGTAGATTTGACTAGACCGAACTTTGTCTGCTTTATAATATGCTGTCTAGCCTGGTCATAACTTTTCTTCTAAGGAGAATGTGTATTTTGATTTCATGACCAAAGTCACCATCTGCAGTGATTTTGGAGCCCCCTCCCCCAATTAAGTTTCTCACTGTTTCCATTCTTTCCCCATCTTTATGACATGAAGTAATGAGACCAGATGCCATGATTCTCATTTTGGATGTGGTGTTTTAAGTCATCTTTTTCATTCTCGTTCACTTTCCTCAAGAGACTCTTTAGTTCTTTTGAAGTTCTGCCATGTGAATCGTGTCTTCTGCATATCTGAGGTTATTGATATTTCTCCAGAAACCTTGATTGCAAACACTGTTGCATACAGCGTGGCCTTTTGTATGATTAACTCTACATGTAAGTTCAATAAAGAGGGTGACAATATACAGCTTTGACGTGCTCCTTTCCCAACTCCTGACCATTCTGTTCTTCCATGTCCTGTTCTAACTGTTGCTTCTAGACCTCCATACAGTTTACTCAGGAGGCATATAACATGGTCTAGTAGTGCCATCTTTTGTCGAATTTCCCATTTTGCTATGATCTACCCAATCAAAGTCTTTGGCATCGTCATATAGGAGTAGATGCTTTCCTGGTGTTTTCTTGCTTTTTCCATTCCCCAACAGATGTTTGCAGTTTGATTTCGGGCTCGTCTGTCCTTTTTAAATCCAGCTTGAACATGTGGAAGCTCATGGTTCACATTCTGTTGAAGCCTGGTTGGGGAATTTTGAGCAGTACTTTGCGAGCATGTGAAATATGTGCAACTAAGCCGTAGCATGAACATTCTTTAGATTGCCTTTTTTGCAGTTGGAATGACAACTGACATTTTCCAGTACTCTGGCCACAATTGAGTCTTCCAAATTTGCTAGCATATGGATGGCAGCACATTCCTAGTATTATCTTTTAGAATTTGAAATAGCTCAACTGAATTCCATCATTTCCACGAGCTTTGCTTGTAGTTATGCTTCCTAAATCCCACTTGACTTCACATTCCATGATGTCTGACTCTAGGTGAGTGATCACAGCATTGTGCTTAACTGGGTCATGAAGAACTTTTGTGTTTCATTCATCTGTGTATTCTTGCCACCTCTTCTAAATAGCTTCTGCTTCTGTTACATCTGTACCATTTCTGTCCTTTAATGTGCTCCTCTTTGAATGCAATTTTCCCTTGGTATCTCTGATTTATAGGAGGGATCTGAAGTCTTTCCCATTCTCTTTATTTCCTCTATTGGCATTGATAACCGAGGAAAGTTTTATCTCTCTTTGCTATTCTTTGGGACTCGGCATTAAAATGTATATAGTTTTCCTTTTCTCCTTTTCGTTTACCTTGCCTCCTCTTCTCAGCTCTTTGTAAGGCCTCGTCACTTTGCTTTTTGCATTTCTTTTTCATGGGGATGGTCTTGATCACTGCTTCCTGTACAATGCCACAAATCTCCACCCATAAGTCTTCAGGCACTCGATCAGACATAATCCCCTGATTCTGTTTACAACTTCCACTGTATAATCATAAGGGCTTTGATTTTACATGTGTAAAATATATTAATTCCCTGTTTCATGTAGGGAAATATTCACCCAGGCTTTCATCTAAGAAATACAGAGAACTCTTTATGGTATTAGGGAAATACATGAAATATAGCTGTTCAATGTTTGACTATTTAGCACAGGTCTTAATTTCTGAATCATTGAAAATCCTCTACTTTAAGTTTATAAATCTGGGAAATGTTTTCATACGTGAATAATTGAGATTTCATATGAGAAGCTTTCTCCCCAAATTTTCAAATATGAAATATACAGAATTCCAAATCTCCTATCAGAAGACCTTCATTCAAAATTTCTTGATGGAAATACAGATAATTTCATAGCTCAAGCATGAAAATCTGTAGACAAATTCTATATGTCAGTAGGAAAATTAGTGCAAGTTTTTCACATATTAAATAGACAGTATTCAGTATTTTATGAAGGAAAGACAACACAAAGATTTTCAAATGAGAAATATGAAAATAATCTCATATTTCATGTTAGAAAACCTGTGACCATGTTTTGATATGTGAAATGGACATTTTCATATCTCCTTTTAAAGAATCTGCATCCAGATTTTCCTAGCTCTAACGTGAAAAATTCCAGATTTTATGCAGAAAATTCTGTGTCCATACTTTCATGTGTGATATATAGAGAATTCCATGATTCAAATTGGAAAAACTGTCCCCAGATTTGTATATGTGAATAATAGAGAATTCTGTATTTCACCTACTAAAACCTGCATCTAGATTTTCATATGTGAAACTTAGAATTTCATCTTTTATGTAGGACTATCTCTTTTCAGATGTCTATGCTTGAAACAGAAAATACCTTCATCAGGAGGCTCCTTGGTTCCTATTGTTCTTCTGTCATTTGTGTGTTGTCACTGGGATAACTAAGGTGATTCGTATCTCCCACATAAATTTTTTTCCAGCTTGAGCTTCATCTAGGATTTTATTTTTCATGATGTTCTCAGAAACAGAAGTTAAATAAGTAGGGTAACAATACATAGCTTTGACATAGTCCTTTCCCGATTTTGAGCCAGTTTATTGTCCCCTGTCCAGTTCTAACTGTTGCACTTTTACTAGTACGCACATTTCCCAGCAGACAGGTAAGAAGTACTGGTATTCTTATCGCTAGGAATTTTCCACAATTATTTTTCCTTTGTTTTGGTTTGTGTGTGATTCACAGTGTCCTAGTCATGAACAGAGACAAATAAGCAGATATATATGATTGCATGGTATCCCCTTTCTTTTTCTATGATCCAAACATCAATTAATGTGTACCTCTTATAATTAAATCACTAACTACACATTTTGTTTTGTTTGTTTTGTATTTTAATTTTATATTTTGGTCATTGTTGCTATTGTGGTTTTCTCTCGTTTGCAAGTATTCAAGTAGGAACTGGTAATTTATTGTGTTTGCCTTCTTATTTTACAAGATTTAAGTTATGGTCAGGGCAGTCTCTGACCTTTGACACCCACTGAATGGAGTTAAGCTTTGAGATCCAAAATTAGACCTCTGTGCTGTGGGAAAATGTCAGGAATGTTAAAAAAAAAAAAGCTAGATATATTCAAGTGCTGACTTTTTGAGCTCAATTATGCTATTATATTTTAAGTGGAAAGTTCTGAATTTCTTCATGCTGATGAAAATTCTTCATTAAGAGAAATTTCTAAGGGGGAAAGAAAAGCAGTAACAACAATAAAATACACTTGATTGCATTTGGAAGTCAAAGTAGTACCAGTTATGTGTGTATGTATGCAAACTCCCACCAAACAGAGTAATTCATGTTAACTAATGTTTCATGTTTTGCTTTCAAGGATAAAAAAAAATAGAGCTTGCCAGGAAAAACAGAAGTTCCAAGAAGACAAAAATTTAGGTGGACGTGAAATGCAACTCTCTCAAAGAATGGATCACAAATACTACTTCTACACTGACAACAGTTCTCCCAGAGCATCCGATAAATACTAGCAGAAGACCCGAGTCACCAGAGTGTCCCTTGTGGGTTTCAGACATACCGGGGTGGAAAGGAAATAAGATGGAAGAAGGAAGGTAAGAGGAAGCAAGACAAAACCTGCGCCTTGGGGTGGGAGATGGAGAAGCAGGGAAGAGATTTCCAGAACGAGGCAAGATGTTTCACTAAAGTGTACATTACTTGGGCTGAAAGGAAGCAAGGAGGAACAACTAATGAAATATAAATTGTATAGAGCAAGAGTCACACAGACAATGTGTGTCGTGGCCCTATAGGCCCAAACTACAATGCAGCTCAACCAGTGTGCATGGGGTCTGGCAGCTGGAACACTGGATTTAGAGAGCCATCCTGGGAGAGGACTTCTCTTGACTATGTGGAGATGGCCTAATGGAGTAGGTAAGAGTAGATATGTAGCAGGGAATGCATTTTGAGTATTCCCAAACTACCAAAGAGGCAGGACCTTACTGCTGATCACACTCAGGAGGTAGAGACACTTTTGTAGCCCCTCCTCTTCCTACCTGTTAACACCGACTGCAAGGCAATAGAGAAAGACCAGCCAGAAGTACCACTCATTCCAAATCTCTTATGCCCATGGCTGCTGACTCCTATTCATAATTGGCATCACCAGGGTTCCAGCATTCCAAACAGCTGTACCACTCCTGTGCTCAACAAGGCAGACCCCAGTGCTCCACAAGTGTCTCGGGGAAGACTTCTTTGGTGACCACAGGTGAAGGAAAGATGAAAATTACATCTTAGACCCAGGGACAGAGACATTAAGGAACAGGACTGAAAATCTTCCAACCGGTTGAGCATGCCACAGATTAAATACACACTATTAATCACATAGACCCTGTATCTACAGAATAGATCAAAAGATGATAAGAGCTCAAGCAAAAGAAAATGACCAGGCTCAGGCAGCGGTAAGAACGCACAGGAATTATAGCAGTTTTAAGTATGAGCTGTCCTTAGAGAGATCCAGAGTCCAGTTTCCTCCATCGTTGGACAGCTTCCTAAAGAGGTATAGTTGTCCTCTGACTCATCTTGGGGACTAGGACACTGACAGATGAGACACGAGGAAATATGCATTATTCTTTTGATGCATTGCATTGTTGTGTTGTTGGTGCACTATTTTGCCCAGTTGTAGCCTTCTTTGTTACTACACATTGCTTTGGCCTTTTAAGATTATTTCAACCATATTTTTTATTTCTTGTATAGCTGTTTCAACTTTTACTTTGGCTACCTATTTTCCATGCCTTTAGTTGCTGTTGCATCGCTTCCTTTTTAAAAGGTATGCATTTCTACATTAATTGTGATTTTCTGTTATTCTGTGGGGGCTGTATCTGATCTTGTCAGATTTGCTTTCTTTATTCTTCAGTTGACATTCTGCTCTGGTGTTGTTTTTTGGCTTGAGATTTTTTCAATTGGTTCCCTTTATGAATCTATTGTTTTCTCTGTTGTGTTTATTGCTTGTGCTCCTTTAATTTATTTTTTTTTCTTTTTGCCATTTACCTGTGTTACTTTTTAAAATCTCCTCAATCTCTTCCTATGGTATCGTGTTTCTCTGAGCATAAGATGGGCCTGATCTTCTCAGGTGTCAGCATGGAAAACAGGATCATGGGACACCAGGGAATTCCTGTCTACAGTGAATATTAACTGGTGACAGTTTCCATGAAGGCCTCCTTCTTGATCTAAGATGCACTTCAACCAACGACCTGTGCAACCCAGGGCTGATGCCTCACACCACACAACAAGCAAGACAGAAACACAAACCAAATCATCAGCAGATACACTGGCTAATGTCAGACTAATCCCATCAGTACAGTTCCGTTCAGTCGCTCAGTCGTGTCCGACTCTCCGCGACCCCATGAATCACAGCACGCCAGGCCTCCCTGTCCATCACCAACTCTCGGAGTTCACACAAACTCATGTCCACAGAGTCAGTGATGCCATCCAGCCATCTCATTCTCGGTCGTCCCCTTCTCCTCCCGCCCCCAACCTTTCCCAGCATCAGAGTCTTTTCCAGTGAGTCAACTCATCGCATGAGGTAGCCAAAGTATTGGAGTTTCAGCTTTAGCATCAGTCCTTCCAATGAACACTAATCCCATAGACACATGCAAATGACATGAACAGACATGGTCCCACCATTAGTGAAAGAAATCTCAGCTGCAGACTCAAGACCATAGTTTCCAGTCTCTCCCACTCCAAAGTCCAAACTAGTCACTCAGCCAACTTTATCGACTTGGAGTGGAGACGAGGAGCAATAACTATAACCCAGCAGTCTGAGAAGGAATGACCATTAACACAGAAAGTAGGGAAGTATGAAGACAGATAAATATGTTGTGGGCAAAGGAATGTGGTAAAAGCTCAAAACACAATGAAAGAAAAAACAGGTAGGCTCCCTACAAAATACTTGGAAGTAACGATAGTAAAGGTGAGAAAAGTATTCCTGAGATAGAATGGAGAAAAGATGAGAAACATTTTTGAAGGGCCTAGAAAAACGAATAAGTAACAAAAAATAATTAACAACGGACATTAATAAAAATGGACATTGGTCTCCTATAGGCTAATACACACTGTTGTACTGTTGAAGCCAACACAACTTTAGGAAGCAATTATCCTCCAATTAAAAAAATGAAGTTTAAAAAGAAACACAACCGTTCAATGGCAAAAGAGACCTGACAAAGTTAAATGATACGTATAGGACATTTCAACTAAACAGAGAAAAATATGTATTTTTCTAAAGCGAAAATGAAATATCTCCGGGATATATTACAAACTGACTCTCAAAACAAGCCTCAGTAATTTTAAGGTAATGGTAATTGTATCATTTTTTTTAAAACCTACAATGCTATGTTTTACATACCAGATATGGGGACAGAGACTGTAAAAATCACGAATCCATGTAGGCTAACAAATACACCTCTACATGGCCAAGAGATCACTGATGAAATCAGAGAGAAAATTTAAAAAAAAATTTAGAAGAAAATAATATTAAAAGCATGATTATCTGAACGTTGTGCAGCATGCTAAAGCAGTAAGAGAGTGAAGTTGGTAAATACTACACATCTCAAGTAATTAGCATAATATTAAATCTAAAGCATTTAGAGAAAGAAGAAAAAGCAGACAAAATTCCCCAAAGTGAATACAAGGGACAAAAACGATAAAAAAATCAGAGCTGAAATTAAAGAAAATACATGATGAAAAAAAAAAAAAGCCCAAATCAATATCTTTAAAAGGGGTCTCTTGGAGAGGATAGACAAAATAGATAAATCATTGTCCAGACTTATCAAGAAAAAAGAGACAAACACTTGAATCAATCAAATTTGACATGACAAAGGATGACATTATAACGGATACCACAGAAATAACAAAGAATCGTGAGACTACAGCAAAATTCAGGGTCTTGAATCCATAGATAAATGCTCAGAAATTCAATGAAGAAGAAACAGAGAATATTAACCCAATAATGGTAAGCACTAATATTGAAACTGTGATAAAAATTTTCCAATTGATAAAATTAAGGCAGGTGGCTTAACATGGAAATTTTACAAACCAGTCAGAAAACTGCTAACACATGGACTTCTGAAACACTTCTAAAATTCTAGAGTGGAAGAAAACCCCACAAACTCTCCTACAAGGTCACTATCACTCCAATGCCAACACCAACATAACAGAGAAAAGGAAAGTTAGACCTATATCACATAGATGAACAGAGGCAAATATCCTTAGCAAAATACAAGCAAAAAAATCCACCACTACCTTAAAAAGACTGAACAGAATTACTAAGTGGGGGTATATGACAGATACAGAAACATCTTCAGAAGCTGCATATCAATGGTTCAGTACAGTTCAGTTCAGTCTCTCAGTCATATCCGACTCATTGCGACGCTATGAATGAGAGCCTGCTAGGCTTCCCTGTTCATCACAATGCTCGGAGTTCACCCAACTCATGTCCATGGAGTTGACAATGCCATCCAGCCATCTCATTCTCTGTCTCCCCTTATCCCCTGGACTCCAATCCCTCACAGTATCAGGGTATTTTTCTAAGAGTCATCTCTTCCCAGCAGGTGGCCAAAGTATTGAAGTTTCAGCTTCAGCATCAGTCCTTCCAATGAACACCCAGGACAGATCTCCTTTAGAATGGACTGGATGGATCTCCTTGCACTCCAAGGGACTCTCAGGAGGTGTCTCCAACACCACAGTTCAAAATCATCAGTTCTTCGGTGATCAGTTTTCTTCACAGTCCAACTCTCACATCCATACATGACCACGGGAAAAAGCATAGCCTTGATTAGACGGACCTTGGTTGGCAAAGTAATGTCTCTACTTTTTAATATGATATCTACTTTGGTTAAAATTTTCCTTCCAAGAAGTAAGCGTCTTTTAATTTCATGACTGCAATCACAACCTTCAGTGATTATGGAGCCCCAAAAAATAAAGCCTGACACAGTTTCCACTGTTTACCCATCTATTTCCCACAGAGTGATGGGACCAGATACTGTGATATTTTCTTTCTGAATGTTGAGCTTTAAGCCAACATTTTCACTCTCCTCTTTCACTTGCATCAAGAGGCTTTTTAGTTCTTCTTCACATTCTGCCATAAGGGTGCTGTCATCTGCATATCTGAGATTGTTGATATTTCTCCTGTCAATCTTGATTCCAGCTTGTGCTTATATACGTGCTCATATATAAGTTAAATAAGCAGGGTGACAATATACAGCCTTGACATACTCCTTTTCCTATTTGGAACCAGTCTATTCTTCCATGTCCAGTTCTGACTGTTTTTTCTTGACTTGCATATAGGTTTTTCAAGAGACAGGTTGTTAGGAGCCCTAACATCTGAGTAGCCAGGATAGGCCTGAGACCTTGCTTAGGCCTAAGTTTTGATTTCCTGGAGAGAGGGTGGAGTCCAAGTCCACAGAAACACCTCCCTAAGAAGATCCCGCAGGCGCCAAAATTAAGAAACTCCTCCCTAGAAGAGTCCCGCCGGCACCAAAAGTCGAGCCAATCAGAGTAAAAAGGGAAATCCCCCGGAAAAACCCCGCGCACGTATAAACTGGCCAATGAGCTTCCGTGCCTGCGTGAACTGGCCAATGAGCTTCTGCCAGCTTGATCTTTTGAACAGAAATAGGTGCATACGTAATCTGAGATTATAAAAACCGCTGTGACCTGGGCTCAGGGCTCTTATCCCACTCCACTGCACTGGAGGAGGCATGAGCCCTAGCTCGAGCTAGAAATAAACCCCATTCTTGCTTTTGCATTGCTGCGAGTGTCTTATTCTACCAGTTAAGGGGGACCGGACTCAGGGCATAACATTTGGGGGCTCGTCCGGGATCCCTCTGACTGGGGAGAATAACGTTCTCCCGGCAGAAGGGGTTCATCAGCCTGGAGGAGGGCTGATTATAGCACCGGTGCAAGGTCTGTTCAGGGGCGATCGCCGTAGCCAGCATAAGGCCAAGGCCCAGCATTTGCGCTGGAAGGCAGCTGGCTCTGCAGGAGAGAGGAGGTCTCTCCCGATCCGGAATCTGGTGGGCAGTGGACGCCCTTCGGTAAACTGCAGGAAGCCTCAGAGGTCTCAGAGACTTAGTAGTGTGTTTTCGGTGGACGTTTGTCTGTCCTCCATTTGTCGTGTTATCGTGTGTGCCGGCATTGTCTCTGTCTCTCTCCTGTGTCTGTTTTCTGCCGTAATCTGTTCTGTGGTCCTGGGTCAAGGAAGCTCTACCCTGCTCTCCCTCATGATGGGTCATTTTGCTGATTTTAAATCTAGGGCACGAGACTTGTCTCTGCTAGTGAAGAGGAATAAGCTGGTGACTCTCTCCTCCTTGGAGTGGCCCACTTTTAATGTCGGGTGGCCGAGAGAGGGAACCTTCAGCCTGCCCACCATCCAGGCTGTTGGGGGAAGGTTCTCCTGCCCGGCCCGGCCAGCCACCCGGACCAGATGCCCTATATCCAGGTCTGGCAAGATCTGGTGGAAAACCCACCAGCATGGATAAATCCTTTTGTTTCTATCCTTTTCACCCATAATCCCACCTGGGATGGCTGTCAGTAGCTGTTACAGGTGCTCTTCACCATGGAAGAACGGGAGCAGATTCTATCGGAAGCTCGGAATCATGTCCGGGGTGTGGACAGGAGGCCCACCCTGCAGCCAAACCTAACTGATGAGGGATTTCCATTGACCCGGCCCCAGTGGGACTTTGAGCGCACAGAAGGTAGGGAGCATCTCCGAGTGTACCGCCAGACTCTTATGGCAGGCCTCCGAGCAGCTGCCCAGAGACCAAGGAATTTGGCTAAGATAAAGTTGTTCAGGGATTGGTTTTGGGTATGGAGATTAAATGATAATTATGCTGTGAATACAATCCCCAGAGCTTGGGTCAAGTAAAAAGGATGAATCGGACCCTAAAAGAAACATTGGCAAAATTGGCAATAGAGACTGGCGGGGACTGGGTGACTCTCCTTCCTTATGCCCTTTTATTGTTTATGGGGTCCCTCCACCAACCCCCTATAAAATTGGTCCAACTGTTTTATAAACTAGTAAATTTTATATTGTAATGTCTAAGTCATGACTAAAGACTCGCAGTGTGTCTGTCTTGGTATGTCTTTGTCTCTGAGTAATATTTTTGAAGTTAATTTGTAAATGAGCTCTATTTAATTGGCTTAAAGGGTAAGCGCTTACAAATCAGATAATTCTAAATTAATAAATTCCAGGTTCAAGTAAAGTGGAAAATATTCAGTATTAAATACCTGATATTAATGTTTGTTGATCTATCTAATATAGACATGTCTTAGAGTAATTAACATTAAGTAGAATATTTTCATTGCACCTAGGTTCAACATAAATTAAATATATCTGTTACAAGTTTGTCGACAAAGAAATTACCTTGAGTGAAAAAAAAAACTTCTAAGAAATGTAAATGAGACAAGAGCTTTTAGATAAACTCTATTAATATTAAAATGTCTGTCTAAAACAGTTTCTCTAGATATTGGTAACCTGAATTTCTAAGGTTGTGCTAAATTAAGTACCAAAAGTTTATTGAATAGCTAGGTCATTTCCAAATAAAATAAGATTCTGAAATATTCACTACTGAATACTAACTTACAGAAAAACTAAAGATTTTAGACTATTAACAAATAATGTTTGATGACATCCTGAGATGTTTGCTAAAATTTTTTAAGTTATCACTGATGTTTATGTTCACCAATCTATAGAATGCTAATATAAAGGTCAATTCTTGGTTGCTTAAGGGAAGTAAGATGTGTGTGTTCAGTAAAGAAGGTATGAATAATGAAGTTACATTTATGAAGGAAAAAGGTAATAGGTCTGACTTACAGTTGGCTGTTTCAGGATGGGAGAACAAATGGGTACAGAGAGTGATAAAATGGTTTTGTGGAAAGTGGACCCCAAGGAAAGAGTTTTGTGTATAAACAAACGTTTTCTTGAGATGTTAAACTGCATTTGACAATAGATTTAAGATTATTTTCCTCTTAAATGGTCTGTTCTATATTTGCCTCTGAAATCCTATATTGTTACTATGGCTGAGTGAATAGCTATTGCTTTATTGACCTATAATCCCATCTGACTGAGTGTCCTAAACCTTTCTGATATTTGTTGACAAAACTTCCTAAATCAATCTGATGAAGCACTTTTGGCTTCTAGCTGACTTTGGGATGCTTCAGAGGGCCCCTGAAACATCCCAAAGGGAGATATTACACTAATTGTGTTCAACTTCCATGTTAAATTACATGGCAAGTACTGTCAAGTGAATAATAAGTCTCGGGTATATTGTATGGTAAATGTTACTAATACAGATATCCTAGAAACAATTTATATATAAATTCTGATATATTCAGGTAAAATGTTGTCGTAATTCTGATTACTATCTTAAAGTGTTGTCACAGCACTAACCAAGTTTCTTGTGAAAATGCTTCCTCTTCAAGAAGATTTATAAAAAGGACTTTTGGATAAATACAAGTTTCTGAACTGGGTAAGAAATTAAAAGATTCTAGTAAGAAACCTGATGACTGTACAAAGGTTAACAAAAGGACCGAATGAACTGGCAAATATGCTTATAACTTTTATGGTTTCTGAAAAATTACTGGTTTGAATCTGTGTTTTCCAGATTTTAGGAAACCTTCCCCTCAAACTAATTATGACTTAACAGTAATTTGGTAAAATGGTATTTAATAGACAAATTGAAGCACTTAACATTTTTCTCTGTCTGACCCCTTCAGAGACTGGAAACTCTTAGGCTTCCAGTAACTTTATCAGATAAACTAAGAAGGTTATCTCACTAACAGGTACAGAAATCTCAGTTTGGGAGACCTTAAGAAAGGGAGGAATTCACTCACATCTGTTAGGCAAAATCTGTGATAAGCCTTTGAGATGACTTTCTCTAACCCTGAAAGGTCTTAAAGTTAAGTTTGAGACTCCAGAAAAGTTTCAGCAAAAAAAAAAAAAAAAAGAAAGAAAGAAAAGTCTATGGTTATATAAATAATCAGGTCAAGTTTATTGAGAACAGATTTATTTTGTAAACAAGTCTTAATTTGGTTATATTTGGTAAAAATGAGAGTAATTTTAGGGAAAAAAAAGATGTTTCAATGAGTGTTAAATCCCAGTTTGTTAACGGAAGTCTGTATCTACTAAGACTCATTTCCTGAGTGGATCTTTGCTGTTATGTGATATTAATATAGGATTTGGTTGAGTTCTTGAAGAGCACCCTAAGTTTGTTTCTGAAGCTTGTCTCAGTGATCTATCTTTGGATGAAGATCAGATGCCTCATGACCTGCAACCAGGACTAGAAAAAGACATAATTTAAGGGACTGTCTCCAACCTGGATGGAAGGACTTTTTTCAGAAGAAACTACACTACACCAGGATGAGAAGACGACGACATCAGAGGTAGACAGCTTGCCCAAGATGCTGGACCTGGTTCGTATGATTATTTATAATGTTTTCTTGACTTCTTAGCCCTCTGCATATAAATCAAATGCTTTTCTACCATAGGCCTGATCCTATGCTAGTTTTAGAAATTAATCCAATTGTCGGGTTTGTAGACATGTAAAAGCTCATTCTGCTTATACAAAAACTCTGTTAGACTTGTGTCATCCTAATGTCCTTAAACCATGGCAACAGTCTGCTTCTAAATTGGAAAATGAAAAACAATAGCTGGAAATCAGAGTCAGGGCTATGGGAAATCCAAGAGGGCTGCTTGGCTTTTCCCAGCTCCCTGACAAACCTCATTTTTTTATTGGATGGGTTAAAGCCTCCCTGGCTACAGGGCCTCCATAATGAAAAATCACGGAATATTAAGTTTTGTAAGTTGTTAAATTAAGTTTCTAGTTTTGTTAATGTCTAGTGTTTACTAAGACTCACTGCTGAAACAGTTCTTTGTTACATGATACTGCTAAAAGATTTAATTAAGTTATTAAAAAGGACACTCTAGGTTAGTTTCTAAGGCTTATCTCAGTAACCAATCTTCAGATAAAGGTCAGATACTCCATAATGTACAACCAGGAGATTAACACCAGACTATAGTCATTTAACAAATGAAGTCAGGTGACTTGGGGTATACCAGGCTTTATCTAAGAAAAGTTCTTGACTTATAATTCTTATTTTACTCTTAACTGCTAGTTATGGCTATATTATTTTCTATGTCACTTGTTTCACTGAGCCTGTGATATAATGCTGATATGCAGTTCCATATGAGATCAATAATTGTAATAGTGTGACTCTGGGTATGAGAAAAAGCAACAAGAGGGAATATTTTCCTGGACCAGGAGGCTAGTGAGACAGTGGTCCAGAGACTTTTGCTACTTGCAAGGCCTGGTCCAGTTTTAGCACACTGAGTGGCCCATCGCTTCCCTAGACCTGGGAATGAGCCTTCCCAGCAACGCGGGACACAATGGCCATGAAATGGTGTCACATGGTCGTATATGTGGCTATGAAGAGACCCTGCTGACTAGAAGTTGGTAATTGCCAGCTGCCTCTACAAAGATTATGTCATGACCATTGCAAGCTGCTGACATTCAACACCCCCTGAAAGAAGTTCAGGGTGGAAATCAGGAATGAGGCACTCTGTGCTCTGAAAAAACTGGCAGAACAGGCCTTCAGATAGTCAGATCTTTTCAGAGAAAGGTTTTATGAGTTCCAATTCTTGCATCTTCTCATACCTAGAAAAACACTGACATCATTAATGGTGACATCTGCTTTGGCTATTAAAAAAATTTTATTTACTATTAAAAGTCAAAATAGAGTAGCTATGCTTCAGACATCCTGGGAAATAACTATTTCCCAGATATCCTGAAAAATGATATTATGGGTGTGATTTCAGATTAGACGCTGTAACCTACTGTAGAACTTAATGTTCCTGTAATGCATTTTTGCTTCTATACTTTGCTTGCTGCTCATAGAACTAAAATTACTCCATTTTAGATAAGGTTGTTTTTAAGTATAGATTCCTAAAATTGTTTTTGAGTAAGGCTGCATAAGGATCCCTGGATCAAACTCTACCCACGGAGGAAGATTCCTCCGTTTGAACAACAGAAAAAGGGGGAGATGTTAGGAGCCCTAACATCTGAGTAGCCAGGATAGGCCTGAGACCTTGCTTAGGCCTAAGTTTTGATTTCCTGGAGAGAGGGTGGAGGCCAAGTCCACAGAAACACCTCCCTAAGAAGATCCCGCAGGCACCAAAATTAAGAAACTCCTCCCTAGAAGAGTCCCGCCGGCACCAAAAGTCGAGCCAATCAGAGTAAAAAGGGAAATCCCCTGGAAAAACCCCTCGCGCGTATAAACTGGCCAATGAGCTTCCGTGCATGCGTGAACTGGCCAATGAGCTTCTGCCAGCTTGATCTTTTGAACAGAAATAGGTGCTTACATAACCTGAGATTATAAAAGCCGCTGTGACCTGGGCTCAGGGATCTTGTCCCACTCCACTGCGCTGGAGGAGGCATGAGCCCTAGCTCGAGCTAGAAATAAACCCCATTCTTGCTTTCGCATTGCTGCGAGTGTCTTATTCTACCAGTTAAGGGAGACCGGACTCAGGGCATAACAAGGTTTGGTATTCCCATCTCTTTCAGAATGTTCCATAGTATATTTTGATCCACAAAGTCAAAGGCTTTGGCATAGTCAATAAAGCAGAAACAGATATTTTTCTGGAACTCCCTTGCTCCTTTGATGATCCAGCGGATGTTGGAAATTTGATCTCTGGTTCTTCTGCCTTTTTATAACCAGCTTGCGCATTTGGAAGTTCACAGTTCACATTTTGCTGAAGCCTGGTCTGGAGAATTTTGAGGATTACTTTACTAGCGTGGGAGTTTCGTGCAATTGTGAGGTTGTTTGAGCATTCTTTGGCATTGCCTTTCTTTGGGATTGGGATGAAAACTGACTTTTTCCAGTCCTGTGGCCACTGCTGAGTTTGCCAAGTTTCCTGGCATATGGAGTGCAGCACTTTCAAAACATCAAATTGCATTATTTGCAATAGCTCAACTGGAATTCATCACCTCAGCTAGCTTTGTTCATAGTGATCCTTTCTAAGACCCACTTGACTTCACATTCCAGGATGTCTGGCTCTATGTGAGTGATCACACCATTGTAATTATCTGGGTCATAAAGACTTTTTTGGTACAGTTTTGTGTATTCTTGCCACCTCTTCATAATATCTTCTGCTTCTTATAGGACCATACCATTTCTGTCCTTTATTGACCCCATATTTGCATGAAATCTTCCCAAGGATTCTCTAATTTGCTTGAAGAGATCTCTAGTCTTTCCCATTCTATTGCTTTCCTCTCTTTCTTTGCACTGATCGCTGAGGAAGGCTTTCTTATCTCTCCTTGCTATTCTTTGGAACTGTGCATTCAGATGCTTATACCTTTCATTTTCTCATTTGCTTTTCGCTTCTCTTCTTTTCACAGCTATTTGTAAGGCCTCATCAGACAACCATTTTGCTTTCTTTGCATTTCTTTTCCATGGGGATAGTTCATCCGACATTCTATCAGATCTAGTCCCTTAAATCTATTTCTCAATTCCACTGTATAAACATAACGGAGGTGATTTAGGTCATACCTGAATGGCCGAGAGGTTTTCCCTACTTTCTTCAATTTAAGTCTGAATTTGTCAATAAGGATTTCAAGATCTGAGCCACAGTCAGCTCCTGGTCTTGTTTATGCTGACTGTATAGACCTTCTCCATCTTTGGCTGCAAAGAATATAATCAATCTGATTTCAGTGCTGACTGTCTGGTGTGTCCATGTGTAGAGTCTTCTCTTGTGATGTTGGAAGAAGCTGTTTGCCTGTTTGCTATGACCAATGCATTCTCTTGGCCAAACTCTATTGGCCACTGCCCTGTTTCATCCTGTACTCCAAGGCCAAATGTATCTGTCACTCCAAATGTATCTTGACTTCCTGCTTTTGCATTCCAATCCCCTATTGAAGGATTGAAACCATATGATCACCTCAATAGATGCTGAAAAATCTTTCATATATTCCAACAATCATTTGTGATAGAAACTCTCCAACAATTGAACATAGTAAAAACTACCGCAATTAACAAAACCACACAAATCAAAACTACAATGATGTATCACCTTGCACCATTCCAAATGGCCATCATTAAAAAAAAAAAAAATCTGTAACAGCCCTGCTGGTCCAGGGGCTAAGATACCATGATCCCAATGCAGAGGTCCCAGGTTTGATCCCTGGTCCTGGAATTAGATTCCACATGCAGCGATTGAAGTTTGTTGCAGCCAAATAAAGAAGTAAATATATACGTGTATATATATATTTATATGATTGCATACTAATATATGAAGGAGAAGGTATGGAGAAAAGAGAAACCCCCTACCTATAACCCAATAATCACACTGTTTGCCATACACTAAAAGGAAACCTTAAACAAAAAATACATGTGTATGCCAGTAACCATTGTAAAACCATTTAGAGTAGCCAATGAAGGGAAGCAACCTCAGTGTCCATCAAACGAAGAATGGATAAAGAAGCTATAGTCCATATATAGGATGAAAAATTACTCACCCATAAAAAGGGAGAAAGTTGGATTATTTGCAGGGTTGCAGATTATTCTAGAGCCTATTACACAGTGAAGGAATTAAAAACAGAAAGACCAACATTGCATATTAATATATATATAAGTGGAATTTAGAAAACAGGTACTGAAGAACCCATTTGAAGGGTAGGAAGAGATGTAGTCATAGAAAACAGACTTGTGGACACAGTGTGGGAAGGAGAGAATGGAATGCATTGACAAATTGCACAGACATATGTAAAATACCAAGTATGTAGTAGATAACTAGTGCTATGGAGAGTTCTAGTGGAGTGGGTTGTGGGGTAGGAGAGGAGGTACAAGAGGGAGATGGGAGGACCGCTCAAAAGGGAGGCTCAGCTATATTTACTAATAACTGATTTATTTTCGCTGGGCCGCAGAAATTAACACAACATTGTAAGCTAATTATGCTCCAAATTTTAATCATTTTGTTTCAATTGAAGAAAGAAAATAAGTCCTTGGCCAACTTGTGAAAGTGACAAATAAAATATCCAGGGCATGTCAAGTAAAATATGTACCCAAGACTGCTTTAGTAAATATAGACTTAGCAAAAACAAACAAACAAACAAAATGCAGAACTAAGTTAGCCAAAATAAGTTCAGACTCTACACTTAAGTGTCCCTTCACTTCACTAATTTGTCATAAACGTAAAGAAGGGGTTCCTAAAATAAAGCAAACAAATGTGATATGTTTTCATAAAATGATGTCACCATTTTATGAATTCCCTCAAGTTTTAATAAGTAATAGCAGACCTTTGACTTTCAGAACTATAGTAAGTAGGAATTAGTAAGCATAGGTTAAAACTGAGGTACTGCACAATAATCCCTTATATCGCAATACTAGAATGTGTGCTTCTGCTGCTGCTAAGTCACTTCAGTCGTGTCTGACTCTGTGTGACCCCAAGGACAGAAGCCCACCAGGCTCCCCTGTCCCTGGGATTCTCCAGGCAAGAACACTGGAGTGGGTTGTCATTTCCTTCTCCAATGTGTGAAAGTGAAAAGTGAAAGGGAAGTCGTTCAGTCGTATCTGACCCTTAGCGACCCCATGGGCTGCAGCCTACCAGGCTTCTCCATCCATGCGATCTTCTAGGCAAGAATGCTGGAGTGGCTTGTGTGTGCTCCGAGAATGTGTGCTACTGACTGGGAAAAATGCATAGCCTAAAAGTGGAAAATTATGTTTTCTTCAGCAGGACTTTCAACCTAAGAAGGATTTTATCATGAGGAGTAACTTCTCAAGTAGTGCAAAAAGACTGCTCTGAACAAGGATAGATGGAGCCAGGTTTTACAAAAGTTTTGGTACAATGATCAGGTATGGAGAATGTCCAAATATTATGGCTAATGAAGAAACACTGGACACAACAAGTGAATGGATTGAGATACTTTTTACTTCTGGAAATATGCAAAAATATGGGCTCCTTGAAATAATTCCTTTGATAAACACCTTAACTAGGGCTAGTATCTATTCTTTCAGTCTGGAATCAGTCCTTCAGGCAACACTGGTGGCAGCTGCAGTAACTAAGGACTTGATCAGTTCAGTACAGTTCAGTTCAATTCAGTCGCTCACTCGTGTCTGACTCTTTGCGACAACATGAATCAGAGCATGCCAGGCCTCCGTGTTCATCACCAACTCCCGGAGTTCACTCAAACTCTTGTCCATCGAGTTGGTGTGGCCATCCAGCCATCTCATTCTCTGTCGCACTCGTTTCCTCCCGCCCCCAATCTCTCCCAGCATCAGAGTCTTTTCCAGTGAGTCAACTCTTTGCATGAGGTGGCCAAAGTACTGGAGTTTCAGCTTTAGGATCAGTCCTTCCAAAGCACACCCAGGACTGATCTCCTTTAGAATGGACTGGTTGGATCTCCTAGCAGTCCAAGGGACTCTCAAATGTCTTCTCCAACACCACAGTTCAAAAGCATCAATTCTTCGGCGATCAGCATTCTTCACAATCCAACTCTCTTGATACAAGTCCTTAATTGCAAGGACATACCTGAAATTGTATACCTCCTGCAAAATGCATCAGTTCAGTTCTGTTCATTCGCTCAGTTGTGTCCGACTCTTTTCGACCCCATGAATTACAGCATGCCAGGTCTCCTTGTCCATCACCAACTGCCGGAGTTCCCTGAAACTCATGTCCATCGAGTCAGTGATGCCATCCAGCCATCTCATTCTCTGTCGTCCCCGTCTCCTCCCACCCCCAATCCCTCCTAGCATCAGACTCTTTTCCAGTGAGTCAGCTCATCGCATGAGGTGGCCAAAGTATTGGAGTTTCAGTTTTAGCATCAGTCCTTCCAACAAACACCCAGGATTGATCTCCTTTAGAATATATACTGCTACCTATATACAGCAAGATAATATACGTAAACTTTCCACATATACATATGCATGTATATGTTTAGCTATATATGTATGGCTGTCTAGGTTGCACTAGTAGTAAGTATTCTGCCTTCTAACGCAGAAGTCATAAGAGATGCAGGTTCGATCCAAGTGTTGGGAAGATCTCCTGGAACTAAGCGTGAAAACCAAGTCCTATTTCCTCACCTTGAGAATTCAGTGGATTGAGAATACATGATGGGCGACAGTCTGTGTGATGCAGAGTGTCAGACAGGAGTGTAGTGACTTAACACATGAAATATCACTAAATAAGGGTTGCTTAAATATATATATATATGTACACACATTACAATACAATATACACTATAATATATGTAAACAATTATGCTAATAATGTATAATAGTATATATTATATATCATTAATATATATTATAAATGATATAATAGTATAATATAATATATATGTGTGTGTGTACATGTATTGTACACCTGCTTCTTTCATTTACAACGAATGATATGCTCAGAAAAAATCAGTATCAGGTCAGTTCAGTTCAGTCGCTCTGTCGTGTCTGACTCTCCGCGACCCCATGAATCACAGTACGCCAGGCCTCCCTGTCCATCACCAACTCCCGGAGTACACTCAAACTCATGTCCACAGAGTCGGTGATGCCATCCAGCCATCTCATTCTCCGTCGTTCCCTTCTCCTCCCCACCCCCCCCAACCCTTCCCAGCATCAGAGTCTTTTCCAGTGAGTCAACTCGTCGCATGAGGTGGCCAAAGTATTGCAGTTTCAGCTTTAGCATCAGTCCCTCCAATGAACATCCAGGATAAAATCAGTAGAGTACAGCATAAAAAAATGTCCAGTTCTCTGGGCTTATTTACAAACAGTGGGTAACCAATTCTACCTCTTTTTTTAATGAATCTGTTCATTTCTTTCCAGTTTTTAAAATTGTTTTAGTCTCTTTGTTATTCTAGCAATTTGACTGCTTTACATAGCTTGAGACTTTTGTTGACAGAAATACCTGTCCTAAATACCTAAAATCCCTCTTTATTTAGTATGTTTAATAGAAATGACACCTTATTCATACTCATTTCAGTACTTAAATCTTCTCTTTTTGTTTGTGTAGTTTACCTAATATTATTTTTACTAATTTTGATTTTTGTTCAATTTTCTCTATTGTTTTACTATCTATATTATCTTATACCCATACTAATATTTGCTGATTTCCTCTTTCTCTTTGCTGTGAATTAAGATTTTTGTTTTTGGCTTCTGAAGAAGGCATTAGCTTCTTCCCAGGATGGCAGAGCTTTCATTTTATGTAAGCTTAAATAAATGTGGGTTTCCATTCTGATGATCTGCTACCTTGTGTTTCATTTTGAATCACCTCAGAATATGTTCTTATTTCCCCTGTGAGTTATTCTTTGCCTCATTGAGCCCTTGAGAATGTGATGTTTAATTTTCCAAACATTACATTTCTCAAATTTTCCTCCCATTGTTGATTTCAATTTACATGGTTGGATGCCAGATACCATATTTGGTATGATTTACATAATTAATTGAAATTCTATGGCTTAATATAAACCCAATTATCAGGAATGTTCTGGAGATTATTCCATGTGCAGTTGAGATAGATGTGTATTTTTCTGTTCTTTTGGATTGGAATGCTCTGCACGTCTGTGTTGAGTCCACTGGTTTGTATTGTCATTTAGGTTTACTCTTCCCTTAGGGGTCTTATCTTTTTCTTGAATGATTTGGATATTTATTGCTGAATGGTTACTCTTGGACTATAATCCTTGCTCATGTTTTTCTTGTTTTACACTTCATGTTAGCCTAAAGGATTCAAATATTAGATAACTGTAACGCTTTGATGATGTGAAATTATGAGTGTGTGTGTGTGTGTGTGTGATATACCAATATATCATTAATATAAAGACAATATGAAAATATAAAATTAGAAGGAGTAGAAGATGGCAGAAAAATAGGATGGGGTGACCACTTTCTCTCCCAAAAAAATCAGCAAAAGAACAACTGAATGCTGAGTATATCCTACAAAACAACTTCTGAATACCGGCAGAGGACACCAGGCACCCAGAAAAAACAGCCCATAGTCTTTGAAAGGAGGTGGGAAATAGTATAAAAGATAAAAAGAGAGACAAAGAGGGAGGGAAGGAGCTCTGTTCTAGGAAGGGAGGCCTAAGAAAAAAAAAGAGAAAGAGAGAGAGAATTTTCCAAACACGTGGAAACACTCACGGACGAGTCTGTGGTGAGCTTTGGAATCTCAGAGGCCACATAACCGGGAGAAAAAGAAATAAATAATTAAAACCCACAGACTAAGCTCCCACAGGAAATTCTCAATGGAGAGGAGGTGCAGACGCCCGCAACCACTAGCAGGCAGGGGCTGAGCAGGGAGGCACGGTGGCAATGCTTAGAGAGAGGACAGGGCCTGAACGCCCCGAGGGCAATCTGAGGGCACTAACAGGAGATAGCTAAGCAGACTGAGCAGCTAAAAGGTGAAAAGCCTGTGAAAAGGTAAAAAACCCCAACCTAAGACTCCAACAGCCCTACTCACAGAACAAAGGACTGAGCAGAGCAAGCAGGCTGCAGTCGGACCATCCCCCATCCCCAGCCGGCTCTGGCAGGGAGGGCGGACAGCACTTGAAGGGTCATCAGCAGCCCCAGATAGGCTTCCTATATCAAGCTGCAGGCAGGCTTCATTGCTAACAAAGACTTCTTGGGTTCTTGTCGGTCGATATCCACCTGAGAAGGTGTGCCAGTTGTACACCCAGAAAACCGAGAGGCAGGAACAGGGGAGGCAATAAATCACAGTGACAGTGCTCGCCAAACACCTGGTCACCTGAGCTGCTCGGACCGGGGAAGGTACGAAAAGCAGGCCCAACCAAGTCTATGCCTTTGTGGAGTACCCAAGGACCTGAAACTAAGCCAATCAGACCTGGGAAGTGCATGCAACCCAGCGCCTGCCATGGACAACTCCTGGCAGAGTAACCTAGAGCCTGAGCATCATAGACAGGGAAAACACACATGCCACAAGGGGGAGCAATCCAAGTGTACCTGAGACACTGAGAGCACTCCTCACAGACGCCAGTGATATTTTTTAGCAGCTTTCCTCCCTCCCCACAGTAGGACTGAACAGGTGAGCTGGAAAATAAGCGTCCACCACCGTCCCAAGGTGTCAGGACAGGAATTAGACACTGAAGAGTCAAGCAAACAGAAGAGCTTTAAAAGAAGGAACTGCCTTGCAAGTAACAGAGAGAGAAGTCTTGAGCCTACTGCAAGAATAAGACCGAAAACCAGAGGTAGAGGCTTAAGTACAAATCCTGAAAACACCAGAGATCTCCTGTTCCAGGGAACATTAATTGATAGGTGCCCATCAAATGCCTCCATACATACACTGAAACCAGGCACCACCCAAGGGTCAACAAGTTTCAGTGAAAGACATACCACGCAAATTCTCAAACAACACAAGAGAACAGCCCTGAGCTTCAATATACAGGCTGCCCAAAGCCACTCCAAACACACTGACATCTCAAACTCATTGCTGCTGCAGCTGCTAAGTTACTTCAGTCATGTCCGACTCTGTGCGACCCCATAGATGGCCTCCAACCAGGCTCCGCCGTCCCTGGGATTCTCCAGGCAAGAACACTGGAGTGGGTTGCCATTTCCTTCTCCAATGTGTGAAAGTGAAAAGTGAAAATGCAGTCGCTCTGTCGTGTCCGACTAGTAGACACTCCATGGACTGCAGCCCACCAGGCTCCTCTGTCCATGCGATTTTCTAGGCAAGAGTACTGGAGTGGCTTGCATTGCCTTCTCTGCTCAAACTCATTACTGCACACTTTACTGCACTCCAGAGAGAAATCCAGCTCCACCAACTAGAACACTGACACAAGATTCCCAAACCAGGGAAACTTGACAAGTCACCCATCCAACCCCACACACAATGAGGTAACTACATAATAAAGACAACTCCACAAACTGCCAGAGGACAGAAAGGCCACCCCAAGCACAGCAATATAAGCAAGATGAAGAGGTATAGAAATACCCAGCAAGTAAAGGAACGGGATAAATGTCCACCAATACAAACAAAAGAGGAAGATATAGGGAACCTACCTAATAAAGACTTTCGAATTTTAATGGTGAAAATGATTCAAAATCTGGAAAGCAAAATGGAGTTACAGATAAAGAACCTGGAGAAAAGGATTGAGAAGATGCAGGAAATGTTTAAATAAAAAGGAGTCAATATACAATGAATAATGCAATAGACGAGATCAGAAACACTCTCCAGGGAACACACAGTAGAATAAAGAAGGCAGACGACAGGATAAGCGAAGTAGAAGATATAATTGTAGAAATGAATTGACAGAAAATGAAAAACGAATTAAAAGAAATGAGGACAATATTAGATACCCCTGGGACAATGTGAAACGCCCCATCATTCGAATCATAAGAGTCCCAGCAGAAGAAGACAAAATCAAAGACCATGAGAGAATACTTGAGGAGATAATAGTTGAAAATTTCCCTTAAATGGGGAAGGAAAGAATCACCCAAGTCCAAGAAAACCCAGAGAGTCCCTAACAGGATAAGCCCAAGGCGAAATACTCCAAGACACATATTAATCAAATTAATAAAGATCAGACACAAAGAACAAATATTAAAAGTAGCAAGGGAAAAGCAACAAATAACACACAAGGGGATTCCCATAAGGATAACAGCAGATCTTTTAATAGAATCTCTTCAGGCAAGGAGGGAATGGCAAGACATTCTTAATGTGAGCCCAGATTACTGCACCCAGCAAGGATCTCATTCAAATATGAAGGAAAAATCAAAAGCTTTACAGACAAGCAAAAGATGAGAGAATTGAGCATCACCAAAACAGCTCTCCAACAAATGCTAAAGGATCTTCTCTAGATAGGAAACACAGAAAGTGTGTATAACCTCGAACCCATAACAATAAAGAAAATGGCAACAGGATCATACTTATCAATAATTATTTAAACGTAAATGGGTTGAGTGCCTCAACCAAAAGACAAAGGCTGGATAATGGATACAAAAGCAAGACCCCCATATATGTTGTCTGCAAGAGACCCACCTCAAAACGAGGGACACATACAGACTGAAAGTGAGGGCTGGAAAAAGATATTCCACAGAAATAGAAACCAAAAGAAAGCAGGAGTAGCAATACTCATATCAGATAAAATAGACTGAAACAAAGGCTGTGAAAAGAGACAAAGAAGGAAACTACATAGTGATCAAAGGATCAATCCAAGAAGATATAACAATTATAAATATTTATGCACCCAACATAGGGGCAGCACAATATGTAAGACAATTACTAACAAGTATGCAAGGGGAAATAAACAACAATGCAATAATAGTGGGAGACTTTAATATCCCACTCAAAGCTATGGATAGATCAACTAAACAGAAAATTAACAAGGAAACACAAACTTTAAATGATACAATAGACCAGTTAGTCCTAATAGATCTCTATAGGACATTTCACCCCAAAACAATGAATTTCACCTTTTTCTCAAGCGCACATGGAACCTTGTCCAGGATAGATCACATCGTGGGCCATAAATCTAGCCTGGGTAAATTCAAAAAAATTGAAATCATACCAAGCATCTTTTCTGACCACAATGCAATAAGATTAAATCTCAATTACAGGAGAAAAAGTATTAAAAATGCCAACTTATGGAGGCTGAACAACGCACTGCTGAATAATTAACAAATCATAGAAGATATACAGATGGCTAACAAACACATGAAAAAATGCTCAACCTCCCTCATAATCACAGAAATGCAAATCAAAACCACAATGAGATACCATTTCACACCAGTCAGAATGGCTGCTATCCAAAAGTTTACATGCAATAAATGCTGTAGAGTGTGTGGCGAGAACGGATCCCTCTTACATTGTTGGAGGGAATGCAAACTAGTACAGCCACTATGGAGAACAGTGTGGAGATTCCTCAAAAAACTGGAAATATGACATATGATCCAGCAATCGCACTCCTGGACATACACAGTGAGGAAACCAGAATTAAAAGAGATACATGTACTCCAATGTTCATTGCAGCACTGTTTATAATAGCCAGGACATGGAAACAACCTTGATGTCCATCTGCAGACGAATGGATCAGAAAGCTGTGGATAAGCTGTACATATACACAATTGACTATTACTCAGACATTAAAAAGAATGCATTTGAATCAGTTCTAATGAGGTGGATGAAACTGGAGACTATTAACAGAGTGAAGTAAGCCAGAAAGAAAAACACCAATACAGTATACTAACGCATATATATGGGGTTCAGAAAGATGCAAATGATAACCCTGTATACGAGACAGCAATAGAGACGCAGATGTATAGAAGAGTCTTTGGGACTCTGTGAGAGAGGGTGAGGGTGGGGTGATTTGGGAGAATCGCATTGAAACATGTATGTTGTCATATGTGAAACGAATCACCAGTTCAGGGTCAAGGCATGTTACAGGATGCTCAGGGCTGGTGTGCGGGGATGACCAAGAGGAAGGATAAAGGGTGGAGGGAGGTGGGAGGGGCGTTCAGCAGGGGGAACTCATTTACACCCAGGTCGGATTGATGTCAATGTATGGCAAAACCAACCAACATAATATTGTAAAATAATTAGCCTCCCATTAAAAAAATAATAATAAGTTAAGTTTGAGACTCCATAAAAGTCTCAGCATAAAAAAGAATAAAAAAAGGTCTATGGTTATATTAAAAAATCAGGTCTTGTTTATTGACAACAGATCTATTTTTTTAAACAAGTCTTAATTTGGTTATAGTTGGTAAAATGAGGGTGATTTTAGGGAGAATAGGATGTTTCAATAAATCTTAAATCCCAGTTTGTTAATGGCGGTCTACCAATGGAGGTAGTAAGACTCATTTTTTGGACAGTTCCTTACTGTTATATGATATTAATGTAAAACTTAATTGAATTCTTAATGAACACCCTAAGTTTGTTTCTGAAGCTTATCTCAGTGATCTATCTTTGGATGAAGATCAGATGTCTCGTGACCTGCAATCATGACTTAAAAAAAGAAAAAAAAGGACATAATTTAAAGGACTGTCTCTAACCTGGATGGAAGGAGTTTTTTCAGAAGAAACTACATTACACCAGGATGCAAAGACGACGACATCAGAGGTAGACAGCTTGCCCAAGATGCTGGATCTGATTCGTATGGTCATTTATAATATTTTCTTGACTTCTTAGCCCTCTGCATATAAATCAAATGCTTTTCTACCATAGGCCTGATCCTATGTTAGTTTTAGAAATTAAATGAAATGTCGGGTTTGTAGACATGTCAAAGTTCATTCTGCTTATACAAAAACTCTGTTTACTTATGCCATCCTAATGTTCTTAAACTATTGCAACAGTCTGCTTCTAAATTGGAAAATTAAAAACAATAGCTGGAAATCAGAGTCAGGGCTATGGGAAAACCAAGATGGCTGCTTGGCTTTTCCCAGCTCCCTGACAAACCTCATTTTTTATTGGATAGGTTAAAGCCTCCCTGGCTACAGGGCCTCCATAATGAAAAATCATGGAATATTAAGTTTTGTAAATTGTTAAATTAAGTTTCTAGTTCTGTTAATGTCTAGTGTTTACTAAGACTCACTGTTGAGACAGTTCCTTGTTATGTGATACTGCTAAAAGATTTAATTAAGTTATTAAAAGGACACTCTAGGTTAGTTCCTAAGGCTTATCTGAACCAATCTTCAGATAAAGGTCGGATGCTCCATAATATACAACCACGAGATTAACACCAGACTATAATCATTTAACGAATGAAGTCAGGTGACTTGTGGTATACCAGGCTTTATCTAATGAAAGTTCTTGACTTATAATTCTTATTTTACTAATAACTGCTAGCTATGGCTATATTATTTTCTATATCACTTGTTTCACTGAGCCTGTGATATAATGCTGAACTGACAGTTCCAAATGAGATCAATAATTGTAATAATGTGACTCTGGGTACGTGAAAAAGCGACAAGAGGAAATATTTTCCTGGACCAGGTGGCTAGTAAGACAGTGGTCCAAAGACTTTTGCTACTTGCAAGGCCTGATCCAATTTTAGCACACTGAGTGGCCCATCACATCCCTAGACCTGGGAATGAGCCTTCCCAGCACTGCGGGACACAATGGCCATGATATGGTGTCACATGGTCAGATATGTGGCTATGAAGGGACCCTAGTGACTGGAAGTTGGTCCTTGCCAGCTGCCTCTACAAAGATTACATCATGACCATTACAAGCTTATGACCTTCAACACCCCCTGAAAGAAGTTCAGGGTGAAAATCAGGAATGAGACACTCTGTGCTCTGAAAAAACAAAAACGAAAACTGGTAGAATAGGCCTTCAGATAGTTAGACCTTTTCAGAAAAAGGTTTTATGAGTTCCAGTTCTTGCATACCTACAAAAACACGTCATTAATGGTGAAATCTGCTTTGGCTATTAATTTTTTTTTTTTTTTACAATTAAAAGTCAAAATAGAGTAGCTATGGTTCAGACATCCTGTGAAATAACTATTTCCCAGATATCCTGAAAAATGATGTTATGGGTGTGATTTCAGATTAGACTCTGTGACCTAATGTAGAACTTAATGCTCCTGTAATCCTTTTTTGGTTCTGTACTTTGCTTGCTGCTAGTAAAACCAAAGTTAACTCCATTTTACGATAAGGTTGTTTTTAAGTAAAGTTTCCTAAAATTGTTTTTGAAAAAATAAAATAAATAAATAAATAAAAAATAAAAAAAAATATTAAAAACCATATTAATATCTCAATAGACACAGACAAAGCCTTCGACAAAATTCAACATCCATTTATGATAAAAACCCTCCAGGAAATGGGAATAGAAGGGACATACATCAACATAATAAAAGCTATATATGACAAACCCACAGCAAACATTATCCTCAATGGTGAAAAACTGAAAGCATTTCTCCTAAAGTCAGGAATAAGACAAGGGTGCCCACTCTCACCGCTACTATTCAATTTAGTTCTGGAAGTTTGTGCCACAGCAATCACAGCAGAAAATGACATCAAAGGAATACAAATTGTAAAAGAAGAAGTAAAACTTTCACTGTTCCCTGATGGCATGATCCTCTACAGAGAATACCCTAAAGACTCCACCAGAAAACTACTGCAGATAATCAATGAATACAGAAAAGTTGCAGGATATAAAATCAACAGACAGAAATCTCTTGCATTCGTATACACTAATAATGAGAAAATAGGAAGAGAAATTAAGGAAACTATTCCATTCACTGTTGCAGTGAAAATAATTAAATATGTAGGAATATATCTACCTAAAGAAAAAAAGACTTGTATGTAGAAAACTGTAAAACACTTGTGAAATTAATCAAAGATGATACTGTGAATATACAGTGTTCATGGATTGGAAGATTAAATATTGTGAAAATGAGTATACTACCCAAAGTAATTTATACATTCGATGTAATCGCTATCAAGCTACCAATGATATTTTTCACAGAACTAGAACAAATAACCTCACAATTTGTATGGAAATACAAAAAACCTAAAATAGCCAAAGCATCTTGAGGAAGAAGAATGGAACTGCGGGAATTAACCGGCTGGACTTCAGGCTCTACTGCAAATCCACAGTCATCAAGACAGTATGGTACTGGCATAAAGACAGAAATATAGATCAATGGAACAAAATAGAAAGCCCAGAGATAAATCCACGCACCTATGGATACCTTATCTTTGAGAAAGGAGGCAAGAATATAAAATGGAGAAAAGATAGTCTCTTTAATAAGTGGTGTTGGGAAAACTGGTCAGCCACTTGTAAAAGAATGAAACTAGAATAATTCCTAACACTGAAATAAATAATAATTCCTAAGGAAACGGTAACCCACTCCAGTATTCTTGCCTGGAGAATCCCATGGACGGAGAAGCCTGGTAGGCTACAGTCCACGGGGTCGCAAAGAGTCGGACACGACTGAGCGACTGCACTGAACTGAACTGAGCACTGAAATAAACTCAAAATGGATTAGAGATCGAAATGTAAGACCAGAAACTATAAATCTCCTAGAGCAGAACATAGGCAAAACACTTTCGGACATAAATCACAACAGGATCCTCCAAGACCCATCTCCCAGAAAATTGGAAATAAAAGCAAAAATAAGCAAATGGGACCTAATTAAAATTAAAAGATTCTGCAGAGCAAAGGAAACTATAAGCAAGGTGAAAAAACAGCCTTCAGAATGGGAGAAAATAATGGCAAATGAAACAACTGACAAAGAATTAATCTCCAAAATATACAAGCAGCTCCCGCAGCTCAATTCCAGAAAAATAAATGATCAAAACCACAATGAGATACCATTTCACAAGAGTCAGAATAGCTGCTATCCAAAAATCTACATGCAATAAATGCTGGAGAGGGTTTGGAGAAAAGGGAACTCTCTAACACTGTTGGTGGGAATGCAAACTAGTACAGACACTATGGAGAACAGTGTGGAGATTCCATTAAAAACTGGAAATAGAACTGCCATATGATCCAGCAATTGCACTCCTGGGTATACACACCAAGGAAACCAGAATTGAAGGAGACACATGTATTCCAATGTTCATTGCAACACTGTTTATAATAGCCAGGACATGGAAGCAACCTAGATGTCCATCTGCAGATGAACGGAAAAGAAAGCTTTGGTATATGTACACAATGGAGTATTTTTCAGCCATCAAAAAGAATGCATTTGAATCAGTTCTAATAAGGTGGATGAAACTGGAGCCTATTATGCAGAGTGAAGTAAGTCAGAAAGAAAAACATCAATACAGTATACTAATGAATATATATGGAATTTAGAAAGATGGTAACCTTAACCCTGTATACGAGATAGCAAGAGAGACATAGGTATATAGAACAGTCTATGGGACTCTGTGGGAGAGGGTGAAGATGGGGAGAATGGCATTGAAGCATGTATATTGTCATATGTGAAACGAATCACCAGTCCAAGTTCGACGCATGATACAAGGTGCTAGGGGCTGGTGCACGGGGATGACCTGGAGGGAGTATATGGGGAGGAGGGAGATGGGAGGGTGATTCAAGAAGGGGAACACATATACACCCAGGGCGGATTCATGTTCATGTATGCAAAACCAACCAATGTATTAATGTAAAATAATTAGCCTATGATTAAAAAAAAAAGATATAATATTCCAAAAAATAGAAAATATATAATTAATATAATCATTGGAATGACTGATGCTGAAGCTGCGACTCCAATATTTGGCCACCTGATGTGAAGAACTGACTCATTTGGAAAAACTTGTTGCTGGGAAAGTTTGAAAGCAAGAGGAGAAGTGGGCAACAGGGGATGTATGGTTGGATGGCATTACCAACTTAATGGACAGGAGTTTGAGAAAACACCGGGAGTTGGTTTTGGACAGGGAGGCCTAGGATGCTGCAATCCATGGGGTGGCAGAATCATATACGACTGTATGACGAAGCTCAATATACTTAATGCCATTTGTTTCATACCATTTTTTATTTAAAGTCTGTTTTGTCTACTATTAGTACAGTAACTATGACACTCTATTACTTATTGCTTGCATAAAATGTTCCTTACAGTGTAATGTTGAGAATGTATTCAATTGTAAGATTTGTCTCTTTGACAGTCTATCTTTGCCATATTAAGAGAAAAAAAAATCAATTTTCCCATCTTCTAGTTTACCACCTTAAAGTGTGGGTTTTGTTGTTGTTGCTATTTATTTTACTAAATAACATTTAGAGTGATTTTAAGAAGTATTTTGAGATATTTTGATTGATGTTGTTCAGTCATTCAGTCATGTCCAACTCTTTTGTCACTCCCTGGACTTCAGCACTCCAGGCCTCCCTCTCTTTCACTGTTTCCCATAGTTTGCTCTAACACATGACCATTGAACAGGTGATGCCGTCCAACTTTCTCACCCTATGTCACCCCCTTCTCCTCCTGTCCTCCATCTTTCCCAGTGTAATGGCATTTTCCAACGTTGGCTCTTATTGTCAGATTGGCAAAATCCTCGAGTTTCAGCTTCAGCATTAGTGCTTCAAAAGTATATTCAGGTTTGGTTTCCTTGAAGATTGATTGATTTGATCTCCTTGCAGTCCAAGGGACTCCTAAGAATTTTCTCCAGCACCTCAGTTTGAAGGCATCAGTTCTTCAGCTCTCAGCCTTCTTTAGATTACAATTCTCACATCTATGCAGAGGTTTGTGACTGAGGAGGTTTTTGTTAATAAGCTCATGTCAATTCTTTTTCACACAAGATTTAGGTTTGTCATAGATTTTCCTTTAAGAAGCAAGTGTCTGTTAATTTCATGCCTGCAGTCACCATTCACAGTGATTTTGGAGCCCAAGAAAATTAAGTCTGCCACTGATTTCACGGTTCCACCTTCTTTCTGCCAAGTAGTAATGGAACCAGGCACCCTGTGTTGGTCTTTTGAATGTTGAGTTCTCAGCAAGGTTTCTACTCTCCTCACTCATACTCATCAAGACACTCTTTAGTTCCTTTTCACTTTCTCTTTTTACAGTGTTCCCATCTACATATCTAAGGGAGTTGAAATTTATCCCAGAAACCTTGATTCCAGTTTATTATTCATCCAT
Source organism: Moschus berezovskii (assembly GCF_049115385.1). Taxonomy (NCBI): domain Eukaryota; kingdom Metazoa; phylum Chordata; class Mammalia; order Artiodactyla; family Moschidae; genus Moschus; species Moschus berezovskii. The sequence goes on from NC_142489.1 coordinate 80,383,011, forward strand.
CCTGACATTTTGAATAGTATAGTCTGCATATATCTCACATAAGCAGAGTGATAATGTTCAGTCTTCTTCCTCATCTTTCCCAGGTTTAAAATGGTCAATTGTTCCATGCCTTGTTCCAACTCTTGCATCTTGTGCTGCATACACATTTCTCAGGTGACAGTAAGAATATCTGTGACTCCAGTCTCTTTCAAATTGTTCACAGTTTGCTTTGATACACACAGCCAATGTCTTTAGTGAATTCAGTGAAACAGAAGTAAACAATTTTCTGAAATTATCTTGTTTCCTCTAGGATCCAATGAAGGTTTCCTAATTGTTCTCTGGTTCGTCATTGTTTCAAAGTCTAGCTTTCACAGCTGGAAGTTCTTGGTTTATGTTCTTTTGAAGAATTTTGAGTTTTACACAGCTAGCATGTGAAAGAAGCAACAGTGCATGCTTGTTTGAACATTTTTTGGCATTACCATTCTTTGTTGTTGGAATGAAAACTGACCTTTTCCACCCTCATGGCCACTGATGAGCTTTCCAAATCTGATGACATATGAACTCAGTGTCCCAGTTTAACGGCGTCATTAAGAGTTTGGCAGTTTCATGTTAATGAATGCTCAAAGTTTTGCTTAAACCATTTGGTTTCTCCTTCATATCTGAATGGGATCCTTGTTGGTGTTAGGTTTGGCTCATTCAACATTTTGAGAATGTTCTACCATCCTCTGCTGGCCTGAAGAGTTTCTATTGAAAGAGCAGCTTTATGGGGATCCACTTGTATGATATTTATGTCTTTCCTCTTGCTGCTTTTAATATTTGTTTTTTGTATTTAAATTTGCAGTGTTTGATTAAAATATTTGTTGTGGGGTGTTTTACTTTGGGTTGATCCTGTTTGGAACAGTCTGGTGTGTTGGGACTCAGGGAGCTATTTCCTTCACCATTTAAGGGAGGTTCTCAACTTTTATCTCTTCAATAATTTTCTCATGCACCCTTCCCCCCCCCCCCCTTTTTTTTCTTTTCTTATTTTTTTGGTCTTGTCCTTTAGGACATTCTCATGGTAACACATTTAATATTGTCCCAAAATTCTAAGATCTTTCATATATATATTTTTTCTCTTACACACCCCAATGTGTTTTGTTTATTTCCTCCTTTCTGCTGCTGCTTCTGCTAAGTCGCTTGAGTCGTTTCCAACTCTGTGCGACCCCATAGACGGCAGCCTACCAGGCTCCTCCGTAGCTGGGATTCTCCAGGCAAGAAAAATGGAGTGGGTTGTCATTTCCTTCTCCAATGCATGAAAGTGAAAATTGAAAGTGAATTCGCTCAGTCGTTTCCGACTCTTCGCGACCCCACGGACTGAAGCCTACAAGGCTCCTCTGTCCATGGGATTTTCCCAGCAAGAGTACTGGAGTGGGGTGCGATTGCCTTCTCCTTTCTTCCTCCTTCTAATTAGTTGTTTCTCAGTCTCAGTTATTCTACTGTTGGTTCATTCCAGATTAACAGGTGTTGTTAATCTCACTAATTGCATTGATTATTATCAATTGATTCTTCTTTACTTCTTCTAGATCTATGGTAAACGTGCTTATTTCTTCTCAGTAGGGCCTCCAGGTATTTACTAGCAGATGTTATACATCTTTACTCTCATTATTCTGAATTATTTTTCAGGAAGACTTCCTATTCCCTCTTCTTTTGTTAGTTTTGGTGTGTTTTTATCATGTACCTTCAGCAGTTGCATAATTCTCTCCCTTTTCATTTTGTTTAGATTGCTGCGGTTTGCGTCCCCTTTCTGCAGGCTGGAGGGATATGGATCCAATTTACTATTGGAGCTGATTTTGTGCGTTGGATTGGACCAGTAAGTTTCCAAGGTTTAATGTTTGGGGGATCTTGTGCCTGTGGTCTGTCAGGAAGCGCTGGGTCACTTCTTTATGAAGTGCAATGAATTGTCCTGCAAGGTGATTTGCGGGGTCTGTGGCTTTGGTATGCCTTCAGGTAGCACTTTTATATTATTTATTTTTGTGTTTCTGCTTTGCTGGAGAATAGGTGCGGGTTGACTTGCACAGAAATTGCTGGCTTCAACTCGGGGCTTGATTTCCATGCAGGCATGGAAACTTTTAAATGTGCTTCTCTTTTAATGTTCCTTGGTGTCAGGAGTTCAACAATGATCTAAACATTGGGAATTCACCTCGTGGCCTCTGGGTTTGGTCCCTGAGTTACAGAAGCATCAAGAATTCTACATCCTCAGACAGAAGATAAATTCCGAGGTTTATTGCGAAGCAATTTTCCATAGCCAAAAAAATCAAAAGGATTCACAGAGTTCTTTGGAGCAGAGCAAATTGAGGTGGGAGATAGAGGTTTCTAGGAGAAGAAAGGGGAGAGTAAAAAGGCCAGCATGCAATCAACTCAGGAAATAAATCCACAAGTGAAAATAGATTCTAAAGATAGAATTCCTAAAGGTATAAACATTGACTAATAAAAATTTCAAAAGTCAAAGATTGAGAACCTAGAATAGAATTTAAACTACTGTCAGTTCAGTTCAGTCTCTCAGTAGTATCCGACTCTCTGTGACCCCATGGATCACAGCACCCCAGGCCTCCCTGACCAACACCAATTCCCGGAGTTCACACAAACTCATGTCTATCGAGTCGGTGATGCAATCCAGCCATCTCATTCTCTGTCGTCCCCTTTTCATCCTGCCCCCAATCCCTCCCAGCATCAGAGTCTTTTCCAGTGAGTCATATCTTCGCATGAGGTGTCCAAAGTATTGGACTTTCAGCTTTAGCATCAGTCCTTCCAGTGAACACCCAGGACTGATCTCCATTAGAATAGACTGGTTGGATCTCTTTGCAGTCCAAAGGACTCTGAAGAGTCTTCTCCACTACCATCAATTCTTTGGCGATCAGCTTTCATCACAGTCCAACTGTCACATCCATACATGACCACTAGAAAACCATTGACTAGACAGACGTTGTTTGGCAAAGTAATGTCTCTACTTTTTAATATGCTGTCTATATCTATATAAACTACTATAAATACTGGAAAAATGATAGAAGCTAAAATAATTCTCAAACTTGTAATGTAGTATATAGAAATGAATGTAAGAGAATGATAAGGAACCAAAAAAAAAATTTCCTTAACAAACATGAATAAAATAAGTTGTTCATAGACTATCCTGCTGTGATTTATGTCAGAAAGTATTTTGCCTTTGATTTCCTCTAGGAGTTTTGGACTTTCTCGTCTTATATTTAGACACCTAATCCATTCTGAGTTTATTTTTTAGTGTGGTGTTAGAAAGTGTTGAAATTTCACTCTTTTACAAGTGGTTGACCAGTTTTCCCAGCACCATTTGGTAAAGAAATTGTCGTTTCTTGATTGTATATTCTTGCTGCTTTTGTCAAAGTGTCCATAGCTGTCTGAATTTATGTCTTGGCTTTCTGCTTTATTCTATTGATCTATATTTTTGTCTTTGTTCAATAGCATACTGATGACTGTAGCTTTGTGGTATAGTCTGAAGTCAGACAGGTAGATTCTTCCAATTCCATTTTTCTTTCTCAAGCTTGCTTTGGCTAGTAAAGGTTTTCTGTATGTTTATTTCCCCATACAAATTGCGAAGTTATTTTTCCAATTATTAAAAAAAAATATCGTTGGTAACTTGATAGGGATTGCGTGAATCCATAGATTGCTTTGGGTATTATACTCATTTTTAATATACTGATGTTTTGAATCCATGAAAATGGTATATTTCTCCATCTACTTGTGTTATCTTTGATTTTTTTCAGTGCTTTATAGTTCTCTATGTAGAGATCTTTGTTTCTTTAGGTAGATATATTCCTGAGCATATTAATCTATTCTCTGCAATGGTGAATGGTATTTATTCCTTAATTTCTTTCTGTTTTCTCATTGTTCGTGTACAGGAATGCAAGGGATTTCTGTATGCTATTATTATATCCTGCCACGATACAATATTCATTGATTAGCTCTAGTAATTTTCTGCTGTTGTCTTTATTTATTTATTTTATATAGAGGATCATGTTCTTTGCAAACAGGGAGAGGCTTATTTGCTCTTTCTCAATCATTCTTTTTATATATTTTTCTTCTCTGATTGCTGTGGCTAAAACTTAAGCAATTATGTTGAATAGTAGTGGTGAGAGTGGGCACACGTCTTATTCCTGACTTTGAGAAATGCTTTCAATTATTCACCATTGAGGATACTGTTTGCTGTGATTTTATCATATATGGCTTTTATTGTATCCAGGTATGTGCATTCTATGCATGCTGTCTGGAGGATTTGATCATAAATTGATGTTGAATTTGGTCAAAGGCTTCCTCTGCATTTATTGAGAAAATCGTATGCCTTTTGTTTGTTTTGTTTTTATGTTTCAATGTGTTAACGTGGTGTAATCCATTGGTTGATATGCAAATATTGAAAAATCCCTGCATCACTGCTTTAAATCCCCCTTGGTCATGATGTGTTATCTTTTTAATATGCTCTTGGATTCTGTTTGCTAGAAATTTGTTGAAGATTTTGCATCTGTGTACATCACTGATATTGGCCTGTAGATTTCTTTCTTTGTGGCATCCTTGTTTGCTTTTGGTATTAGGGTGCACCATTACATCTTGGCTGATGTTGGGGTCTTCTCTCAATTTCCACTCACCATGTGGCCTTTCACCACCACTGCACAGGCAAAGGATGTAATGGCTCAAGGCTGGTTCAGGTCAATACTGAAGGGTTGTGGGAAGAAATGGAAAAGGATATCAAAAGGGCAGGATACAGGGCCTAGAAACATTTTCACTACTGGAACACCTGTGCCTCTGTGTGTGTGTGTGTGTGTGTGTGTGTGTGTATCCAGCCCACTGACGATGCCAACAAGAAGACAGCAGTAGATGAAATTTGGGGTAACCCGAAGAGGAGGCACAAAGCATCCACAGACAGCAGGAGACTGGTTAATATATTTCCACAGTGCCCCTGTTCAGGACTTGAAATTGGAAAGAATGGCTGATGATTACAGAGGACAGTGGTTCCACAAATCTGGAATGACCTTAAGAGACATGAACATGCTCAGAATGTTTGCTGTGTTGTTGTGTGTGTTTGTACTGGGAGGAAGGTTTTGAGGTTTTGAGGAGTCACTCACTGGTGTGGGGCTTTTAAGCCACAATCCTTGGACCCCCTAAAGGGCCTACTGTGAGCTGAAACACATGGTCTTTCACAAGCGGAAGCTCCATTGGGACAAAGAAGATCCTGACTCAGAATTGTATTCCTTGTGTGGATCTTGTGGAATTCACGACAAAAATCACTGCAAATGGTGGCTACAGCCAGGAAGTTCAAAGATGCTGGCTTCTTGTCGGAAAAGTTATGAACAACTTAGACACGTGTGAAAAACAGGAACATTACTTTGCCAGCAAATGTCCATCTAGTAAAACTATGGTTTCCCCGGTAGTCATGTAGGGATGTGAATGTTGTTCTTGAAAGAAAGCTGAGCGTGGAAGATTGGATGCTTTTGAACTGTCCTGTTGGAGAAGATTCTTGAGAGTCCCTGGGAAAGCAAGCAGATCCAAGTGGCCCATTCTAAAGGAAATCAGTTCTGAATACACATTGGAAGGACTCAGGCTGAAGCAGAAACTCCAATAATTTGGCCATCTGATGTAAAAAACTGACTAACTAGAAAGGTCCCTGAGGCTAGGAACGATTGAAGGCGGGAGGAGACGGGAATGACAGAAGATGAGATGGTTGCACAGCGTCACTGACTCAGTGGACATGAGTTGGCATGAACTGTGGAAATTGGTGATGGACATGGAGGTCTGGCCTGCTGCAGCCCATGGGTTCTCAAACAGTCAGACAGGACTGAGTGACTGAACTGAACAGAACTGATAGATAATTTAATATTGAATGGAGGACGAATGAATGTCCATATTTTCAGAGGTGACAAACAGGGGGTTACATATATCGTGTAGGAAAATGTGCACAGAGAAATTCCTTTATGTAATATAAAGAACTCAAAATTCCATTCCCTATACATTGATTTTCATATTGGCTGCAGGGAAATGAACCGAGATCATTGTCGTTTTTGAGACTGAACCCAAGAACTGCATTTTGGACTCTTCAGTTGACTATAAGGGATACTCCATTTCTTCTAAGGGATTCTTGCCCACAATAGTAGATGTAATGATCATCTGAATTAAATTCACCCATTATATTCCACTTTAGTTCACTGATTCCTAAAATGTCAGTGTTCACTCTTGCCATCTCCTATTTGATCACATCCAGTTTACTGTGATCATGGACCTAACATTCCAGTTCCTATGCAATACTGTTCTTTATGGTATCGGACATTACTTCCATAACCAGTCACATCCACAACTGGGCACTGTTTTCCCTTTTGCCCTGACTCTTCATTCTTTCTGGAGTTACTTCTCCACTCTTCTGCAGGAGCATATTGGGCATGTACTGACGTGGGGAGTTCATCTCTCAGTGTCATGTCTGTTTGCCTTTTCATACTGTTCATGGGGTTCCCAAGGTAAGAATACTGAAGTGGTTTGCCATTGCCTTCTTCAGTGGACCACATTTTGTCTGAACTCTCCACCGTGACCCGTCCATCTTGGGAAACCCTACACAGCATGGCTCGTAGTTTCATTGATTTAGACAAGGCTGTAGTCCATGTGATCAGTTTGTTTAGTTTTCTCTGTTTGTGGTTTTCTTTCTGTCTGCCCTCTTATGTATAGGGAAAAGAGAGTTATGGAAGCTTCCTGATGGGAGACAATGACTGGGGGAATCTGGGTCTTATTCTGATTGGCGGAGCCACACTCAGTAATATTTAATCCAATTTTCTGTTGATGGGGGAGGCTGTGTTCCCTCCAGGTGGTTGGGTCTGAGGCCAAAGTGTTGACATATGCTTCCACCAGAGACTCCTGGACTCTAACAGGGAAGTCCAACTCAGTCATTTGTGGGAACACTGCTCCTTTCTTCTGGCTCCTGGTGCACACAAGGTTTTGTTTGTGTCCTCCAAGAGTCTGTATCCCCAGTCCTGTGGAAGTTCTGTCATTAAATCCCACTGGCCTGCAGAGTCAAATTCCCTGGAGGTTTTCCGTCCCTTTTATAGATACCCAGCTTTGTAAATCTGTGGGTCTTAGAACTTTAGTAACAGTGCGAGAATTTCTTTCGTATAATCGTTTTGCAGTTTGTGGGTCATCTGCTCGGTGGCTCTGTGATGGGTCAGATGGCAGCTTCCTCCAAGAGGCAAATGCTCTTTATTATTCGGTGTATGCAAATCTGGACAAAAAATTTGTTACATAAATATGGTATACTCTTTATTTTACATTTGGAAACCTGAGTACAGATTTTCCCATAAAAAATATGGACTGCTCAATACTTAACATTTGAAAGCCTAGACATACATTTTTATAAAGGAAACATGAATCTCTCTATATTTCACAGTGAAAACTTGTGCATATTTTTCTATTTAAATATTAATTACCCTTATTTGCCTATGAAAATCTGAATGAGTAGTTTGAATCATGAAACACAGAACGGTGTTCATTTTACTTATGATATTCTGAAGTGAGATAGTCATACATGAAAAATGAGATCTCTATATTTTACATATGAACATATGAATGAAGATTTGAGTACGTGGATTAAATTTTTTATGTGTCCTATATTGAATTCTAGGCATACATATTCTGATATGAAATATGGAATTCTACATTTCACATATGAATATCTGGGCCTAAATTTTCCTATGAGAATTATGTAATCTCTATAAAAATTTGATATGCAATATGAGATATTGTACATTTCACACATGAAAGTCTGAGAGAAAATTTTCTTCTAGGAGATATCAATTATCTATATCTCACATATGATTATGGTGTAATATGGAAATTTCTATATTTCATGTATTGAAATATGACACCAGATATTCCCACTTGAAAGATGAGATTCTCAGTTTTACATATGAAAATGTAAGTGCAGACTTTAGGACATGGAATATGAAATTCTCTGTAATTCACTTATGAATATCTGGGGACAGATTTTCCAAGTGAAAATACAGAAATATAAAATATATATTTCATCTCTATATAAATCTATATTTCACATATTAAATATGGATACAGGTCTTTCTGTATGAAATGTGGAATTCTTTATATTTCACTTTTGAAATTCTGGATGCAAATTTTCTACCATGACAGAAAAATTTCTCTATTTCACACATCAAAATACGGTCTACTTTTTCTAGCATGAAATGTGTAATTTTTCGTATTTCTCATTTGAAAATCTCTGTTGATTTTTCTTCATGAAGTATGGAATTCTCTACATGTAACATTTGAACAAATTGGCATTAATTTTCCTTAAGAAATAATGGAATTTTATATTTTACATATGAAAATCTGTCCTGCTTGAAACATAAAATTTTTATTTTAGTGAAGAAAATTTGAATGGATGCTTTCCAACATGCAATATAAAAATCTGTCTCTTTCACAATTGGGAACAAATTTTCTTATGTGAAATATGAATGTCAATATATCACATATGAAAATTTGTGGACAGATTTTTCAAACATAAAGTATGAATTTTCTATGATTCAGAACGTATAATATGGCCCAAATTGCCAAATATAGAATCTACTATTTTTTGTATATGAACATTTTGTCACGGATTGTTCTAAAATTATTTGGAATTCTCTATGTTTCAATAATGAAAATCTGGTTGAAGACTTCCCTATATGAGATATGGAATAATCTATATTTCATATCTGAAACACGGACTGTCAATATTTCTATATGATTTTTAATTCTCTCTTAATAATTGAATTTCGTGATTTGGATTTTTCCACAGAAAATATGGAAATCTTTATATTTCACGTATGGGAATCTGGATGCCAGTTTTCATACATGTAATATGGAACTCTCCATATGAATATCTGGGTGCAGGTTTTCCTACATAAAATGTGAGACTCTATAATTAACACGAGAAAATATGGACATTGATTTTCCCCCATGAAAGATGAAATTCTCCACATTTTCGATGTCTAAATCTGAGCATATATTTTATGACTTAAACATGTCATTATTTATACTCCACATTTGAATGTCTGGGTGCAAATTTTCCTGCGTTAGGTTATGCAGTTATCTCTCTTTCACCTTTGAATATCAGGGCATTAATTTTCTCCACATGTGGCATGCTGAAGAAGAAAATCTGCCTGCAGATTGAAATATGTGAAATATAGGGAATTCCATATATTAGGTAGAGCCATCTATTCCTGGATGTCAATCACAACTGTTTGTGACATCATGGATTGAGATCTCCGGGCTTCCCTGTCCTTCACTGTGACCCACAGTGTGTTCAAACTCATTCACTGAGTCAGTTATGCCATCCAACCATCTTATCCTCCATCACCCTCTTCTTCCATACTCAATCTTTCCAAGCATCAGTGGCTTTTCCAATGGGTCAGCTCTTCACATCAGGTGCCCAAAATATTGGAGTTTCAACATCATCCATTCGAATGAATATTCAGGTTAGCATCTTGGATTGATCTCCATTCTGACCAGTGGACTCTGAAGAGTCATCTTCAGCACCACAGTTCCAAAGACTCATTTCTTTGGCATTCATCCTTCTTTATAGCTGAAATGTCACAGCCACACGCAACTCCTGTAACACCATAGCTTTCACTATGTGAAAGGTCAGTTAGTGATATCTCTGCTTTTCAATCCATTACCCCCAGGTTTGCCATAGCTTTTCTTCCCAGGATCAAGGGTCTTTTATTTTCATAACTGTAGTCACTGTCCCCAGTGATTTTGGAGCCCAAGAAAATTGTCTGTCACTGTTTCCACTTTTACCATTTCTATTTGCCAAAACTGTTAGCCTTGTCCTGCCTCATTTTGTACTCCAGTGCCAAACTTGCCTGTTACTCCAGGTGTCTCTTGACTTCTTGCTTTTTCATTCAGCTCCCCTGTGATGATAAGGATATCTTTTCTGGGTGATAATGCCAGCAGGTCTCGTAGGACTGTTAATTTTCCTAGTCACTTAGATGGTAAAGAACTGAAATACAGAGACTTCCTTTTTTCATGTAGGAAAATCTACATTTAGATGTACATGTAAAAAATAGTGACTTCCACATTACCTCTAGGAAAACTGTCCGTTCAGATTTTCAAATGTGAAATACAGAGAATTCCATCTTTCACATAAAATTGGCAACTAGATGTTCATATGTGAAATGTGGAGAATTCTTTATTTCATGTAGGATAATCTACACCAAAATATTCATATATGAAATCTAGAGAATATATATTTCATGTGGGAAAATCAATAATATTTTTCATATGTAAAATATGGGTAATCTAATTTTCAAGGGGTTAATTCTACATCTAGATATTCAATGTGAAATATTTTAAAAAATCATATTTCAGGGGAAAAAGCTCAGTGCCTAGATTTTCACATGTCAATAATAGAGAATTCCATATTTCATGAAGGACTATCATTGCACAGATTTTCACTGTGAAATAGAGATTTCAATATCTGCATGGAAATCCTAACCCAGGTTTACCTATATGAAATATAGGTAATTACATATTTCACTGAGTTAGATAAGTGCCAGGATTTTCATATGTGATATATAGAGAATTCCATATAAATGTAGAAATGTGAGTGCTCTGGTTTGCATACATGAAATAGAATACGGTATTTGGTGTAATGACATCTATGGTCAGATGTTCATATGTCAAATATGCAAAATTACAAATTTCATGTAGAAAAGCCCACATTATTTTTTATGTGAAATACATACAATTCCATATTGCATATAGGAAAATAGGTACACAGATTTTCTTGTGATATATACAGAATTTTTGTTTTGAAAACTACGTGCCAAAATTTTCATCTGTGAAATACAGAGAATTCCACATTCCTTCAGGAAAACTACATACATATTTTCATATGTGAAGTATACAGTCCCATTATTTCATATAGGAAAATTTAACCCACATATCTAATTATGACATACAGAGAATTACAATTTATGTAGAAAAAATTAGCACTTGGAATTTCTTCTATGAAATTCAGAAGATCCCATACATTACGTAGGAAAACTGGCACTCAGATTACCTTGTGTTAAGCCTTTGGCCTTGTGTGTCACTCAGTCGTGTCGGACTATTTGTGTCCCCATAGACTGCAGCACGCCAGGCCTCCCGGTCTGTCCCCAGCTCCTGGAGTTTACTTTAACTCATGTCCATATGTAGGTGATGTCATACAATCATCTCATCCTCTGACATCCCATTCTCCTCCTGCTATCCATCTTTCCCAGCATCAGGGTCTTCTCAAATGAGTCAGTTCTTCACATCAGGTGCCAAAGTATTGGAATTTCAGCTTCAACATCAGTCCTTTCAATGAACATTCAAGACTGATCTCCTTTAGGATGGACTAGTTGGATCTTCTTGCAGTCCAAGGGACTCGCAAGTGTCTTCTCCAACAAAAACAGTTCAAAAGCATTGACTCATTGGCACTCAGCATTCTTTACAGTCCAACTTAAAAAAAACTAATTTTCAAGAACCTGTAACAATCATGACAACATAATTTAACATTATATATATATATAACATTATATATATATAACATATATATATTATATATATATTTAACATTATATATATATATAACGTTATATATGTATATATATATATATATATATATATAACGTTATATATGTATTTATATATATATATATATATATATATAAAACTGTTTAAACATTTTGGAAATATACTTTTCTTGTCAATGAAAAACTCATATATTTTAAATGAATGTGGAAAAGACGTTTAATATTCATCCATAACAGGTTAGTAAAAGACTGTGTGTGACAAATAAAACATACATTTTAAAGAATCAATTGAATAACTAAATCCAGGTGACTGATAATAGTTCTGTTGCCACTTATTTAAAAGATATTTTTTCTTTTCAAAAAATCTTTCAACCTTTTGACATACACATATACACTAATTTCTGTACTTCACATTTATTTTTATTCATACTATTTTCATGATAAGTGCATTATCAAATAAAATTCAGTTTTCAGGGCTTTATAGTCAATTTGTCACTCAGGTATACATATTTTGAGTTCTTTTTTTGAATTCATAAGTAACATGAGAAGCAGTAAGAGGTATGCCTTTTTTTAGTTGAATATACTTTGAAATTTAAATTTTTATTGGAGCATAATTGCTTAAGACTCTTTTCTTAGTTTCCACTCTACAGCAAAATTATAGCATGCTGCAATCCAATGTTTCCAAAGACTCGGACACCATTAAGTAATTGAACAATCATACATCTATCCTCTCATTTTGAGACTTCTTTCTGATTCACATCCCCACAGTGATGTTCCCTGTGCTGTATATATATATATGCATCAATAGTGTACAACTGTCAGTTGCAATCTCCCAAATCCTTTCACCAGCATTCAGTTTATCCTTGATATCCATAAGTTTCTTCTCTATAAATGTGTCCCTACTTTTGCTTCTCTTATGAGATCATCTATGCAGTTTGTTTTCTTTATATGCAGAGTACATCATGAGAAACCGTGGGCTGGAGGAAGTACAAGCTGGAATCATGATTGGAGGAGAAATATCAGTAACCTCAGATATGCAGATGACACCAGTTTTATGGCAGAAAGTGAAGACGTAAAGAGCCTCTTGATGAAAGTGAAAAATTCATAATAACTCTTTCAGTTCAGTTCAGTTCAGTTCAGTCGCTCAGTCATGTCCAACTCTCCGCGACCCCATGAATCACAGCACGCCAGGCCTCCCTGTCCATCACCAACTCCCGGAGGTCACTCAAATTCATGTCCACAGAGTCGGTGATGCCATCCAGCCATCTCATTCTCCGTCGTCCCCTTCTCCTAACTCCCCAAACCTTGCCCAGCATCAGAGTCTTTTCCAGTGAATCAACTCGTCGCATGAGGTGGCCAAAGTATTGCAGTTTCAGCTTTAGCATCAGTCCCTCCAATGAACATCCAGGATTGATCTCCTTCAGAATGGACTGGTTGGATCTCCTTGCAGTATAAGGGACTCTCAAGAGTCTTCTCCAACACTACAGTTCAAAAGCATCAGCTTTCTTCACAATCTAACTCTCACATCCATACATGACCACGGGAAAAACAATTGCCTTGATTAGACGGACCTTGCTTGGCAAAGTAATGTCTCTGCTTTTTAATATACTATCTAGGTTGGTCATAATTTTCCTTCCAAGGAGCAAGCATCTTTTAATTTCATGGCTGCAATCAGCATCTGCAGTGATTTTGGAGCCCCAAAAAATAAAGTCTGACACTGTTTCCACTGTTCCCCCCTCTATTTCCCATGAAGTGATGGGACCAGATGCCATGATCTTCGTTTTCTGAATGTTGAGCTTCAAGCCAACCTTTTCACTCTCCTCTTTCACTTTCATCAAGAGGCTTTTGAGTTCCTCTTCACTTTCTGCCATAAGGGTAGTGTCATCTGCATATCTGAGGTTATTGATATTTCTCCCAGCAATCTTGATTCCAGCTTGTGATTCTTCCAGCCCAGCGTTCCTCATGATGTACTCTGCATATAAGTTAAATAAGCAAGGTGACAATATACAACCTTGATGTACACCTTTTCCTATTTGGAAACAGTCTGTTGTTCGATGTCCAGTTCTAACTGTTGCTTCCTGACCTGCATACAGATTTCTCAAGAGGCAGTTCAGGTGGTCTGGGATTCCCATCCCTTTCAGAATGTTCTACAGTTTATTGTGATCGACATAGTCAAAGGCTTTGGCATAGTCAATGAAGCAGAAATAGATGTTTTTCTGAAACTCTCTTGCTTTCTCCATGATACAGCGGATGTTGGCAATTTGATCTCTGGTGCCTCTGCCTTTTCTAAAACCTGCTTGAACCTCTGGGAGTTCACGGTTCACATATTGCTGAAGCCTGGCTTGGAGAATTTTGAGCATGTCCTTACTAGCGTGTGAGATGAGTGCAATTATGCGGTAGTTTGAGCATTCTTTGGCATTGCCTTTCTTTGGGATTGGAATGAAGACTGACCTCTTCCAGTCCTGTGGCCACTGCTGAGTTTTCCATATCTGCTGGCATATTGAGTGCAGCACTTTCACAGCATCATCTTTCAAGACTTGAAATAGCTCAACTGGAATTCCATCACCTTCACTAGCTTTGTTCGTAGTGATTCTTTCTAAGGCCCACTTGACCTCCCATTCCAAGATGTCTGGCTCTAGGTCAGTGATCACGTTATCGTGACTATCTTGGTCATGAAGATCTTTTTTGTACAGTTCTTCTGTGTATCCCTGCCACCTCTTCTTAATAACTTCTGCTTCTGTTAGGTCCATACCAATTCTGTCCTTTATCGAGCCCATCTTTGCATGAAATGTTCCCATGAAATCTCTAATTTTCTTGAAGAGGTGTCTTGTTATTCCTATTCTTTTTTTTTTTCTATTTCTTTGCATTGATCACTGAGGAAGTCTTTCTTATCTCTCCTAGCTATTATTTCGAACTCTGCATTCAGATGCTTATATCCTTCCTTTTCTCCTTTGCTTTTCACCTCTCTTCTTTTCACAGCTATTTGTAAGGCCTCCTCAGACAGCCAATTCGCTCTTTTGCATTTCTATTCCATGGGGATGTTCTTGGTCCCTGTCTCCTGTACAATGTCACGAACCTCTGTCCAGAGTTCATCAGGCACTCTATCAATCAGATCTAGTCCCTTAAATCTATTTCTCACTTCCACTGTATAATCATAAGGGATTTGATTGAGGTCATATCTGAATGGTCTAGTGGTTTTCCCTACTGTCTTCAATTTAAATCTGAATTTTGCAATAAGGATTTCATGATCTGAGCCACAGTTAGCTCCTGGTCTTGTTTTCGCTAACTGTATACAGCTTCTCTATCTTTGATTGCAAAGAATATAATCAATCTGATTTCGGTGTTGACCATCTGGTGATGTCCATGTGTAGAGTCTTCTCTTGTGTTGTTGGAAGAGGGTGTTTGCTATGACCAGTGCATTCTCTTGACAAAACTCTATTAGCCTTTGCCCTGCTTCATTCCGTGCTCCAAGGCCAAATTTGCCTGATACTCCAGGTGTTTCTTGACTTCCTACTTTTGCATTCCAGTCCCCAATAATGAAAAGGACATCTTTTTTGGGTGTTAGTTCTAAAAGGTCTTGTAGGTCTTCATAGAACAGATTAACTTCGTCTTCTTCAGCATTACTGGTTGGGGCATAGGCCTGGATTACTGTAATATTGAATGGTTTGCCTTGGAAACAAACAGGAATCATTCTGTCCTTTTTAAGATTGCATCCAAGTACTGCATTTCGGACTCTTTTGTTGACCATGATGGCTACTCCATTACTTCTAAGGGATTCCTGCCCACAGTAGTAGATATAATGGTCATCAACTTTTTAAGCCACCTTAAAGTTTAAAGCTCAACATTCAGAAAACTAAGATCACGGAATCCATTTCCGTCACTTCAAGGCAAATAGATGGGAAAACAGTGGAAATAGTGGCTGATTTTAATTTTCTAGGCTCCAAAATTACTGCGGATGGTGATTGCAGCCGTGAAATTAAAAGACACTTACTCCTTGGAAGGATGTTATGACTAAACTACACAGCATATTAAAAAGCAGAGACATTACTTTGCTTAAAAAAGTCCCTTAGTCAAGGCTGTGGTTTTTCCAGTGATCATGTATGGATGTGAGAGTTGGACTATAAAGAAAGTTGAGTGCAGAAAAACTGATGCTTTTTAATTGTGGTGTTGGAGAAAACACTTGAGAGTCCCTTGGACTGCAATGAGATCCAACCAGTCCTTCCTAAAGGAGATCAGTCCTGGGTGTTCATTGGAAGGATTGATGTTGAAGCTGAAACTTCAATACTTTGGCCACTTGATATGAATAGCTAGCTGATTTGAAAAGACTCTGATCCTGGGAAAGATTGAGGGCAGGAGGAGAAGGGGATGACAGAGTATGAGATGGTTGGATGATATCATTAACTCAATGCACATGGGTTTGGGTGAACTCCGGGAGTTGGTGATGGACAAGGAGGCCTGGTGTGCTGTGGTTCATGGTGTTGCAAAGAGTCTGACATGACTGAGCGCCTGAACTGAACTGATACAGTTTATACATATACATATATATGTACATTTATATAAAGTTATGTTATATATAAAATATACGCTATGAAATATAAATATATATATTATACAATATATTAAAAGTTTATGTTAGATAAACAGTCTATGTTATATAAAGTTATGTTATTTATAATATATGTGATAAAATATGTTATATATAATCTATTAACAGTTTATATATATGTTAATAAGTGATATTTGTTTTCCTTTTTCTATTTTATTTCATTATATAGGACTCTTTTTCAATCCGTCCACCTCTCTACAACTGACACGATTTCATTCCTTTTTTGATTGTGTAATGTTCTATTTTATATATATACCAAATTATCTTTATTCATTTCTTTGTAAATGGACATTTCTGTTGCTTCAGAGTTCTGCTGTTGTAAATCCTGGAGCCATCAATACTGTTGTTATGCATCTTTTGTTATTATGATGTTTTTTAGGTAAATCACAACAATCCCAGCAGTGGACTTGCTAGATCATATAGTTTCTTTATTGTTAGATTTTTAAAGACTCTTCATACTGATCTGCATTCATAGTGGCTGTATCAATGTATATTCCTTCCAGCAGGACTGGAAAGAAAATGAAAGTGAACGTCACGATGCCATGTCCAAATCTTTGTGTCAGACTGGAATTCTCTAGTCCAGAATGCTTTTTCTGAGGAATCTGAGTTCCTGAATTCAGAATCTGAATTAAAATATTCAGGGCAATTCCCTTCTCCAGGGGAATTTTCATAACCACGGGATTGAATCCAAGTCTCCTGCATTACTGCTGGATTCTTTCCATTCAAGCCACTTGGGAGGGTTACATTTTCTCCACACCCTCTGAAGAATTTATTTATTTGTAGATTTTTGTTCCTGTTGTTGTTGTTGTTGGTAAGGGTCACTCAGGCCAGTGTTAGGTGCTACCTCATTGAAGGTTTTGTTTCCCTTTTTCTAATAGTGATGTTGAGTATATTCTCTTATGATATTGAAAAACTGTTAGTCTTCTTGGGAGTAACGTCTATTTCCTCTCGGTCCACTTTTTTCCAATGGGGTTGTTAGTGTCTCTGCTATTCAGCCACGTGTGCTATTTGCTTATTTTGGAATTTAATCTGTTTCCATTTCCTTCATTTACAAATATTTTCTCCCACAATGAAAATTGTTTTCTGTCTTGCTTATGGTGTTGCTGTGTGAAAGTTATTAAGTTTAATTAAGTCCTACTTGTTATTCTTAACTTTATCTTCATTGCTTTAGGAGCTAGATTTAAAAAGAAAAATATATATATATATCATTCTCCATTTTATGTCAAAATGTGTTCTACCTATGATTTCCTCTAATAATATAGATTTAGAGTGACTGACCTTATATTTAGGTATTTATCCAGCCTGAGTTTATCTTCTTGCATGATGTTAAGGAGTGACTAAAAGTGATCCACTGAAGAAGTTAATGTCAAACACTCCAATACAGCCATGAATTAACTCTATAAAAAGGCAAAAATATATTACCCTGAAAGGTGTCTCTCCCGGTGCAGAAGCTGTCCAAAATGCTACTGGGGAAGAGCAGAGGGCGATTTCTAATGGCTGTAGGAAACATAAAGTGGTGAGATGAAAGAGGAAATGAGCTCAGTTATGGATATGTCTGATGATGAAAGTAAAATCTGATGTGCAAAGAACAATAATGCATAAGAACACGGAAAGATATGCCCATAAATCAAGGTAAATTGGATGGGGTCAAATGGGAGAAAGCAAGAGTAAACATCAACTAGGATTCATGGAACTAAAATGGAGAGGAATGGGTGAATTTAATTCAGATGACTATTTTTTCTATTACAGTGGGCAAGAGTCTCATAGGAGTAAAGGAGTAGTAATCATAATCAACCAAAGAGTCTTAAATGCAGTATTTGGGAGCAGCCTCAAAAGCGACAGAATGATCTCAGTTCGTTTCCAAGGCAAAACATTCAACATCACTGTAATCCAAGTGTAGGTCCCAAAAGCTGATCCAAAGAAATTGAAATTGATCAGTTCTATGAAGACTGCAAGAACTCCTAGAACTAAGACCAAATGAAAGATGTCCCCATCACCATAGGGGAGTACAATTCAAACGAATGAAGTCAATAAATACATGGACCAAACTGGAGCAACTTTGACCTTGGAGTACAAAATGAAGTAGGGCAAAGACAAATAGAATTACACCCAGAGAATGCACTGGTCAGAGCAAACATTCTTTAACTATGTCACAAGAACCGACTTTACACATGAATCTCACCAAAAGGTCTGTAAGGATTATCAGCTTGGTTATTCTCGGTAGCAATCAAGATGGAGAAGCTGTATAGAGTCAGCAAAAACAAGACCTGGAGTTGATTGTGGCTCAGATCGTCAGATTCTCATGACAAAGTTCAGGTTTAAAATAAAGAAAGAGTTGATTGGGTTGGAACCGCTAGGCTAACCAGGTACAACAAAAATCAAATTGCCTCTGGAAAATGCAGCGGAAATCACAACCAGTTTTAAGGGCTTAAATCTAGTAAACAGCTCCCCAAGAACTACAGAAGGAGCTTCAAAATGTTGTACAGGGAGCAGTGAACAAAACCATCCTAAAAAAAAGGAAAATCTCAAAGACAAATTGATTTTCTGAGGAGGGTTTATATATAGCTGTGGAAAGATGAGAAGCAAAAAACAACTGAAAAATATAAAGTTAGCCCATCTAAATGCAGAATTCCAGAGAAATTGAAGAGACAAGAGGGTATCTTCAATAAACAACGGGGATAAATAGAAGAAAGCAAGCAGATAGGGAAATACAAGTGATCTATTCAAGACAATTGAAAAGATCAAAAGATCTTTTCCTCCAAAGATGGACACAATAAAGGACAGAAACATAAAGGACTAAAGAAGCAGAAGAGATCAAGGCAGGATAGAAAGAATACAAAGAAAAACTGTAGGAAAAAAAAAAGACCATAATAACCCAGATAACCACAAGGTGTGAGCATTCACCCACAGACACTCATTCTGAAATGTGAATGAGTGTCTTACAAAGTCTTCAAGTCTTACAAAGCATTTCTGACCACAGAACTAGTGGAGGTGATGGATTTCCAGCAGAACTGTTGAAATCTTAAATGCTCTCAATGTGCTGCAATCAAAATGGTGCATATGTGGAAAACATAGCAATGATCAGGGGACTGGAAAAGGTTAATCCTTATCCAGATTTCCAATAAGGACAGTAGTAAACAAAGTTCAAACCACCACTCAGTTTCACACATCTCCCATGCTAGTAAAGTTATGCTCAAATTCCTTCAAGCTAGTCTTCAACATTACATGAACTGAGAACTTCCAGAAGTTTGAGCTGGGATTAGAAACATCAGAGGAACCACAGATCAAATGATCACCGATTACTGGATCATAGAAATACCAAATGAATTCCAGAAAATCTCTGCCTGTTTTTCATTGACCACTGTAAAACCATAGTCTGGACAACATATAAATTGCGGAAAACTCTTAAAGAGATGGGAATAGCAGAACATTTTACCTGTCTCCTTCGTACTTGACCTGTAGGCAGGTCCCGAAGCAATAGGGTCAAGTATGCAATGACTGACTAGCTCGGGGTTGAGAAAGGAGTATGATAATGTTGTTGGTTGTCCCCTCATTTATTTAACTTATATGCATAGCAAACCATGAGAAATGCCAGGCTGGATAACCTACAAGCTGAATCAAGATTACTGGGGACAATGTCACCAACCTCAAATATGTGTGTGACTATCACTCTGCTGCTACTGCTACTACTGCTAAGTCACTTCAGTCGTGTCCGACTTTGTGTGACCCCATAGATGGAAGCCGACCAAGCTCCCCCATCCCTGGGATTCTCCAGGCAAGAACATTGGAGTGGGTTGCCATTTCCTTCTCCAATGTGTGAAAGTGAAAAGTGAAAGTGAGGTCACTCAATCGTGTCCGACCCTTAGCGACCCCATGGACTGCAGCCCGCCAGGCTCCTCCATCCATGGGAGTCTCCAAGCAAGAGTACTGGAGTGGCTTGCCATTGCCTTCTCCTAATGATAGAAAAAGAAGATGAACTAAAGAACCTCTTAATGAAGGTGAAGGAGTAAAAAAGCTTTTTTTTGGGCAGTGGTGACAGGGTGGTTTCCTTTATTACTCATTTCTTTATTTTCTTTTTTAAAATTTATTTATTTTAATTGGAGACTAATTATTTATATTATTGTATTTGTTTTGCCAATTGACATGAATCTGCCCCAGGTGTACATGTGTTCCCCATCTTAAAAACCCCCATTGTACAGAGTGAAGTAAGCAAAAGCTTTTGAAGAGTGCAAAGTGAAAGTGAAGTAATTTAGTCGTGTCCCACTCTTTGAGATTATAGCCTAATAGGCCCATGGATTATAGCCTAACAGGCTCCTCTGTCCATGGAATTTACAAGGCAAGAGTATTGGAGTGGTTTGACATTTTCTTCTCCAGGGAATTTTCCTAACCCACGGTCTAACTCTGCTCCCCCGCCTTGCAAGCAGACGCTTTACCATTTGTCCCGCCAGAGCAGGCATAAAACTCAATGGTATAAAAACTCAGATCACAACCTCCGGTCCCATCACTTCAACGCAAAGAGAAGGGGTAAAAGGAAAAAACAATGTCAGGTTTCCCCTTCTTGGGCTCTGACATCAAGGCAGAGTGTCTGCAGCCATGAAATTAGAAAATAAATGCTTCTTTACAGAAAATGTATGACAGAATTAGATAAAGTGTTACAATGAAAGAAATCACCTTGCTGGCAAAGGTCCATTACAGTCAAAGCTATGGTCTTTCCCGTAGTCATATACTGTTGTGTGAGGGACCATAAAGGAGGCAGAACAACTGAAGAACTAATACTTTTCAACCAGGGTGCTGGAGAAGACTCTTGAGAGTCTCTTGGACAGCAAAGAGAAGAAATCAGTCAATCTTAAAAAATCACCCTGAAATACCCATTGGAAGGATTGCTACTGAAGTTTATGCTCTAATAATTTGCCCACCTTATGTGAAGAGACAACTCATTGGAAAAGACCCTGATGCTGGGAAAGATTGAAGGCAAAAGGAGAAGAGGGCACGAAGGATGAGATGATTGGGTTGCATCAGTGATGCAATGAACATGAACTTGGGTAACCTTCAGGAGATGGTGTGGGACAGGGAAGCTTGGCATGCCACACTCCACGGCATCACAACAAGCCAGTGTCCTAATCTCATTCTTTTACTTTTAGCTGTCCAGATTTTCCAACATCACTTATAAAAGAGATTATGTTGTCTCCATTGTATATTGTTGTCTCATTTGTCAGAGATTAGATAACCACTTGGGCAAGCGATGATCAGGGTTTCTATCCATGCCAATGGCTTATATTTCTGCTTTGGGCCCATTCCATGCTGTACTGATTACTGTAGCTTTGTAGTATTGACTTATGTCAGGAAACTTGATTCCTTCAGCTCTGTTTTCTTTCTCAAGCTTGCATGGCTATTCAAGGTCTTTCGCATTTCCATACTAGTTCCAAAAAGATTTTGTTCTAGTTCTGTTAAAAATGCCATTGGTATCTTGATAGCAACTGCATTGAAACTTTAAGCTGCTGTTTATAGTGTAGCCATTTTCACAATATTGTTTCTTCCAGTGCATGTGAATGGTATATCTGTCCATCTCTTTGTGTCAGCTTTGCTTTATTTCTTCCATGCTTTATTATTTTCTGCACACCAGTCTTTCCCCTGCCTCGGTAGGTTTATTACCAGGAATTTTACTCTTCTTTTTTCCATGGTGAATGGGATTGTTTCCTTCAATTCTATTTTTGATATTTTGTTGTGAGTGTGTAGGAATACAAGGGATTTCTGAGTATTAATTTTATATCTAGCAACTCCCCTAAACTTATTGATTACCTCTAGTAATTTTCTGGAGGCATCTTTGGATCTCCAGGCATAGTAGCATAGTACGTGTAAACAGTGGCAGTTTTATTCCTTTTCCCGTTTGTTTGAAATTGTATTTCTTCTATTCTGATTGATATAATGAGGAATCCAAAGTCTATGCTGAATACCAGTGGTGAGAGTGGGTATTTTTGTCTTAGTCATGAATTAGGGGTCACATTTGCAGGTTTTCACCATTGAGAATCAAGTTTGCAGTGAGTTTATCCATATGTGGACTTTATTAGTTTGCAGATGGTTCTGGCTGTTCCCACAAGTTATATAAAGGGTTTATTATGAATGGGTCTTCCATTTCGTCAAAAACTTTTACTACATCTCTATCCTAAACTGTTTGAAGATCTTTCCTCTTAAAAGTTAGTTGTCTTTTAGTGTTCTTTCTTCCTTTGTCCACCTAATGCAAAGAACTGACTCATTAGAAAAGGCTCAGATGGTGGAAGATATTGAAGGTCAAAGGAGAGGTGGGCAGAAGATGTTGGGACAGTTAGATAACTTCACCAACTCTATAGACATGAATCTGAACAAATTCTGGGAGATAATGAAAGGAAGCCTGACAGGCTCTAGTCCATGGGCTCACAAAGTTGGACATGATTTCCTGGAAGAGAAACAAATTCTCTCCTCTGTGATTGAGACCATTACTTATTCTCAACTGCTTCATTTTCTATCCACCACACCCTCTCCATATCTCAGGTATCTTAATTTTACTCGTTATCATGTTTAGAATCAGTTACATTTGTTTGACTTTATTGTCACCCACCTGGCCCCAAA
This sequence comes from Moschus berezovskii, assembly GCF_049115385.1. Classification (NCBI taxonomy): domain Eukaryota; kingdom Metazoa; phylum Chordata; class Mammalia; order Artiodactyla; family Moschidae; genus Moschus; species Moschus berezovskii. The sequence goes on from NC_142489.1 coordinate 80,405,787, forward strand.
TTTGTGTGATATCTCAACTGCACATGATGTATATGTGATGAGGGCATGGCGTTGACAAATAATGATATTGAGAGGTGCAGGCAGAGTTGGGGTTTTTCCAAGTCAGATGAGCACAAAGCCCTATGCTATTTGTCTGTGGTTTTTGGAAAGAAAGCACAGAGGATAGAATCATGCCAACGTGAATAACACTGTGACTCTGTCCAAGGTGATGTGAGAATACAGAACACTGTTCTTCATTTCTCAGCTATCCATAGTGAGCACTTCCAAACCTGCCCACCTGGTTAGGAACCTTCCAGGATAATTAGCAGAGGTGGAAGAGGTGCTTGACTTGATTGAAGAGGGAGTGAAAAAAAGAAATAAAAAAGAACTGGGACAAAATAAAAAGGGGGGGGGGTGTTGTTTGCATGAAATATTGAATTTTGTATGCTTCACATTTGAAAACTGGGGGAAGATATTCTTACAATTAACGTGAAATCTCTGTATTTCACATGTGAAAATGTCATTCAGTCAGTCAGTCAGTTCAGTCGCTCAGTCGTGTCCGACTCTCCACGACCCCATGAATCACAGCACGCCAGGCCTCCCTGTCCATCACCAACTCCCGGAGTACACTCAAACTCATGTCCACAGAGTCAGTGATGCCATCCAGCCATCTCATTCTCTGTCGTCCCCGTCTTCTCCCGACCCCAAACTTTCCCAGCATCAGAGTCTTTTCCAGTGAGTCAACTCGTCACATGAGGTGGCCAAAGTATTGCAGTTTCAGCTTTAGCATTAGTCCCTCCAATGAACACCCAGGATCGATCTCCTTTAGAATGGACTGGTTGGATCTCCTTGCAGTATAAGGGACTCTCAAGAGTTTTCTCCAACACCACAGTTCAAAAGCATCGATTCTTCGGCGATCAGCTTTCTTCACAGTCCAACTCTCACATCCATACATGACCACGGGAAAAACCATAGCCTTGACTAGACGGACCTTGGTTGGCAAAGTAATGTCTCCGCTTTTTAATATACTATCAAGGTTGGTCATAAGTTTCCTTCCAAGGAGCAAGCGTCTTTTAATTTCATGGCTGCAATCAGCATCTGCAGTGATTTTGGAGCCCAAAAAAATAAAGTCTGACACTGTTTCCACTGTTTTTCTAGCTTTTCACACATGAGATATAGAATTTTATATGTTACCAATATAAAATCAAGTCCTAATATTTTTTCTTAAAATATGGAATTTTCTACATGAAATATAAAATCTCTGAATTTCCCATATGAAACTATATTGGTCTTGATTTTTGTGAATACATTTTGGAAGTTTTTACGTTTCACATAAAATGGAAATCAACCCCAGGATATTTCTATACGAAACATAGATTTCTCTTTCTTGCTGACATGAAGAACTGCACATGTGTTTTCCTAAATGAAAATAAAGAATTCCTTATAGATCCTGCGTGAAAACATTGATGGTGATTTGAAACATTAAAATTTGAAGTGAAACATGGAATTTTGCAATTTTATATTTTAAAATCTGGGTGCGTATATTTCACAAGATAATCGGAAATTTTGTAAATGTTTAATGAACTCTGCACTGATTTTCCTACATGAAGATAGAAAAATCATGTATGAAAACTTTAGATTTTCCCCCATGAAATAGGTTTTGTTATTTATTTTGCCCATGAAAAGCTGAACACACCTTTTCCTAAGTGATAATTAGAACTCTCTCTATTAGTTCATGTATGATTCTGTGTGTACATGTTTATACATGAGTCATTTATTTCTCCAAATTTTTGTATGGTACTCAATGTGCTGGTTCTCTTCTATGAAATACGGAGTTCTCTATGAACACATATTTAGTACTTGCACTGATTATTCTACAGCAGTATACGAATCTCCACATTTCACATATGAAAATTTGTACATAGATGTTCCAACAGGGAAACTTGTATTCTCTGTAATTAACATATGAGAACTGACTTGATTTTCTGACATGAAAAATGACATTACATATAATTAATATATTCATCCTAGGTGTGTTGAAATACGGATCAACCTATATTATATATATGAAATTCTGCAGATAGAATTTACTAAATAAAGTATATAATTGTGTATATTTTACATATGAGTATATGAGTATAATTTTTCAATTTAATATATGGAATTATCTGTGTTTCATATATGGACATCTGAATAAAGATTTTTGACATGACTTTTTGATAGATGAAATATGGATTGCGTTATCATTCATAGGAAAATGTGGGTACATTTTCATAAATATATTTGGAAAGTAAAAAATTTATATGCAGTCCTAAACCCAAATTTTCATGTGTAAGATAGGAGTATTTGATATTTTAAACATAAAGAAATCACTTAGTCTTTCAAGCATGAAATATGAAATTTCCTATATTGTTAATATGGAAACCTGAGTGCATATTTTCTCATATGAAACAGAATAAACTCTATTTCACATTGGAACCTCTGGACACAAATTTCTTACATGAAATTTCAGATTTTCTGTATATCATATATGAATATATGTGCTCCAGTTTTTACAGGAAAAATGGAATTCTCTCCTTTTATGAAAATACAGATGGCAACCATCTACCTGAAATATAGGACGCTGTGTATTTCACATAAGAAATGTGGGCATATCTTATCTTACATGAAACATGAAAAGTTTTCTACTCTTCATATGAAAGCCTGGACTCTGATTTCCCTGTAAGAAATATGGAATTCTCTGTGTTTAACACAGGAATCCTGTAAACAAATTATCTTACAGTAGGGTTCTCTATGTTTTGTCTACGAAAATCTGCACACACCTTCTCCTTTATGAAACATGAAATTCCCTACATTCAATATACGTAAACCTGTGCACAGGTTTTTTAGCATGATATATAGAGTAAAATATGCAAATTTCCCTGTTTTTTATATGCAAACTGGGATTCTATATAAAATATAAAAGATTTCTATATAAAATATTTGTCATTTTACTGAATTTATATGAAATCTACTTACGGTTTTTAGTATATGAAATATAAAAATTCTAACATTATATATGTTAAAATAGCTTCAGACTTCCAAACATGAACCATGGAGTTTGTACATTTTGTATATGAAAATCTGGGCAACGTTTTTCTATGTGAAGACATGAAAGCCTCTTTATGTTACATTTGGAGTTTGACATGCAGATGTTCCAAAATGAAATTTGGGATTTGTATATTTCATTTCTGAACATCTGGGTGCTGTTTTCTACATGAAATGTGGAATCCTTTAAATTTCACATGTGAAAATATCAGTGTCTATCTAAAATATGGAACACTGTCTATTTGCTATTAGCAGATTAGGGTGCAGATCATCCTAAATGACATTTGAAGTTCTCTATATTTCACATAGGAAAAACCTAAGCACTGTTTTTCTTAGATGAAATGTGGTATTTTTATTATTTGTATGAAAACATTTTCACAGGACAATTTTACATATGAATTCTCTATAATTCACATAAGAATGCAGGTACAGACTTTCTCCCATGTAATTGGGAATTTTTTATATTTCATAAATTTAAAACATACCCAGATTTTCTGTATAACATATGGAATGATCTGTTTTACATATGAAATCTTGACTTATTTTCATGTTAAATATTTCCTATCTATATTTCATGCATGAAAATATGGGTCCAGGTTTTCCTCTTGAATTTACTATACAATTAACTTTGCTTCATATATCAATTCTACACACCAAAATTTCTCCATGAGTTATGTGATCCTCCTTATTTTACATAGGTTTATCAGATGGTAGATTTTTCTATTCTACATGAAATATGGAATTCTCAATATGATATAAGTATGAATACCAGAGATTTTCTTACATGAAAAATGTCACTTTCCAGATTTTGTATATGAAATCGTGTTGGAGGTTTTTTAAATAAATTACTGAATTTAAAATATTTCATGTGTGAATGTATGGATAGAATTTAATGCATAAAATATGGAATTTCCTGTATTTAGTGTATAAAAATCTAGACAAAACTCTAGCCAATAGTTCTATGATTGCAAAGAAATTTTCTCTTCCACATGTGAAAATGTGTGCCCAGGTAATCATCCAAAAATATGGGATTGTCTATATTTCATATCTAAACATCTAAGGACATATTTCCACTATTAAGTATATATTTTATGCAATATATCACAATAAATAACTTTAGGAAACATGAAAATCTCATCATCAATATCCTTCATGAAATATGGAATTTTGTATGCTTCACATATTAAACATTGGGCACTGATTTTCCATGAGGAATTTTGGAATTTTCTATTCTTACATAGAAAAATCGAAGCACTGATTACTCCACATGAAGTATGGAATTTTCTTTCTTTCCCATATGGGTGTCTTTTTTCCCACATATAAACAGAATATTCTGTATTTCAAATGTAAGCTATGATCACTGATTTTCCTACATGAAATAGAGAATTCTCTGTATTGCCCATAGGAAAATCTGGGCCAAGATATTCTTCCATAACCCGTGAAATTCTGCATACTTCAGGTTCAATTTCAGCTGAATGAGTGTATTGCCTGCATATGTGAATCTTCTAAAAGATTCTAAATATAGTACCGAAGTCGCCATTTTACATATGAAAATCTGCATGTCAATTCTCTCCCATGAATTATGGAATTCTGCAATCTATCATACAAAAATCTGGACTCTGGAATATAGAGAAAATTTCATATTCTATTTCACATGAGCAAATATGGATGTAAATTCTCCAAGAAATGTGCAAGTGGCTAAATCCAGGTGTGCAATTTCCCTGCATGACACTTGCAACCCTCTATCGGTCACTTATAAGCTATAAGGTTTTCCTATATCATGAACTGAATTAGATATATTTCATGCATGAATATCTGGACACAGATTTTCCTAATTAAATATGGAATTCTCTGAATTTAATATACTAATCTAGTTTCTTTGCCTACATGAATTATTCATGCTCAGTTGCTGCATTCGTGCTAGACTCTTTGTGACCTTGGATTGTGATTTTCAGGATTCTCCGTCCATAAGATTCCCATAAAACATGGAATTTTCTATTTTCAATTATGAAATGGTAGAGATGATCCTATATAAAAAAGTGATTTCTCTATACTTTCACATCTGAACATTTTCCCACCTTTTTTCGTATATGAAATTTGGAATTTTCCTTATTACATAGATGATTGTATGCGAGTCAGTTAACCTATATATGAAAAGTTTAATTCCCTACATTTCACTTGTGCGCATCTCGACAGAATTTTCTCAGAAGAAATGTTGAATAGGATATTTAGCTGCAATATAAAATACTGTATATTTTCCACAGGGAAGTTTGTGCAGAGTTTCCACATGCAGTACAGAATTATTTGTGTTTAACGTATGATAATCCAAGAGTTTATTATCGAACATGACATATGGAATCTGTATGTCTCCTTTAAAATTCTCTGTGCAGAATTTTGTACATTCAAAATTGAATTCTCTATATTTCACATATGAAAATCTTATCAAAGATTTTCCTCCATGACTTACTGAATTCTTTAGTTTACCTGTGAAAATCTGTATGTTGACTCTCCTACATGAAATTGGGAAATTTCATTATTTCACATAGGAAAATCTGGGATAGATATTTTTTCTTAAGTGAATGTGGGTTTCTCTATATTATGCAAATAAAATCCAAACATGGATTTTTAAGATTAACTTGAAATACAAACTCATATTTGAAAATATTCTTATATCCAATATGGAATCATTTTTTCACATATGAAATTCTTGACACAGATTATTTTCATGCAGTATTCTCTAGGCTTCATGTATCAATTTAGGATGAAGATATTCCGAAGTGAAATACGCCTTTCTTTCTATTTCACGTATGAGCATCAGAGGGGTGATTTTTCTATAGGATACTTATGGTACTCCTTATTTCACATATCAACACTTGGAGTAGATATCCCTACATACAATATAGATTTGGTATATTTCTCATATGAAAATCTTATCACAGATTTTCCTACATGAAATATGGAATTCTCTATGGTTTGCATATCAAATTGTGGGTGGTAATTTTTCCATATGGAATTCTCTAGATATCATTTATGTATGTAATCTGAGTGGAAATTACCCTTATGTATTTCTCTAGATAGTACTTATGAATATTAAGATCTACTAGTGTTTACATGAAAAATGGAATTCTCTACTGTGTTTCACCTATCAAAAATCTGGTTCAGAAACATAAAATTCCCTTCACATCACATAGGAAATTTTGAGCTCATTTTTCTGATATAGGGCGTGGAATTATGATATGATACATGCATATATGATCGTATGGGTCCCTATTTATGTACATATCACATATGAAAACCTATTCACACATTTTCTCAAATGAAAGTGGGATTCCAATGTATTTAACATTGAAAATGTAGCCCCAGAATTTCCATACTGAAGTATGGAATTCTCTGTATTTCACATATGAATATCTAGCTGCAGATTTTCCAACAGAAAATGTGGAATTTTCTATAGTTCATACATGAACGTCCAGGTGATATTTTCCATGTGAAATATGGATTTCTCAATATTACACATGTATAAGTGTGAGAATACGAAATTCTCTGCATTTCATATTTGAAAAGTTGAATGCAGATTTTCTCAGAAAAACTTGGGTTTCTCTATATTTCATAGAGGGATGTATGGGTGCAAATATTCCTACTTATAATACATTTCAAGTGATCATACATGTGAAAATCCGCGAGCACTTTATTGAGATATATTATGAAAATTTCTATTTGTCTTATTGAGAATTTGTGTTCAGTTCTTAATAGACTAAATATGGATATTTCTGTTTTGTGTATTCAAATCTGGCTGGCTATTTACTTATAAAATATTTATAATTTTCCTAAATGTATATGAAAATCTACAGAAAGCTTTTCATATGTGAAAGATGAAAATTCTAGAATTTTATATGTGATAATGTTTTGAATTTCCAAACATGAAATATGAAATCCTTTATATATTGTATAAGAAAATCTGGACAATGGTGTTTCTATGTGAAGTACATGAAAGCCTCTGTATGTTGTATTTGGAAATGGATGCGGATGTTCCAAAATGAAATGTAGAAATTGCTGTATTTCATATCTGAACATTTGAGTGCAGATTTTCTACATGAAATGTGGAATCCGCTATATTTCACATTGGAAAAATATTGCTGTCTATTTTTCTGTCTAAAATATGGAACAATCTATGTTGAACATTAGCAGATTAGAGTGCAGATGATCCTAAATGAAATATGGAATTCGCTATATATGACATATGAAAACATAAATCCTGGTTTCCCTGGATGAAATATGGGATTCTCTATATCTCAATGAAAATTTGTACAGAGGAGAATTTTCTGTCTGAAATCTCTATATTTCACATAAGAATGTAGGTACAGATTTTCCCACATAAACTTGGAATTTTATATATTTCACAGTATGAAATATTGACTTTCCTATATTTCACATGTGAACATCTGGGCATAGATTCTCTCAGATGAAATGTTGAATTCTATATTTTAAATGGCAATGCCACAGTGTATACTTTTAATAAAAGATGAAATACTATATTTTCCATAGGGAAAATATGTGCACAGATTTCTAAAATCAAAATGCCATTCTCTGTATTTAGCATATGAATTTAGCATATGAAACTCCAAGAGCTTATTATTTTACACATAATATATGGAAATGAATATATACACAAACATAATATATGGAAATCTGTATTTCACCTGTAAAATTCTGTGTGAAGAATTTTTACGCACAATATTAATTTCTCTTGATTTCACATGTGTAAGTTTGTCAAAGATTTTCCTACTCATAATACTGAATTCTTTACTTTACATATCAAAATCTGGATTTGCATTTTCCTTTATGAAATTGGGAAATCTCCGAATTTCACATATGAAAATCTCGGAACAGATTTCCCTCCATGAAATTTGATTATTTTCATTTGATAAATGAATATATGATATTTATTTTTCTATATTACAGGCATAAATTTTGAGCACAGGTTTTCAACATGATATATGGAATTAAAGATGAAATACACATTTCAGAATAGGTAGGACCAGAATTAAATATATGGCATTAGAGAATTCTATATATCCTGTATTTAAATCAACATTCTAGTATCCATATATGAAATATAGAAACTTGACATTTCATGTTTGAATTTCTTTTTTCAGGTTACCATATGTAAAATGTATAAAATTTCATATTATATTTCAGAAAGTATTCATTCTGATTTTCAATGTGAGTATATAGAGAAACAAAGGTTTCAACAGAAAATTATGCAATCCTTTTTTCTTTGTGAAATATACAAAGGTCCCTATTTCTCGTAGGAAAATCTGTGCGTAGAGTTTCAAATGCCTAATATTGAGCATTCCATATTTCATTTGGGAATATCTGTGCCAAGTTCTCAAATGTAAATTAGAGAGAATACTATATTATTGCACAAAAGCTTTTGTCCAGATTTTCTAAAGTATCCAGTAAAATACTTTGTGAGACATAGAATACATGTATGAAAGATTTTGAATAGAATTAAGTACATAAAAAATTAAAACATAACAAATAGACCCAAAGGTAACGTGTATCGATTATATCCAGGTTACTGATAGTAGTTCTGTTGCCACCACTTTTAAACTAGATTTTCTTTGGGGGAAAAAAAAAAACTTTTAGTCTTTAAACATGCACATATACACTAATATATGTACAAAACATTCAGCTTGATTTTACTATTTTCTTAATAAGTGTATTATATAGTTGGATGACAATTGAAATTTTCAGTAAGATACTGACATTTAGATTTCTTATTTTGACTTCCAAATTGACGTGAGATCCACCAAGACTTATACTATTTTGGTAAAATCATTAATATACATTGAACAGTTAATTTTATTGGAGTATAACTGATTAAGAATACTTTGCTAATTTCTACTCTAATCCACAATGCTTGCATATTGCATTCTGTGGGGTAGAAAAGACTCAGAAATGCCTTAGTGATGGAACCATAACCATATATCTAAACCTTCAATTTTAGACTTCCTCCCAATTTAGGTCAACACAGTGCATGAGGTAGATTTCCCTGTATTTCATATAGGCATCATAAGCACATGTGTGTCAGTTACGATCTCCCAATAGCTTCCACCACAAACTGTTTCCTCCGTGCATCCTTATATTTCTTCTCTATAGCTGTTTCCCTATCATTGCTTCTCAAATAAGATCATCTCTATCAGTTTCTTAGAGTCCATATATGTGTTAATCTGTAATATTTGTTTTCCTTTTTGCATTTTAGTTCTTTGTGATTATACAGTAGAAATGAGAAATAGATTTAAGGGGCTAGATTTAATAGATAGACTGCAGGATGAAATATGGATGGAGGTTCGTGACATTGTATAGGAGACATGGATCAAGACCATCCCCATGTAAAAGAAATGAAAAAAAGCAAAATGGCTGTCTGAGGAAGCTTTACAAATAGCTGTGAAGAGAAGTGAAAAGCAAAGGAGAAAAGGAAAGATATTCCCATTTGAATGCAGAGGTTCAAAGAATAGCAAGGAGAGATGAGAAAGCCTTCCTCAGCCATCAATGTAAAGAAATAGTGGAAAACAACAGAATGGGAAAGATAAGCTATCTCTTCAAGAAAATTAGAGATACCAAGGCAACATTTCATGCAAGATGGGAGCAATAAAGGACAGAAATGGTATGGACCTAAGAGAAGCAGAAGATATTAAGAAGAGGTGGCAAGAATACACAGAAAAACTGCACAAAAAATATCTTCACAACCAAGATAATCACGATGGTGTGATCACTGACCTGGAGTCAGACATCCTGGAATGTGAAGTCAAGTGGGCCTTAGAAAGCATCACGACGAACAAAGCTAGTGGAAGTGATGGAATTCCAATTGAGCTATTTCTAATCCTGAAAGATGATGCTGTGAAAGTGCTGCACTCAACCTGTCACAAAATATGGACAACTTTGCAATGGATACAGGACTGGAAAAAGTCAGTTTTCATTCCAATGCCAAAGAATGCTCAAACTACCACACAATTGCACTCATCTCACATGCTAGTAATGAAATTCTCAAAGCCAGGCTTTAGCCATATGCGAACCGTGACCATCCAGATGTCCAAGTTAGTTTTAGAAAAGGCAGAGGAAGCAGAGATCAAATTACCAACGTCTGATGGATCATTGAAAAAGCAAGAGAGTTCCAGAAAAAAGTCTATTTCTGCTTTATTGACTCTCCATAAGCCTTTGGCTATTTGGATCACTATAAACTGTGGAAAATTCTGAAAGAAATGGGAATACCATGCCACCTGACCTGCCTTTTGAGAAACCTATATGCAGGTCAGGAAGCAACAGTTAGAACCGGACATGAAACAACAGACTAGTACCCAATAAGAAAAGGAGTACATCAAGGTTGTATATTCTCACCCTGATTATTTAACTTATATGCAGAGTGCATCATGAGAAACGCTGGGCAGAAGAAGCCCAACCTGGTATCAAAATTGCTGGGAGAAATATCAATAACCTCAGGTATGCAGATGACACCAGCCTTATGGCAGAAATTGAAGAGGAACTCAAAAGCTTCTTGTCGAAAGTGAAAGAGGAGAGTGAAAGTGTTGGCTGAAAGCTCAACATTCAGAAAACTAAGATCATGACACCTGGTCCCATCACTTCATAGCAAATAGATGGGGGAAATGTAGAAACAGTGTCAGACTTTATTTTGGGAGGAGGCTCCAAAATCACTGCAGATGGTGACTGTAGCCATGAAATTAAAAGACACTTACTCCTTGGAAGGAAATACATCACCAACCTAGATAACACATTAAAAAAACAAAGACATTACTTTGCCAACAAATGTCCATCTAGTCAAGACAGTGGTTTTTCCAGTAGTCATGTATGCCTGTGAGAGTTGGACTGTGAAGAAAGCTGAGCACAGAAGAGGTGATACTTTTGAACTGTGGTGTTTGAGAAGACTCTTGAGAGTCCCTTGGACTGCTAGGAGATCCAGCCTGTCTATCGTAAATGAGATCAGTCTGGGTATTCATTGGAAGGACTGATGTTGAAGCTGAAACTCCAATACTTTGGCTACCTCATGCGAAGAGTTGAATCACTGGAAAAGACCCTGATTCTAGGAAGGTTGGAGACAGGAGGAGAAGGGGATGACAGATGATGAGATGGCTGGGTGGCATCACCGACTCAATGGAGATGAGTTTTCATAAATTCCGGGAGTTGATGATGGACAGGGAGGCCTGGTTTGCTGTGGTTCTTGGGGTCGCAAAGAGTCAGACACGACTGAGAGACTGAACTGAACTGAACTCATATAACCTTTTCTTAATCCAGACACATTTCTACAATTGACCTGATTTCTTTCCTCTTTAAGACTGGACTCTGTGGTAGAGGGTGAGGGTGGGATGTTTTGGGAGAATAGCATTGAAACATGTATATTATCATATGTGAAATGAATCACCAGTCCAGGTTCGACACATGATACAGGATTCTTGGGACTGGTGCATGGGGATGATCCGGAGGGAGGATAAGGAGAGGAGGGAGCGGGGGTTCAAAAAAGGGAACACATGTACACCAGGGACGGATTTATGTCAATGTATGGCAAAACCAATATTGTAAAGTAATTAGCCTCCAATAAAAATAAATAATTGAATAAAATAAAAAATGAAAGACTGAGTGATAGTCTAATATATCAGTTTAGTTCAGTTCAGTCGCTCAGTCGTGTCTGACTCTTTCCCACCCCATGAATCACAGAACGACAGGCCTCCCTGTCCATCACCAACTCCCAGAGTTCATTCAAACTCATGTCCATGGAGTTGGTGATACCGTCCATCCATCTCATTCTCTGTTGTCCCCATATCCTGCCACCCCCCAATCCCTCCTAGCTTCAGACTCTTTTCCAGTGAGTCAACTCGTCGCATGAGGTGGCCAAAGTATCAGAGTTTCAGCTTTAGCATCAGTCCTTTCAATGAACACCCAGGATTGATCTCCTTTAGAATGGACTGGTTGGATCTCCTTGCAGTCCCAGGCACTCTCAAGAGTCTTCTCCAGCACCACAGTTCAAACGCATCAATTCTTCAGTGATCGTGTGCCAAATTGTCTTTATATATTTCTCCGTAGGTGGACACTTGCTTATTCCAGGTGCTAGCTATTTTAATTATTGCCGTCATCAATTTGGGGATATGTATCTTTTGGAGTTTAGATTTTCTTCAGGTATATGACCAGTAGTGGGATTGTGGATCATAAGGTAGTTTGCATTATTATTTTTTAAAGGAACCTCCATATTGTTCTCCATAGTGACTCCTTCAACGTATATACCAAGCAGGAGGAGAGAAGGATTCTCTTTTCTTCACACCTTGTCTAGAATTTATTTTTTTGGTAGATTTTTAGATACTTGCCATTAGGGCCAATGAGAGTTGATATCTCATTGAAGTTTTTATCTTCTTGTCTCTAACAGTTAGTGATCTTGAATATCTCCTCATACATATTGGCCATCTCTATATCTTCTTGAGAGAAATGTGTATTTCGTTTTCTGTCCATTTTTTTTCAATTTCGTTGTTTGTTTTTCTGTTATTGGGCAACATGAGCTGCTTCATATTTTGGAATTTAACCTCTTTTAATTTCCTTCATTGCAAAATATTTTTTCCCATAGTGTGAATCATTTTCTGTCTTATTTGTCGTTTTGCTGTGCAAGCCTTTTATGTTTAATTAGGTTGCATTTATTTGGTTGATTTTGCTTTATTTTGATTAAAATAGGAGGTAGGTCAAAGATAAAAAATAAAGATATGTTGATATAATTTATGTCAAAGAGGGTACTTATACTTTCTTCTAATGTTATACATTTAAACTCGCTGGGATTATATTTGTGTCTTTCATCCATCTTGAGGTTATCTTTTACTGCAATACTTTGGCCACCTCATGCGATGAGTTGACTCACTGGAAAAGACTGATGCTGGGCAAGGTTGGGGGCGGGAGGAGAAGGGGACGACGGAGAATGAAATGGCTGGATGGCATCATCGACTCTGTGGACATGAGTTTGAGTGAACTCCAGGAGTTGGTGATGGACAGGGAGGCCTGGCGTGCTGTGATTCATGGGGTCGCGGAGAGTCAGACACGACTGAGCGACTGAACTGAACTGAAGGAGTGACTCCAGCTATCCGCTGATGAATGGCATGGCAAACCACTTCAGTGCACTTGCCCTAATTCCCTCATGAATGTGTAAAAAGGCAAAAAAAAAAAAAAAAAAAAAAACACCGATGACACTGAAAGTTGAGTCCTTCAGTTCAGAATGTGTTCAGTATGCTACTAAGGAAGAGCAGAGGAAAATTACTAATGGCTGTAGAAAGAATGACGAGGTTTGACCAAAGCTGAAATCAAGCTCATTTATGGATTTGTCTGCTGAGGAGTGTAAACTGTTTTTTTTTTTTTTTTTCTACTTTTGTGAAAGATGCTATTAGAAATTGCATAGGAATTACATTGAACCTGTAAACTCCTTTTTGTAGTATAGGCATTCCCCAATATTGATTATTCCACTGCAAGATAACAGTATATCTCTCCACTTCTTTGTGTTATTTTGATTCATTTCATTTCTGCCTTATTCTTTGCTGCACACCAGTATTATCCCGGAAGTTGGTGATGGACAGTGAGGCCTGGCGTGCTGTGATTCATGGGGTCGCGGAGAGTCGGACACGACTGAGCGACTAAACTGAACTGAAGTAGACATATTCCCAGGAATTTCATTCCACTTGTTGTTGTGGTGAGTGGGACTGCTTCTTAAATTTAAATTTTTGTCTTTTTGCTGTTAGTATATAAGAAGGAAAGAGATTTCTTTAGGTTAATTTTGTATCCAGTAACTTCCTTAAACTCAACTCTTAATTCCAGTCATTTTTAGGTGGCTGAACTTTCACCATAATCGATCATCTCAAACAGGATCTTCAGGACAAGGTAGTAACATTCCAGAGCTCTAGCCTCTCTGCTTTCACAATATACATGTTTTCTGCTTTACTTTTCTAACTCTTCAGTGTGAATGTGTAAATGAATGACAACTTGCATAAATGAACCTTGAGCCCTGCTCTGTGGTTTCTCAGTGCCTCATAATGACTGAAAGTAGTCCCCAAAAGGGGTGCCTTCTCAGGGGTTTATACAGAACTGCCAATACCAAGAGGCACACAACATCCCTGTGAAGGGAGTGGCTAGAAATTGGTGAAGTGTGTGGACTGAACATTCCTTTCTAGGTCAGCTTTTCATGAACTCTTTGACCATTTCATAATCGCATCAGGATGTATAACTACTAACCTAATCTGTCAGATTATCCACTTTCAAGGGACTTGAGAGCCATGCTGTTGCTGTGTACTTTTACTTAGCCCCCATGTATGTAAACACCTAGCCTTGTTAGGGCCCAAAAGTTACAGCAACACATTTGGAAATGATTTGGAACTCTAGCTTCAGCACCAACCCACTTTGCTGCCTGGCTCAGGGGCTAGCGACCTGGAAATGAAGCTTTGTCATGCTGCATCTCTGATTGATAGATCTATGTGCATTGGAAGAGCAATGGACTTCTTCCTTTGGTAGTGCTAGCTCTTAACAAACCAGACAAAGCTCCTCAGTGGCTTCAGTTTCTATTATATAGATAGTTGTTTTGTAGAATCTGTGGAAATGAACTGGAAGTGTTGGCCCTAGTAACTGGAAGAGAAAATTCACTTTTCCCTTGCTGGCCAACCCTCTACCACCTCTTGATTTCAAACATACTAGCGTGGTGAAACTCAGATGGGACATCTTGGTTCTTGATCATTCCTTTATGACTCACTGCTTCTACTGTGGTCATGACTACTCAGGAATGTGCACAGGTACACATTAGATGGATGCCTCCCCTAGTAGTCCTAGTTTGAGAAACATTCTGAAAGCTACTGTGTTACACTCTGGGTGGTATCTGACTAAAGTGAAAATCAAACAAAGGTCTTGTTGATAAGTAACTAGAAAACAGTCTGCGATGCCATCAGGTCTACCCCTGGTGTATCTCCACCCTGCCTCAGTGGTATAACCGGGAGGGACCAGTAACACGGCTTTGCTGGTAAGGAACAGACTAAGTCCAAACACGGAAGGAAAGCTTTGTTGGAAAATCTGTCTCCACCCACTTCTAGAGTAGGGAGGGACACCTCCTGGTGAAAGGAGCTTTTTTCTCTTTTACAGATGAGAGATCGACGTTCTGGAACCACTCCTTTAAAATGTGTTAAAACAGCAGAGGGAGGAAGATGGCAGAGGAATAGGATGGGGAGACCACTCCCCCAACCCCCCACAATTCATCAAAAGAACATTTGGAAGCTGAGTAAATTCCACAAGACAACTTCTAAATGTTGGCAGAGACATCAGGAACCCAGAAAAGCAGCTCATTGTCTTCAAAAGGAGGTAGGAAGTAAAATAAAATATAAAAAGAGAGACAAAAGAGGTAGGGATGGAGATCTGTCCAGGGAAGGTAGACTTAAAAAAAAAAGAGAGAGAGAGAGAGAGAAGTTTCCATACACCAGGAAACACTCACTGGCAACTCTGTGGCAAGACTTGGAAGCTCAGAGGGCAACATAACCGGGAGGAAAAATAAGTAAATAATTTAAACCCACAGAGTATATTTCCAATGGTAACTCCCAGTGGAGAAGCAGCGCGGACGCCCGCATCCCCACTAGAAAAGAGGGGCTGGGCAGGGTGGCATAGGTTGCATTGCTTAGGGTAAAGATTGGGCCTGAATGCCCCGAAGGCAATCTCAGGGAACTAACTTTAAATACCAAAGCAGACTGTGGGATACATACCCTGTGAAAAGGCGAAAAGCCCTAACTTAAGACACTGCTAGACATGCCTGGAGAATCCCAGGGATGGGGGAGCCTGGTGAGCTTCTGTCTATGGGGTCACACAGAGTCGGACACGACTGAAGTGACTTAGCAGCAGCAGCAGCAGACATGCTCACTGAACAAAGGACTGAGCAGAGCTAGCCAGCTGTGGATGGTCTATCCCTGCCAAGACAAGCAGGGTAGGACAGCCAGAGCCAGAGGGGGAAATCGCCCCCTCAGAGAGGCATCTGATACCAAACTGCAGGCAGGCTTCATTGCTAAACAAGACTTCCTGGGAGTCAGGCCAGTCGACATCCACCTGAGAAGGTACGCTGGTTTTACACTCAGAAAACACTGGGGCAGGGACTGGGGAGGAGATAAGTCATAGTGACCACGCTCGCCAAATATCTGGTCACCTGAGCTGCTCAGAGAAGGGCACAAAACGCAGGTCCAACCAAGTCTGAGCCTTTGAGGAGTGCCCGAGTACCTGAACCTGAGGGGCTTAGACCTGGGAAATGCATACAACCCAGGGAAGTCTTCAGACTCTTCCTGGCAGAGCAACCTAGAGCCTAACCAGTATAAACAGGGAAAGCACACACACTGTGAGTGGGGACAAACACAGTGTGGCTGAGACACTGAAAGCACTCCCCACAGACGTCAGTGATATTTGTTTGCAGCGTTCCTCCCTCCCCACAGCATGACTGAACAAGTGAGTCAAAAATGTGTTCACCACCGCCCCCTTGTGTCATATCGGAAATCAGACATTGAAGAGACCAGCAAACTGAAGAAGCTAAAACAGAGGGAACTGCCTTGGAAGTGGCAGATGGAGAAGTCTTGAGGCTACTGGCAAGAATAAGACTGAAAACTAGAGGCAGGAGGCTTAAGTCCAAATCCTGAGAACAGCAGAGAACTCCTGACTTCAGGGAATATTAATCCATAGGAGCTCATCGAACGCCTCCACACCTACACTGAAACCAAGCACTACCCAAGTGTCAACAAGTTCCATAGCAAGAGATACCAAAAAAAATTCTCCAGCAACACAGGAAAATAGCCCTGAGTTCAATATACAGTTTGCTCAAAATGACTCCAAACCCATCGACATCTAATAAATCATTACTGGACACTTCATTGCACTCCAGAGAGAAGAAATACAGCTTCACCCACCAGAACACCAACGTAAGCGTTGTTAACCAGGGAACCTTGAAAAGCCACCTGTCCAATGCCACCCACAGCGAGGAAACTCCATAATAAAGAGAAATCCACAAACTACCAGAAGACGGAAAAGCTACCCCAAACACAGCAATATAAGCACCATGAAGAGGCAGAGAAATGCCCAGCAAGTAAAGGATCAGGATAAATGCTCACCAACTCAAATAAAAGAGGAAGAGATAGGGAATCTACCTAATAAAGAATTACCAATAATGATAATGAAAATGATCCAAAATCTTGAAAACAAATTGGAGTTACAGGTAAAAAACCTGGAGACAAGAATCGAGAAGATGGAAGAAAGGTTTAACAAGGATCTAGAAGAAATAAAAAAGAGTCAATATACAATGAATAATGTGATATATGAGACACACACACAAAAAAAAACTCTGGAGGGAACCACAATAGAATAAAGACGGCAGAAGAGAGGAAAAGTGAGATAGAAGATAGAGTGGTAGAAATAAATTAAACAGAGGAATAAAGAAAAGCAAATTAAAAGAAATGAGGACAATCTCAGAGACCTCTGGGACAATGTTAAACGCCCGAACATTCGAATCATATGACTCTCAGAAGAAGAAGACAAAAAAGAATGACCATAAGGAGATACTTGAGGAGATAATAGTTGAAAACTTCCCTAAAATGGGGAAGGAAATAATCACTCAAGTTCAAGAAACCCAGAGAGGATAAACCCAAGGCGAAAAATGCCAAGGCATATATTAATCTAATTAACAAAGATCAATGCAAAGAATGAATATTAAAAGCAGCAAGGGAAAAACAACAAATAACACTCAAGGGAATTATCATAAGGATAACAGCTGATCTTTCAGCAGAAACTCTTCAGGCCAGGAAGGAATGGCAAGACATACTTAAGGTGATGAAAGAAAGTAACCTACAGCCCAGATTACTATACCCAGGAAGGATCTCATTCAAATATGAAGGAGAGGTCAAAAGCTTTACAGACAAGCAAAAGCTGAGATAATTCAGCATCACCAAACCAGCTCTCCAACAAATACTAAACGATCTTCTCTAGACAGGAAACACAGAAAGGGTATATATACTTGAACCCAAAACAATAAAGAAAATGGCAACAGGATCATACTTATCAATAATCACCTTAAACGTAAATCGGTTGAATGCCCCAACCAAAAGACAAAGGCTGGTTGAATGGATACAAAGACAAGATCCCCATATATTTTGTCTACAAGAGACCCACCTCAAATCGAGGGACACATACAGACTGAAAGTAAAGGGCTCAGAAAAGGTATTCCACGCAAATAGAGACCAAAAAAAGCAGGAGTAGCAATACTCATATCAGATAAAATAGATTTTAAAACAAAGGCTGTGAAAAGAGACAAAGAAGGAAACTACATATGGATCAAAGGATCAATCCAAGAAGAAGTTATAACAATTAAAAATATTTATGCACCCAACATAGGAGCACCGCAATATATAAGACATTTACTAACAAGTATGAAAGGGGAAATTAACAATAACACAATAATAGTGGGACACTTTAATACCCCACTTACACCTATGAATAGATCCACTAAACAGAAAATTAACAAGGAAACACAAACTTTAAATGATACAATAGACCAGTTAGTCCTAATAGATCTCTATAGGACATTTTACCCCAAAACAATGAATTTCACCTTTTTCTCAAGCGCACATGGAACCGTTTCCAGGATAGATCACATCCTGGGCCATAACTCTAGCCTGGGTAAATTCAAAAAAAATTGAAATCATTCCAAGCATCTTTTCTGACCACAATGCAGTAAGATTAGATCTCAATTACAGGAGAAAAACTATTAAAAATGCCAGCATATGGATGCTGAACAACACGCTGCTGAATAATGAACAAATCATAGAAGAAATCAAAATATGCATAGAAATGAATGAAAATGAAAACAAAACAACCCAAAACCTCTGGGGCACTTTAAAAGCAGTGCTCAGGGGGAAGTTCATAGAAATACAGGCACACCTCAAGAAACAAGAAGAAAGTCAACTAAATAACCTAACTCTACATCTAAAGAAACTAGAAAAGGAAGAATTTAAGAACCTCAGCGTTAATAGAAGGAAAGAAATAGTAAAAATTAGGGCAGAGATAAATGCAAAAGAAACAAAAGAGACCATAGCCAAAATCAACAAAGCCAAAAGCTGGTTCTTTGAGAAGGTAAATAAAATTGACAAACCACTAGCCAGACTCATCAGGAAACAAAGGATGAAGAACCAAATCAGTAAAATTAGAAATGAAAATGGAGAGATCACAACCGACAACACAGAAATACAAAGAATTATTAGAGAATACTAATAGCAATTATATGGCAATAAAATGAATAACTTGGAAGAAATGGACAAATTCCTAGAAATGTACACCTTGCCAAAACTGAACCAGGAAGAAATAGAAAATCTGTAGAGACTCATCACAAGCACCGAACTAGAGGAAGTAATCAGAAATCTTCCAGCAAATAAAAGCCCAGGTCCAGACGGCTTCACAGCTGAATTCTACCAAAATATTAGAGAAGAGCTAACACCTATTCTACTCAAACTCTTCCAGAAAATTGCTGAAGAAGGGAAACTTCCAAACTCATTCTATGAGGCCACCATCACCCTAATTCCAAAACCTGGTAAAGATCCCACAAAGAAGAAAACTACAGGCCAATATCACTGATGAACATAGATGCAATCATCCTTAACAAAATTCTTGCAGTCAGAATACAACAAAATATTAAGAAGATCATACATCATGACCAAGTGGGCTTTATCCCAGGAATGCAAGGATTCTTCAATATCCGAAAATCAATCAACGTAATACACCACATTAACAAACTGAAAAATAAAAAACATATAATTATCTCAATAGATGCAGAGAAAGCCTTTGAGAAAATACAAAAAACAAACTGTTTTTTGTGGGAATAGAAGGGACATATCTCAACATAATAAAAGCTATATATGACAAACCCAGAGCAAACATTATCCTCAATGGTGAAAAACTGAAAGCATTTCCCCGAAAGTCAGGAACAAGACAGAGTGCCCACTCTCACCACTACTGTTCAACATAGTTCTGGAAGTTTGGGCTACAGCAATCAGAGCAGAAAAAGACATAAAAGAATATAAATTGGAAAAGAAGAAATAAAACTTTCACTGTTAGTTGATGACATGATCCGCTACACAGAAAACCCTAAAGACTCTACCAGAAAACTGCTAGAGTTAATCAATGAATACAGTAAAGTTGCGTGGTATAAAATCAACACACTGAAATCCCTTGCAATTCTATACACTAATAATGAGAAAATAGAAAGAGAAATTAAGAAAACTATTCCATTCACTGTTGCAACGAAAACAATTAAATACTTAGGAATATATCCACCTAAGGAAACAAAAATCTTGTACATAGAAAACTATAAAACACTACTGAAAGTAATCAAAGAGGACACTAATAGAGAAATATACCCGTGTTTGTGGATTGGAAGAATAAATATTTTGAAAATGAGTACACTAACCAAAGTAATTTATACATTCAATGGAATCCTTATCAAGCTACGAACGATATTTTTCACAGAACTAGAAAAAATAATCTCACAATTTGTATGGAAATACAAAAAACCTCGAATAACCAAAGCAATCTTGAAGAAGAAGAATGGAACTGGAGGAATTAACCTGCAGGATTTCAGGCTCTACTACAAAGCCACAGTCATCAAGACAGTATGGTACTGGCATAAAGACAGAAATATAGATCAATGGAACAAAATAGAAAGCCCAGAGATAAATCCACACACCTATGGACACCTTATCTTCGACAAAGGAGGCAAGAATATAAAATGGAGAAAAGACAGTCTCTTTAACAAGTGGTGCTGGGAAAACTGGTCAGCCACTTGTGAAAGAATGAAACTAGAACACTCCCTAACACCATAAACTAAAATAAACTCAAAATGGATTAGAGAGCTAAATGTAAGACCAGATTCTATAAAACTCCTAGAGGAAAACGTAGGCAAAACACTCTCCGACATAAATCACAGCAGGATCCTCCAAGACCCACCTCCCAGAATATTGGAAATAAAAGCAAAAATAAACAAATGGGACCTAATTAAAATCAAAAGCTTCTGCACAGCAAAGGAAACTATAAGCAAGGTGAAAAGACAGCCTTCAGAATGGGAGAAAATAATCAAAATGAAGCAACTGATAAAGGATTAATCTCCAAAATATACAAGCAGCTCCTGAAGCTCAGTTCCAGAAAAATAAATGACCCAATCAAGAAATAGTCCAGAGAACTAAACAGACCCTTTCTCCAAAGAAGACATAAAGATCGCTAACAAACATATGAAAAAATGCTCAACATCCCTTATAATCAGAGAAATGCACATCAAAACCACAATGAGATACCATTTCACACCAGTCAGAATGGCTGCTATCCAAAAGTCTACAAGCAATATATGCTGGAGAGGGTGTGGAGAAAAGGGAACCCTCTTTCACTGTTGGTGGAAATGCAAATTAGTACAGCCACTATGGAGAAAGGTGTGTAGATTCCTTAAAAAATCTGGAAGTAGAACTGCCCTATGATATAGCGATCGCACTCCTGGGCATACACACTGAGGAAACCAGAATTGAAAGAGACACATGTACTCCAATGTTCATTGCAGCACTGTTTATAATAGCCAGGACATGGAAGCAACCTAGATGTCCATCTGCAGAAGAATGGATAAGAAAGCTTTGGTACATATACACAATGGAGTATTTTTCAGCCATCAAAAAGAATGCATTGGAATCATTGGACACATTCAAAAAGTGGGCCAAAGAGCTAAACAGATTGTTCTCCTAAGAAGACATTACAGATACCTAAAAAACACATGAAAAGATATTCAGTATACCTCATTACCAGAGAAATGCAAATCTGAACCACAGTGAGGTACCATCTCACACCAGTCACAATGCCTGCTATCAAAAAGTCTACAAACGATAAATGCTGGAGAGGGTACAGAGAAAGGGGAACCCTCTTACACTGTTGGAGGGAATGCAAACTAGTACAACCAGTATGGAGAATGGTGTGGTGATTCCTTAAAACCCTGGAAATAAACCTGCCATATGACTCAGTAATCCCACCTCTGGGCATAATACACACAGAGGAAATCAGAATTGAAAGAGACATGTTCACCCCAATGTTCAATGCAGCACTGTTTACAATAGCTAGGATATGGAACCAACCTAGATGTCCATCGGTACATGAATGGGTAAGGAAACTTGGTACATATACACAATGAAATATTATTTGGCTGTTAAAAACATTTGAATCAGGTCTAATGAGGTGGATGAAACCAGAACCTATTATACAGTGAAGTAAGTCAGAATGAAAAACACCACTACAGTATTAGTTCAGTTCAGTTCAGTCGCTTAGTCATGTCCAGATATTTGCGACCCAATGAACCACAGCACGCCCGGCCTCCCTGTCCATCACCAACTCCCGGAGTTCACTCAAACCCATGTCCATCGAGTCGGTGATGCCATCCAGCCATCTCATTCTCTGTCATCCCCGTCTCCTCCTACCCCCAATCCCTCCCAGCATCAGACTCTTTTCCAGTGCGTCAACTCGTCACATGAGGTGGCCAAAGTATTGGAGTTTCAGCTTTAGCATAAGTCCTTCCAATGAATATCCAGGATTGATCTCTTTTAGAATGGACTGGTTGGATTTCCTTGCAGTCCAAGGGAGTCTCAAGAGTCTTCTCCAGTAGCACAGTTCAAAAGCATCAGTTCTTCGGCGATCAGCTTTCTTCACAGTCCAACTCTCACATCCATTCATGACCATGGGAAAAACCGTAGCCTTGACTAGACAGACCTTGGTTGGCAAAGTAATGTCTCTGCTTTTCACTACAGTATAGTAATGCCTATAAATGGAATTTAGAAAGGTGATAACAATGACCCTATGTGTGAGAGAGCAAAAGGGACTCATAGGTAAAGGACAGACTTTTGCATTCTGAGGGAGATGATAATTTTGAAACATGGATATTACCATATGTGAAACAGCTTTCCAGTCTCTGTTTGATTCATGAGACAGGGTTCCCTGCACCGGTGCACTGGAACAATGCTTGTGGGTGGAATGGGGAAGAAGGTGGGAGGGGGGTTCAGGATGTGGGACACATGTGCACCCGTGGCAGATATCCGTGAATGTATGGAAATAAGCACTACAATATTGTAAAAATAATTAGCCTCCACTTAAATAAATTAATTAAAACAGAACAAAACAAAATTTAATGGTACACCAGAGAGGAACCGCTTCTGACTGCTAGGCTTTCCCAGGAGGAGGGGCAGCAGAGAAGAGCCAAGGTAATCTCAAACTCAATGAGCGGCAGGAGGCCGTAGGTTGGCAGGACCTGGGGAATACTGATTCTGACAAAGGTGCTTAATTCTCCCTGCCTGCATCAGGATCACCTAGGATTCACATGTTATACCTACAGATACTTTGAGTGAGATTTGGACACAGGAAGTCCCCAAGACCCCCAACTCGGACTGTCACTATCTACCTTCATGATCCGAATCCAGGCTCGGCAGCCATCCTGCATGAGCCTAGCTTCCCCATTTGGGAAAGGAGAGTGTCCCAGACTCTACAAGTCTGGGACTTCAGGGACCACCTCATGTTTCCCACAAAACCTGTTTTCCTATCAGGTACCATTATGGTAGGGCTTTCTTCCCAGGGGTAGTACTGCAGGGGATCGATCAACAGTCATCGAAGATATACTGCTGGCAACATAAAAAATGTCAGAACACGTCTGAAGAGGCCCCAAAACCTCTCATGTGTAGACAAGAACTCCAATATCCATCTCCAATTCTGCAGAAGGCCCAGAGGGATACCACCTCTGCAATCCTGATCAATCCTGGTCAGTTGTGGTTTGACAACCAGTTTAAGAAGTAAAGGCTGCTGGTGTCCAGACTGAGGCTAGGAGCTCCCCATCCATAATCCCAGAAAAAGTGGACTGGAGTGAAATGATATACCCTATACCCTGGGAGTGGACAAGTGGGACAGGGAAGGTTCACACAGGAGGAGCATCCACTCTTTCCACCACACACCCACAATGACTGGGAGCCACATCATACCAGTGATGTCATGGTAGTACTCCTTCATGATGACTGCATTCCAGAAGTAAGGGCTGTCACAAAAGGAAAATATCAGGTTGCAGTTGGACTGGTGATGGACTAGTTCCTGCATATGCCAGGACCAGGAGGAGGGAAAAGGTGTAAGCTTCTAGGGTCCTCGGCTTGCATGCCAGGAAGGCATCAAAGCGTTCTGCTTCTCTTCTCCAAACACTCACGCTGCACATGCACAGATAATATGATACGCCCCTTCTCCCACCTTCCCTGCCCAGCACCCTCATCCACCTGTCTTCAGCCTTCCTCATTCATCTTCAAATTAAACATGTCCATAAGGAAGTCTTTATCTTGGTCACTGATCATGAGATACATCTGGGGGTGGTTCATAAACTGCTTTAGGTCAACGAGCCAGTACAAGTATAAAAGCAAGTAGATGGAACAGGCATCATCAAAGGATGTGGGCATTCCTGCTTGCTAGACCACGCCACTGACATCTCCATCCCCCGGCATACCATCAAATACGCTCATAGTTCTATGTTCCCCATGGTCCTCCAGGTTCCTTCTCTACTTCCACTGAGGGACGTTCTGTGTCTTATGGTTTCTGATATGCCTGGTCTGTGTGTGCTGCGTAGTGGCATGTCATTACTTAAAACATCAGTGTCTGTAGTCCCTGTAGCATGCCTTGTCTGCAGGCCCGTGTATCCTCTGTTTGTGCACACGTGTGTGTGTGAGAGAGAGTTAGTGTGTTTGGCAAGAGATCCCTAGGACTCTCACCTTCTCCCTGTCTTCACCATACGGCATTCGGATATGTCTGGAGTGGTGTGGCCCTAACTAGGGATGAAAAGAGTAGCTTCTTTCTGCTCCACCTTAGGTGAGTGGACAATGTCCTACTTTTACACTGCACTAACTGGGACAAATACAGGGGCTCTAAATGAACAGGATGGGTTATTGGACTCTGAATGTCTCTGTTGGTTTCCCAGATAATCTACAATTACAATAATAAGGCTTTGAGAATGATGTTCTGGCACACTGTCTCTAGTCACACAGAGTTCCAGCTCCAGGGTACCACTTCCATTCAGATGCAGGCCGAAAGGAGTCACCCAGAGTCATGGATCAGACACACACAGTGGAGATCTGGCCTGGCTTTGCTGGCACTTGACGTTGGAGCACACCACTCCTCCCAGTCCCCACTTCCCTCCACCCCATGTGTTTCCTTGTGCCCTCACACACATTCCTCCTCCTGCTCCTTCTCTCCTCCTGAACAACCGACCCTAAGAAGCGGTAGTAAGGATATGACTTTGCCAAAGGAGCCAGGAATGCCCTGGATGATGCCACTTCTCCCAGACAAGCGACCCTTTTCCTCTGAAGGTTCTTAGACCTGAGCAGAAAGTAGGCCCTGTGGTAATTTTCACCGCCACAGCTCAGCTCTACCTGTGGGAAAGCCAATGCCTCCAGCACCCGAAGTGGGGGCAGAGTGGGCTAATTCCTCGGAGCTCCATGTCTTGGGTGTTCCTGGTCCTGCTTCTTTAGGTTCTCCTCACACTCTTGAAAGGACAGCAGCTCCTGTTCCTCCACAACCGACAGCAGCTTCACCTCCTCCATCGTGTCTTCCACCAGCGGTTGGAGGTCTTGCCAGAACCCCGCCATCTCTCCTTCCTGCAAAGTTTTGCCTTCCTCCACCACCTCCAATCTGAAGAGGGTGCCCTCCTTGCCTGGTGTCCCCTTCCCCCGCTCCCTGTAACATCCCTGATGGCCCCACCAAGCCAGCAGTTCGCATGGCCCATGCGGCCTGAAAACCAGTCTCACAAGTAAGAAGATTAAAGCTCTCAGGGGCACTCCAGCCTTCTTCTGGTCTTCCTCTCCTTGTGGCCCTGGCCATGTTTCAGGTTTGTGAAAGAGGTGGGCCTGGAATCAAAGCAACTGACTGGCACAGCGGGCCCACTGGCTTCAGTCACTCCCCACCAATTGATTACTTGCCAACACTTCCAGAAGGGAAGGTGAGGCACACAGGCAGATCCTTATGTCATCACCCATGTGTAGTATGTTGGTGGGAAGGGCCTGGCTTCTACACGCTGACCTTCCAAACACTTCAAGAACCAATCAAATGAAGGCTAAAGGCATTTCCTCAGGAGCACTCTGGCCACAGTGAGCCAGATGCCCATCTCTGATCAACACAAGCATAGAATACATGGAAGCTGTTTTCATGAGCAACAGTGTCAAAGTGCAAATAGGGGAGGCAGGTGTTTCGGTAGCTGAAGACCCAGCGATTCTTATGAAATATAGAGATTTCCATATTTCTTACAGGAAAATCTCATTTCTGATCTTCGACTGTGAAATATAGAGAAGCCCTACTTCCATGAAGGAGGATTAACCAAGATTTTGACACAGGAAATACAGAGAATTCCGTATTTCAGGGTGAAAATTGGTTCTGTTGATATATCTTTGAGAAATACCAAGAATTCCATATCTCTTGAAGAAAGAGTGATGGCCAGATTTTCTCTGTAAAATAGAGATGATTTCAATTCCCTAACGATTCTCTGTATCTTAGGAAAACCAATGCCAAGGTTTTCATATGTGAAATATAGATAATTCCGTATTTCATTTAAGAAAATCACCACCCAGATTTTCGTATATGATATGTAGGGAACTCTACACTTTGGGTAAGAAAAATAGCATGATACAGGATGCTCGGGGGTGGTGCACTGGGATGACAGAGAGGGATGACTTGGGGAGGGATGTAGGACAGGGTTCAAAATGGGGAACACATGTAGACCCAGGGCAGATTCATGTCATTATATGGCAAAATCAATACAGTAATATAAAAGGAACTAGTGGTCATGTATGGATGTGAGAGTTGGACTGTGAAGAAAGCTGATCGTCGAAGAATTTATGCTTTTGAACTGTGGTGCTGGAGAAGACTTTTGAGAGTCCCTTATACTGCAAGGAGATCCAACCAGTCCATTCTAAAGAAGATCAATCCTGGGTGTTCATTGGAAGGACTGAGGCTAAAGCTGAAACTGCAATACTTTGGCCACCTCATGCGATGAGTTGACTCACTGGAAAAGACTCTGATGCTGGGAGGCACTGGGGGCAGGAGGAGACAGGGATGACAGAGAATGAGATGGCTGGATAGCATCACCGACTCGATGGACGTGAGTTTGTGTGAATTCTGGGAATTGGTGTTGGACAGGGAGGCCTGGTGTGCTGTGATTCATCGGGTCGCAGGGTGGGACATGACTCAACGACTGAACTGAACTGACTAAAATTAAAAATGAAAATAAAAAATAAAGAATATGATAAAACATGTATAAAAAAGAGAGAAAAACAAAGCCAAGTTTCTCATATGTGAAATATAATTAATGCCATGTTTCATCTAAGAAAATTACCACCCAGATTTTCATATATGATATATAGAGAAATCCACGTTTCGGGTAAGAAAAGTAGCATCCGGATGCTTATATTGTGAAATGCCAGAAAATTCACTGTATTGTATACTAAAATCAGCATCAAGATTTTCATATGTAACATATACAGTTTGATATTTAATTGAGTAAAATTGTCACCATTATTTTTTCAGATGTGAAATATACAGAATTCCATATTTTATGTAGGACTATGCCTGCACTGATTTTGGTGTCTGAAATGTACAGAATCCTACATTTCATGCGGAAATGGTTTTTCATATGTGATGTACATAAATTTCAGTCTTCATCTAGGAAAATTTCAGCAGATATTTTTCTATGTGATATAGAGTGTATGTTAATGTGTGGACAGATTTCAAATGTGAAATATAGAGTATTCCATAGTGCACGCAGGTAAATCTGCTTGCAGATCTAAATTGTGGGATATAGAGAATTGCATATATCAGCTAGAGATAGCTACACCTAAATGGTGAAATATGAAATATAAAGAATACTATATTTCATGTAGGAAAATATGTGCCTTGATTTTATACTTGAGATTTAGAGGATTCCAAAATGCACATGAGACTATCTGCACCCATATTTTCCTGAATAAATTACAGAAATTCCTTATTCCATGTGAGAAATCTTTCGCTCAAATTTTCAAATGAGAAATAGGGATGATTCCATATTTCATGCAGGGAAAATGACATCCACTTTTTCGTATGTGAAATATACAGATTTCCATAGTGCATGTGGGAAATCCAAAATCTAGAAATCCAATTGTTTCTATAGCAATGTACATATTTTCATGTAGAAATATGGCACCCAGATTTTCAGGTGTGAAACATAGTTGATTACATATTTCTTTTTTTTTACTACTTTATGTATTTTTTTTAAATATAAAGTAATCAGGCTATAATTAAATTAAGTGAAATAAAAATAAATAAATATTACGTATTTCATGTTGTGAAATCTTCACAAGGACTTTTATAAGAGCAATCCAGAGAAATGTAAATTTCAATAAGGAAATCAGGGACCAGACAGTGATACAACAAATAAGTTGATCCTATATTTGATTGCTTGTCCCAGATCTTAATTTCTGTATCACAGACAATTCCAGTTTTATGTGTGAAAATTCTGACACACGTTTTCAAATATTAATAACAGAGGCTATGTATTCATATGAGCAAATCTATCCTCATATTTTCAAAGAGAAATATACTGAATTCCTTATTTCATGTTGGAAGAACTTTACTGTGGAATATAGACAATTTTATAGCTCAGCATGAAAATCATATTTTCTCAAATCAGATAGAAGTTTCTGTATTTCTTATAGTAAAATGAATGTCTTTTTTCAAATATGAAATCCGCAATATTCTGTATTCATGAATGAAAACCACACATTGATTTTCAAATGAGAAATATGAAAATTACATTATAATTACACTTTGTGATTGAACTCTGGGAGGTGGTAATGAACAGGGAAGCCTGGCCTGCTGTGATTCATGTGTCGCAAAGAGTCGGACATGACTGAGCGACTGAACTGAACCTAACTGAACTGAAATACATTAAGATAATTGCATGTCAATATTTTCATATTTCATGCCAAATATTCTGTGTGCATACTTTCATATGATATACAGATATCCCCAGATTTTCACATGTGAAATATGGAATTTCATATTTCATGGAATAAAATCTGCATGTAGAGTTTCATATGTGAAACTGAGAATTTCGTCTTTCATGTAATACTAGATTTCAATATATGAAACATAAAATCGATAGTGCATCCATCAGTTCAGTTCAATTGCTCAGTCGTGTCTGACTCTTTGTGACCCCATGAATCACAGCACACCAGGCCTCCCTGTCCATCACCAACACCCAGAGTTCACTCAAACTCATGTCCATCAAGTCGATGATAACTTCCAGCCATCTCACACTCTGTCGTCCCTTTCTCCTCCTGCCCCTAATATTTCCCAGCATCAGAGTCTTTTCCAGTGAGTCAACACTTCGCATGAGGTGGCCAAAGTATTGGAATTTCAGCTTTTGTATCAGTCCCTACAATGAACACTCAGGATTGATCTCCTTTAGAATGGACTGTTTGGATCTCCTTGCAGTCCAAGGGACTCAGAAGAATCTTCTCCAACACCACAGTTCAAAAGCATCAATTCTTTGGCGATCAGATTTCTTCGTAGTCCAACTCTCACATCCATACATGACCACTGGAAAAACCATAGCCTTGACTAGATAGACTTTGGTTGGCAAAGTAATGTCTCTGCTTTTTACTATGCTATCTAGGTTGGTCATAAATTTCCTTCCAAGGAGTAAGTGTCTTTTAATTTCATGGCTGCAATCAGCATCTACAGCGATTTTGGAGCCCCAAAAAATAAAGTCTGACACTGATTCCACTGTTTTCCCATCTATTTCACACGAAGTGATGGGACCAGTTGCCATGATCTTTGTTTTCTGAATATTGAGCTTCAAGCCAACATTTTCACTCTCCTCTTTCACTTTCTTCAAGAGGCTTTTGAGTTCCTCTTCACTCTCTGCCATAAGGGTGGTGTCATCTGCATATCTGAGGTTATTGATATTTCTCCCGGCAATCTTGATTCCAGCTTGTGCTTCTTCCAGCCCAGCGTTCCTCATGATGTACTCTGCATATAAGTTAAATAAGCAGGGTGACAATATAGAACTTTGACATACTCCTTTTCCTATTTGGAACCAGTCTGTTGTTCCATGTCCAATTCTGACAGTTGCTTCCTGACCTGCATACAGGTTTCTCAAGAGGCAGGTCAGGTGTTCTGGTATTAGAAAATGTACCCCCAGATTTTCATATTTGAAATGTAAAATATTTCGTCATTTTTCCTATCCATATTTCTTGTCAGTGTATTTTTATTCTGATTTTGATGCATGAAATATTCAAACACTTATAGTTTCAGAGGGAAGTTCTGCATGCAGATTTCATTAATGAAACAGAGAAAATTCCTTATTTCATGTAGGAATATCTAATTTTTCTATGGACATATAGAAAATTCCAAGTTCCAGGTTCAAAAATATCATCTTGATTGATATATGTGAAATAAAGTTGTTGACATTCAGTCACTCAGTCATGTCCAACTCTTTGTAACACTGTGGACTGTATCACTCCAGGCCTCCCTATCCTTTACTGCCTCCAACACTTTGCTGAGACTCATGTTCATTGAGTCAAGTGATGCTGTCCAACCATCTCACCCTCTGTCGCCCCAATCTTCTCCTGCCCTCCATCTACCCATATCAAGCCAATGATTTTCTTTTTCTTTTTTTAAAGACAAGGAAGAACCTCATGTTTTTTTCCCCTGAATCACTTTTTCATACCAGGTAGCCAAAGTATTAGAACTTCAGCATCAGCATCAGCCCTTCCAATGAATATTTGGGGTTAGTTTCTTTTAGAATTGAGGGGGTTGGTCTCCTTCCTGTCCAAGGTTCTCTCAAGAGCCATGTTCATCACCACAGTTGCAAAGCCTCAATTCTTTGGCACTCAGCCTTCTTTCTAGTGATACTAGCACATTCGTACATGTGTACTGGTAAAACCATCGTCCTGACTATGTGGACCTTTGTTGGCAAAGAGATGTCTCTTCTTTTCAGTACCTGTGTCTAGGCTTCTCCGAACATTTCTTCCCAGGAGAAGGTGTCTTTTATATTCATGGCTGTAATCACTGTTCCCAGTCATATTAGAGCCCTAGAAAACTGTCACTCTTTCCATTTTTACCCTGTCTATTTGCCAAAGCATTGCTGTTGTTTGCCCCACCTCTTTTTGAACACCACAGCCAAATATGCCTGTTACTCCATGTATCTTTGACTTCCTGCTTTTACGTTCCAGAACTGTATGATGAAATGGACATCTTTTGTTGTTTTCATTATTAATTCTAGAAAGCCCTGAAGGTTTTCCTACAACTGGTCAAGTCCCCTGATACCTCATGGTAAAGAAGTGAAATGCAGAGATTGCCATTGTTTATGTAGGAAAATCCGCAACCAGATGGTCATGTTCAAGAGAGAGTACTCCACATTCCTTGTAGGAAAAAAAACATCCTGCATATCAGCTGTGAAATACAGATAATTCTATATGTCATGAGGGAAAATCTTCAGCAATATTCGTACGTGAAGTGTAGAGAATTAATATTTCAGATATGAATATTGACACTGATTTGCCTATGTGAAAAATAAGAATTCCATATTTCTAGTAGTCAATTTGGCAACTGGATAGGTGATGTGACATACAGAGAACTCCATTTTTAGAGATGAAATTCTCTCGATATAAAGAGATTTACAGATAAAGCATCTCTAAATAAGAGATGCTATGGTCAGCATCCACCTAAGGGACCTGACTCATCATTGTCAGAGGAATTGAAGTTTGTTCATTTCCTGTACAGAGGCCATTTCAAAGTGGTTCTGTTATCATCCTGCTTCCTGGTGAGAAGACATGCCACCCTACCCCGTCACCCCAGGGCTGCGGGGCTGCGAGTAGCTAGAGGATCATCCTAAGCCATGCTTTTCAGAGTCCTGATAACTCAGGCGTTCTGCCAAGACCTTAAAGAAGGATGTTTCAAACCGGCATACTCTGCAGGTAGCAGCTGCTTATGCTATAGTGCCGTCAGTCTCTAAAACCTTACGAAAACGGCAAGATGTGCTCATGTGCCTGGTCCTGTGGAAGAAAGAATACTGCTGTACTGGGGAAGGACAGAAAACTCTTTGTAGGGGCTGTGCATACCCCATCTCTGAGCCTGGTAATCTTGCCCATTCTGTTTCTTGCTCCTTTTCATCTCCCTGTATGGCCCTGAATATTTTCTTCCTGCCGTTCCTTTCTGCTTAGTGATCCAGGGTCTAGCAGCATGTCATCCTTTCTCGATGACATCCCTGGGCTTGATTCCCTGGCATCAGTGCTTTGGCTTTCCCACAGTTAATGTAGTTTACATAAGTTTGTTCATTTTTTCGGTATTCATTTTTCTTCTCTCAGTCAGGCCAGTTCTGACAGCTCATATGCACATTTCTGCTGGTAGGCACACACACATACATACATACAACCCTAAAAGGAAATTTTCACATTTGCATATGATAATATGCAAATTGTCATAGCTTTGTTTTCCAGGGTAATGGACTTTGGTAAGTACCTCTATATATTCTGGTTGTTTTCTTTCACTAACTTGTCATTCAAGTTAGTGTCCTGTTCTATCTCTACACTTTATTCTGGAAGATTATAAATTTGGGGATTTACTCGTGAGAAGGACTGACTTGGAAAGACGTTCAGTGGGCTTGAAGTGCTCGTGGTGAACAGCTGATTGATGGGTGCTCATGTCATGTATTCTCTCATCACATTGACTGTTTCACAGTGGCAGTCATTTTGGCATGATTCCATTTCACGTGTTTTCATTCAAGGAATAACACAAGAAATAGCAAGTGGATTGGGACTGCACTGACTTGAAACTACGAATCTCAGCCTACACCTCTCAAAACCATTCCTAGTTGATACTGGGCTCTTGAGGCAGGCCCAGTGCCCAATCAGGCCCAAGACCTTCTGATCAAGGTGATCCTGCTCCTCCCAACTGTGTAATAGTCTGTTTGCAACTGTTTCCATTTCCCCCCTAAAGGTTGTCTCCCTGTAGCTTGGAAAGACCAATCTGATGTCTGGACCTCCAAAAGGGCAAAGAAAATGTGACATGCCTGTGTCTGAAACAATATCGTGAAGAAGGTGCACGCAGATCCAAAGGACCTCTGCTGAAACAAGGCACTGAATGTGAGGTCAAAAAGGTCCAGTGGCCTCCCTTTTTGTCACCACTACACTTTATTTCTGCCCACTCATGCCCATAGCTCCCACACGGATTACACCCTGAGGAGTCTGCCTTCCCTGGACCCACAGCTCATGCCTCCATTGTGCAAAAAGCAGCATTCCTCTCCCAAATGCTCCAAGAGGGCTTGATTCCAGGCCAGGACTCACTAACTTGTTAAATGTCAACACTGTCTTTCAGCTTCCCTCATCAGAATGTGGTAGATCTGCCTATAGTTCAAGATCCCTGCTAACCTGAGAAGTTGGCATACCACAAATGCGGCTAAAGTTTGGATTTGGGAACATCCATGGTTGCCCACTTCAAATCAAGGGTACCTGTGAATGTCTCATAGTGCATATCTCCTTAAAGATTACCATGACAATATCAGATATTCTACTCCAAGGAGATTGTGAGAACCATCACTCATGTGCAGACAGACCCACATTGTTCCTTTGCTATCCACAACCAAGGATAATACAAAAAGAAAGGAAAGAATTTATGTCAGGATTTTGGGCATGAGCAATGGGACGTCTTCATCAGGACGGCTATTCCCTAGTCCCTAAGCCTGAACTGCTGCCATGGGCATCAATACTCCCGCTGTCCCAGGGTCACTTCATGCAAACAGCCCACCACAAATCAGTTCACTTCATTTCCGTCCCTCATTTATCTGACACTTTGTGACCCCATGGACTACAGCATGCCAGTCTTCACTGGTCATCTAAAACTCCCAGAGCTTGCTCAAACACATGTCCATCAAGTGGTGATTCAGTATCTTTCTTGCTATTCTTTGGAAAATTATGATGCTGTCCAACCATCTGATTCTCTGTCATCCAGTTCTCCTGTCTTCAATCTTTCCCAGGATCAGGGTCTTTTACAGTGTCAGTTGTTCACAAAAGTGTAAAAATATTGAGTTTTCAGTTTCAGCATCCGTCCTTGCATTGAATACTCATGACCAATTTCCTTTAGGATTGACTGGTTTAATCTCCATGCAGTGCAGGACTTTAATGAGTCTTCTTCAATACTATAGTTCAAAAATATCAGTTCTTCCAGTGCTCAGCTTTATGGTCCAAAATTCACAGCCATACATGACTCCTGGAAACACCATAGATTTGACTAGATGGCCATTTGTTAGCAAAATATTTTCTGTGGATTTTCAATAATGTCTATATTTGTCACAGATTTTCTTCCAAGGAGCAAGTGTCTTTTAATTTCAGCGCTGCAGTCATCATCTACAGTGATTTTGGAGCCCAAGGAAACAAAGCCTCTCACTGTTTCTACTGTTTCCCGATCTATTTGCCATAAAGTGGTGGGACCAGATGCCATGATCATTTATTGAATGGTCAGTTTTAAACCACCTATTCAAATCTTCTCTTTCACTTTCATCAAGAGGCTTTTTACTTTCTCTTCACTTTCTGCCATGAGAGTGGTATCATCTGCATATCTGGGATTATTGACAATTCTCCCAGCAAACTTGATTCCAGCTTGTGCTTCATCCTGCCTGGCATTTCACATGATGTAGTCTGCGTTTGAGTAAACTGGTGACAATATAGAGCCTTGAGGTACCACTTTCCCCAACTCTGGAACCAGTTTATTTTTCCAAGTCCATGGTACTGTTGCTCCTTGACCTGCATACAGATTTCTCAGGAAGCAGGTCAGGTGGCCTAGGATTCCCATCTCTTGAAGAATGTTCCAGTTTTTCATGTTCCACAAGTCAATGACTATGGCATAGTCATTAAAGCAAAAATAGATGTTTTTCTGGAACTGTCTTGCTTTTTCAATCAAACAATGGGTGTTGGCAATTTAGTCTCTGGTTGCTCTGCCTTTCCTAATCCAGCTTGAACCTCTGGAAATTCTTCATTTGTTGAAACCTTCCTTGGAGAATTCAGGCATTATTTTTTGACTGTGTGAGATGAGTGCTATTGTGCATTAGTTCAAGCAGTCTTTCGCATTGGCTTTTTTGGGATTGGAATGAACTGATCTTTTCCAGTTCTTTGGCCACTGCTGAGTTTTCCAAGTTTGCCTGCAAATTGAAGCATTTTCACAGCATCGTCTGTTAGAATTACACATAACTCAACTGGATATTCACTACTTCCAACAGCTTTTTCTTGCTGATGTTTCCTAAGGCCTACTTGATTTTGCATTCCAGGATGTCTGGGTCTGTCAGGATGCATTCACTTTTAAGGGATCCAATATGTTGTCTTCTTTGTGTGCTGTTTCTCAAGGACTCTCTGTTCCTAATCAGTTCCTGCAAAACAGGAACGATCAGAGCTGCACACAATTCTCAGGACTGAGATCATGGGAAAAGTCACCTACTTGGATTCACTTCAGTGACTCCCTTCGGTGACTCTCTTCAGTCACTTTGAACGGAAAGGACAATCCATTTTGTTGCAACTGGTGAAATTTCATTGTTTGTAATGACTGAGTAATCATTTACTGAAGATATATATGCACGTGTTTCTTCAAATAAAGTACCCTGTTTCACTCAACACTTGGGTCCCCTGCTTCCTTCTCATCAACTCCAGTCCCCAGATCCCAGTCTACACTGACCGTGACAACTGGTGCCCGAACAGGGACATGGTGAACACCCTTGGCAAGCAGACGGAGTGACTGTTAGGTCCTGGGGAGGTCAGTAAGTGCGGGGTTATGAGAGAAACGGCTGGAAATCCCCACCACCTTTCTACTTTACGTCATCATTTATTTAAGGTTCAACGACATTTGGTTTCACATCAGCAGATAAAGGCTCATCTCCAAACAGTGGCTGAATAGAATCCATGTTTCCCTGGTGAAGGCAGTTTGGATTTAGAAATTTGAAACCGGGTTAAAGGAAATGTTGAACGAACCACAAGATGGGGAGTAAATAGTCCAACAAATTTCTGACGCTTTTGGACCCTCATTAAAGCAGTTTCATTTCAAGGCAATTCTAACTGCAACCTCCATATTCGTCAACAAGCTAGTGCTCATTAATAATATAAACTAGATGATGAGACTTTACATAAAGCCCAATTAGAGCAACATACAATCTTTCAAAACGTTCCCAACATCCCCGTTCTGGCTGTCCCAAGCGCTCCTCCTCCTCTTGTAATGGACACGAAACCGAAGGTCCCCCAATTCGAGGAGAAGATGAATCTGATGTTGATACTTCTGATGCTCTCTTTGACACTAAAGCCAAATATATATATATAGATACAGAGATATAGATAGATATATGACAATGATAAGCTCCTAAAATGCACTCATATTTATGAAAAGAGACTCTCCACTCATTCTCTTTTACGACAAAGGCTTTCTGATTTACTGGATTTGCAAACTCGAGTCTCTGAGGCTGATGATCTTTTTCTCTATTCTGTGTTAAGAAATGGTAATGCTCAAGGGTAACTAATGCCTCAAAACAAAGGCGTTGATTTTTCTCACATACAACAAATGAAAAAGGCTGTAACTATGTACAGCCCTCCTTCTCCGTTTGCTAAAGAACTTCTAAACATTATGGCATCTTATATTGGAAATTTTATTTTATTCTTTAGATAGACTGGGAGTTGTTCTCTCCTGTGGTACTGTCGAAAAGGAAGCCAAAATGCAATTTGAAAATCTCTTTGTATATGGAGAAGGAAAATCAGGAATGTCAGAGAACCATCACTCTCACTTGTGAGATTAGGAATGCTCTTCTTATAATTTAGGGTGAGAAACTCAGAAAATGCAAACTTTAGCTGACACAATGTTTACTTCCTTTAAAAAGGGGAATGAAGGGTGTTTTGTTTGTGGGGATAAGCGCTATTGGGTAAAAAAAAAAACAAAACTGATTGTCCTAAAAAACACACAGAAAAAAATACAACTACTAAAATGCCTCCAGGAGTCTGCCTTCGATGTTGTAAAGGGGTACAGTGGTTCACTCAAACCCATGTCCATTGAGTTGGTGATGCCATCCAGCCATCTCATTCTCTGTCATCCCCTTCTCCTCCTGCCTACAATCCCTCCCAGCACCAGAGTCTTTTCCAGTGAATCAACTCTTCGCATGACGTGGCCAAATATTGTAGTTTCATCTTCAGCAACAGTTCTTCGAATGAACACCCACGACTGATCTCCTTTAGGATGGACTGCTTGGATATCCTTGCCATCCAAAAGACTCTCAAGTCTTTTCTCCAAAATCACAGTTCAAAAGCATCAATTTTTCAGCTATCAGCTTTCTTCACAGTCCAACACTCACACCCATACATGACCATTGAAAAAAACACAGCCTTGATTTGACGGACCTTTGTTGGCAAAGTAATGTCTATGCTTTTTAATATGCTATCTAGAATCCAATGCAATGTATTCTCTAATCGTATAACTATCACTAATACAGCTGTTTGTTTTAAATTTTTTAAACTTACCACAAGGAAATATTGTGACAAAAGCAGAAAACCATTTCTAGGAACTGAAGGACACTTTTCTTCCTCTGCCTGTTTTGTATCAAGACGGATGACTAAACAACGGATGTGGAAAATTAATATTAGCGAGAAAGGGGCATGATTGTATTTCCCAGATGGACCAACGAAGTCATTTGGCTCCCGCTTCGGAAGATCCACTCCAAAGGAGCTACGATAGAGAGGAAAAGGTGAAATCCCCGGGAGGAGGACATTCCAGTATAAGCCATTGCGGCTTTAAAAATTTCCAAGAAATGCCAAACTTCACGTCATTGACCTAATGATCTCCATACTCAGAGACAGATAAAAACTCTTAATAATCACGCTGAAAATCTAGCTTTTGAAAAGGAAATGCCCTGAAATTCTGAGAATAATTTTGTCACTACGCTTGCTTTGCTTGCTTTGGCTTTGCCCGCTGAGGCTGACTTGATTAATCACACTTATTAGGCCCCATGAACAGTATCAAATGGCAAAATGATACGATACTGAATGAGGAAATCCCCTGGTCGGTAGGTGTCCAGTATGTTACTTGTGATCAGTGCAGAAATAACTCTAGAAGGAAAGAAGGGGTGGAGCAAAAGCAAAACCAATACCCAGTTGTGAATGTGACTGGTGATAGAAGCAAGGTCCGGTGCTGTAAAGAGCAGTATTGCATAGGAACCTGGAATGTTAGGCCCATGAACCAAGGCAAATTGGAAGTGGTCAAAGAGGAGATGGCAAGAGTGAAGATAGACAATCTAGGAATCAGTGAACTAAAAAGGACTGGAATGGGTGAATTTAACTCAGATGACCATTATATTTACCACTGTGGGCAGCAATCCCTTAGAAGAAATGGAGTAGCCATCATAGTCAACAAAAGAGTCTGAAATGCATTTCTTGGATGCAATTTTAAAAATGACAGAATGATTTCTGTTCGTTTCCAAGGCAAACCATTCAATATTACAGTAATCCATGCCTATGCCCCAACCGGTAATGCTGAAGAAGCCGAAGTTCAACAGTTCTATGAAGACCTATAAGATCTTTTAGAACTAACACCTGAAAAAGATGTCCTTTTCATCATAGGGGACTGGAATGTAAAAGGAGGAAGTCAAGAAACATCTGGAATAACAGGCAAATTTGGCCTTGGAGCACGGAATGAAGCAGGGCAAAGGCTAATAGAGTTTTGTCAAGAGAATGCACTGGTCATAGCAAACACGCTCGTCCAACAACACAAGAGAACACTCTACACATGGAGATCACCAGGTGGTCAATACCGAAATCAGATTGATTATATTCTCTTCTGTGAAATATGGAGAAGGTCTATACAGTTAGCAAAAACAAGACCAGGAGCTGACTGTGGCTCACATCCTGAACTCCTTATTGCCAAATTCAGACTTAAAATGAAGAAAATAGGGAAAACCACTAGACCATTCAGATATAACCTAAATCAAATTCCGTATGATTATACAGTGGAAGTGAGAAATAGATTTAAGGGACTAGATCTGATTGATAGAGTGCCTGATGAACTCTGGACGGAGGTTCATGACATTGTACAGGAGACAGGGACCAAAACCATCCTCATGGAAAAGAAATGCAAAAAAGCGAAATGGCTGTGTGAGGAAGCCTTACAAAAGCTGTGAAAAGAAGAGAAGCGAAAAACAAAAGAGAAAAGGAAAGATATAAGCATCTGAATGCAGACGTCCAAAGAATAGCAAGGAGGGATAAGAAAGCCTTCCTCAGTGATCAATGCAAAGAAATAGAGGAAAAAAACAAAATAGGAAAAACAAGAGAGCTCTTCAAGAAAATTAGATTCCAAGGGAACATTTCATGCAAAGATGGGCTCGATAAAGGACAGAAATGGTATGGACCGAATAGAAGAAGAAGATATTAAGAAGAGGTGGCAAGAATACACAGAACAACTGTACAAAAAAGATCTTCATGACCAAGAAAGTCATGAAAACGTGATCACTGACCTAGAGCCAGACATCTTGGAATGTGAAGTCAAGTGGGCCTTAGGAAGCATCACTACGAACAAAGCTAGTGGAGGTGATGGAATTCCACTTGAGCTACTTCAAAACTTGAAAGACGATTCTGTGAAAGAGCTGCACTCAATATGCCAGCAATTTTGGAAAACTCAGCAGTGGCCACGGGGCTGGAAAAGGTTAGTCTCCATTCCAATCCCAAAGAAAGGGAATACCAAAGAATGCTCAAAATACAGCACAATTGCACTCATCTCACACGCTAGTAAAGACATGCTCAAAATTCTCCAAGCCAGGCTTCAGCAATATGTGAACCGTGAACTCCCAAATGTTCAAGCAGGTTTTAGAAAAGGCAGAGGCACAAGAGATCAAATTGCCAACATCCGCTGGATCATGGAGAAAGCAAGAGAGTTCCAGGAAAAACATCTATTTCTGCTTCATTGACTATGCCACAGCCTTTGACTGTGGGAATACCAGATCACTTGACCTGCCTCTTGAGAAATCTGTATGTAGGTCAGGAAGCAACAGTCAGAACTGTACATGGAACAACAGACTGGTTCCAAATAGGAAAAGGAGTACGTCAAGGCTGTATATTGTCACCTTGCTTATTTAACTTATATTCAGAGTACATCATGAGGAACACTGGCCAGAAGAAGCACAAGCTGGATCAAGATTGCTGGGAGAAATATCAATAACCGCTAATATGCAGATGACACCACCCTTATGACAGAAAATGAAGAGGAACTCAAAAGCCTCTTGATGAAAGTGAAAAAGGAGAGTGAAAACGTTGGCTTGAAGCTCAACATTCAGAAAACAAAGATCATGGCATCTGGTCCCATCACTTCATGGGAAATAGATGGAAAAACAGTGGAAACAGTGTCAGACTTTTTTTGGGGGGGGCTCCAAAATCACTGCAGATGCTGATTGCAGCCATGAAATTAAAAGACGCTTACTCCTTGGAAGGAAAGTTATGACCAACCTAGATAGTATATTAAAAAGCAGAGACATTACTTTGCCAACCAAGGTCCGTCTATTCAAGGCTATGGTTTTTCCTGTGGTAATGTATGGATGTGAGTGTTGGACTGTGAAGAAACCTGATCACCAAAGAATTGATGTTTTTGAACTGTGGTGTTGGAGAAGACTCTTTTGAGTCCCTTGGACTGCAACGAGATCCAACCAGTCCATTCTAAAGGAAATCAATCCTGGGTGTTCCCTGGAAGGACTGATGCTAAAGCTAAAACTGCAATACTTTGGCCACCTCATGTGACGAGTTGACTCACTATAAAAGACTCTGTTGCTGGGAAAGGTTGGGGGAGGCAGGAGAAGTTGACGACAGAGAATGAGTTGGCTGGATGGCATCACCGACTCTGTGGACGTGAATTTGAGTGAACTCCGGGAGTTGGTGATGGACAGGGAGGCCTGGAGTGCTGTGGTTTATGGGGTCGCATAGAGTCGGGCACAACTGATCGACTGAACTGAACTGAACTGATTAGACTTATATACCTAGGCCTCCTTTATTGCAAGTTGTAGAATGGACAGATACAGAACCAATCATATCCACTAATGACACAGTACATATGTATTCTCCTTGGAGATTTGACCTGCCCTCTCTCAAGATGGAAGACTAATAAGCATTTCTCTAGGCTATGAAATCCTTCCTTTATGCATGGTCCCAGCAGAATTCTGTATTAATGTTAGTCAACAAAAGTGGG
Organism: Moschus berezovskii; assembly: GCF_049115385.1. Taxonomy (NCBI): domain Eukaryota; kingdom Metazoa; phylum Chordata; class Mammalia; order Artiodactyla; family Moschidae; genus Moschus; species Moschus berezovskii. Next base: position 80,447,211 of record NC_142489.1, read on the forward strand.
CTTTCATCCTGCCTCCAAAAAAGAATTTCCGTTCATTGCTTGGACTGTTTCCTGCCCTGTCCTTTTATGAAAACCATGTGAATACTACCCAAACTTTCGGAAAAGGACAAAAGTTGAAATGTAAGGGGTTTACGTATAAGGACTCTACATATATTCCTGTTTACTGGGGTAGATATCAAGCTAAATCATGGAAATTAATTATTCTGGCCATTTACACCATTGTTGATTAGGGAACCCATAGAATGTGCCTATCTAACTGCTCAGATGATCTTAATAATACACTGTGTGATTATGTTACTCAAGTAGAATGGAAGATTACCAACAGTTCAATGGAAAACTTCCATGTCATAGGACTCTTTGCCTGGCTTGACAGCAAAATGGCAACTCCTGGCTCTCGAATCATCCTCAATAAATGAATTGGACCTGAAAAATGGGACATCTGGAAACTTGATGTATGTACTGAAATACTTGGAACATGGACCTGATATCTCACAAGGACCAGTCGTTGTCATAGTAACTCTTCCTTCCGTTATAATCATTCATATTTTATACAAGCTTGCATCCCCCTTCCTTTTGTTATAGCCGTAGGGAACTCACAATTTAATAAGACTTTATGTTCTGTGACTTGTATAGAATGTAAATTGTATACTTGTCTAAATTCCTCTATTTCTCTCTAAAAATAATGAATCCCTTTTGATTCTTCGTTCTCGGTACAGTCTGTGGTTGCCAAGTAGATCTCCGACGGCCCTGGGAAGAAGGTCCCATGGTAGGACTTGCCTCCCGGTTACTCTCTAAATTACTCCAACGATCTAAGCGATTTATTGAGTGGTTAATTCTTGGCATTTTGGGACTAATAGCCATTTGCATCACTGCCAGAGTTGCAGGCATTGCTTTACAAACCTCAATTCACACCCAAAACTTTATTCAAATTTGTACTAAAGATGCTGATACTGTGTGGGCCACCCAGCCTCAGCCGGATGAGGACGTTCAGGATAAAATACAAGAATTAAAAGCAGGCATCCAATTGGTCAGAGAACAATTAATAGATTTAAAAATGCAAATATTATTAAAATGTGATTGGATTTCTACACAGTTTTGCGTTACTCCTGTTTGGTTCAACAATAGTGCTTACAACTGCGAACAAAGCAAATTTCATTTACAAGATATTCATAAAAATGCTTCCTTAAATGTACAATTGTTCCAAAAGAAAATCTTTGAAATCTCCTCTAAAAGTCCATCCTTTTCCAAAAATTTAGAAACCTTAGCTGAACAGCTAGCTGATCAATTATTTGGGCTACTCACTTGAGGATGACATCAAAGCATTACACATCGTATTGGATCTGGAGCCATAATGCTGATAATTATCATGGTGATTATATTTGTAGTATACTAATGCCTTTCAACTAAAATGTTCAGACTAAACAGTCAAACCCAATTGGTCAGTGCCTTTTTCACAGAAGCATAGGCAGTCACCACCAATTATGAAAAAATAAAACAGGGGGAATAGTCAGGGGACGTTCAACTTTAAGGGATCCAATATGTTTTCTTCCCTTGTGTACCATTTCTCAAGGACTCTCTGTTCATTCTTAGTTCCTGCAAAACAGGGATGAGCAGATCTGAACGCAGTTCTCACGACTGGGATTATGGGAGAGGACACCTGCTTGGATTCCCTTCAGTGTCTCAAAGGATTAAACATTTTGTTGCTACTGGTGGAATTTCATTATTTTTGGTGGCAGAATAATAATTTTATTGACGATATATAAGCATGTATTTCTGCAAAAAAAAGTACCCTTGTTTCACTCGAGACTTCTGTTCCCTGCATCCTTTTCTGTTACCTGCATTCACCAGGTCCGGGTCTACGAAGATCATGACATGGATCTAGTTGAGTGATGACACCATCTTGGTTATCTGGTCATGAAGAGTTTCTTTGTAGAGTTCTCTGTATTCTTGACACATTTTAATAGTTCCTGCTTCTGTTAGGTCCCTAATATTTCTGACCTTTATTGTGTACTTCTTTGCATGAAATCTTCCCATGGTATCTTTAAATTTCTTGAAGCGACCTCTAGTCTATCTGATTATATTTTTAACCTCCCCTTCTTTGCATTGATCAGTGAGGAAGGTTTTCTTAACTGCCCTAGCTATTCTTCAAAATTCAGCATTCAAATAGGTGTATCTTTGCCATTCTCGTTTCACTTCCACTTCTCTCTCTCTCCTTTTTCTTTTTTTCTTCTTCTTAGCTAGTGTAAAGTGTCTTCAGAAAACCGTTTTGCCTTTGTGCATTTCTTTGTCTTGGGGATAGTCTTCATTGCTGCTCGTGTACAATATCACGAACTTCTGCCCTTAGTTCTCCAGGAACTCTATTAGATTTCCAATGATAATCAAAATGGCTTTTACTTAGGTCAACCTGAATGATCTAGGGATTTTCCTACTTTAGTTGAAATACGTCTGAATGTTTCAGTATGAGCTAATGATGTGAGCCACAGTTAGCTCCCAGTTTTGTTTTGGGCGGCTGCATCGAGCTTCTCCATCTTCAGCTGTAAAGCATATAATTAGTTTGATTTCGGTAATAACCATTTTCTTAAAAGACTCTGATGCTGTGAAAGGTTGGGGGCTGGAGGAGAAGGGGACGACCAAGAATGAGATGGCTGGATGACATCACTGACTCTGTGGACATGAGTTTGAGTGAACTCCGGGAGTTGGTGATGGACAGCGAGGTCTGGCGTGCTGTGATTCATGGGGTCGCGGAGAATCGGACACGACTGAGCGACTGAACTAAACTGAACTGTGTGCATGTGTAGAGTCGTCTCATTTGTTGTTGGAAAAAAGTTTCCTATGACAGTGCGTTGTCTTGTCAAAACTGTGTTAGACACTGTCCTGGTTCATTTTGTACGCAAAGGCCAAAATTGTCTGTGAATCTAAATATCTCTTGATGTCCTCCTTTTGCATTCCAGTCCCCTATGATGCAAATTATATCTTTATGTGTGTGTGTGTGTCTGTTAATTCTAGCAGATCCTGTTGGTGAACATAGAACCACTCAACTTCAGCTTCTCACTGACCTTCAGCTCAATTTCTACTTGAACATTGCTGGTCAGGACATATATTTGGATTACTGTGCTGTTGCATAGTGTGCCTTGAGAATCAGCAGAGATCTTTCTGCTATTCTTAAGAATGCACCCAAGAACTGCATTTCACACATTTTTGTTGACTGTGAGTGCTACACCATTTCTTCTCTAGGAATTCTTACCCACCGTAGTAGATAAAATGGTCATCTCAATTAAATTTGCCCATTCCAGTCAATTTTAATTCACTGATTCCTGAAAGGTTGATATTCACCATTGATATATCCTGTTTGACAAATTCCAAGTTTACTTGAGTCATGGACCTAACTTTCTTAGTTCCTGTGCACTATTGTTCTGTACAGAGTGAGGCTTTACTTCCATCACCAGTCACTACCACAGCTGGGTGTTGTTTTTGCTCTGACTTCATCTCTTCTTTATTTTTGGAATTACTTCTCCACTGATTTCCAGAAGCACATTAGCACCTGCCAACCTGGGGAGTATATCTTTCAGTGTCCCATCTGTTTGCCTTTTCATACTGTTCGTGGTGTTTCAAGGCAAAATAATGAAGCTATTTGCAATTCACTTCTACATTGGCCCACATTTTGTCAGAACCCTCCATCATGACCCATCCATCCTGGATGGTCCTTCATGGCGTGACTCATAGTTTCATTGCATTAGACAAAACTGTGATCCACTTCATCAGTTTGGTTAGTTTTCTGTGATTGTGGTTTCCATTCTGTCTGCCCTCTAATGTATAAGCATAAAAGGTTTATAGAAGCTTTCTGATGGGAGGGACAGACTGTGAGTGAACCTGAGTTGTTCTTATATAGGTGGGGCCATGTTCAGTAAATCTTTAATCCGATTTTCTGTTTGCAGTGGCAGGAGGGTGGGGTGCGGGTTGTTGTGTTCCAGCCCTGTTGTTTGAACTGAGGATAAACTCCGATATGAGTAATGAAAGTAATTGTGATCTTCTTCAAAAGGGCTTATGCAAGCACTGTTGTATCCAGTGCCCCTCATCCTGCTGCAGCCCACTGTTTGCCCATGCCTCTGCCGGAGACCCCTCGACACTCACAGGCAAATCTGGCTCAGTCTATTGTGGGGACACTTTTCCTTATTCTTGTCTCCTGGTTCACACAAAGTTTTGTTTGTGCCCTCCATCAGTCTGCTTCAGTTCTGTGGAAGTTCTGTAATCAAATCCCACTGACCTCCAAAGTCAAATTTCCTCTGGGGTTCTCAATCCCTTTGCCAGAGCCCCAGGTGAGGAAGTGTGCAGTGCTCCTAGAACTTCCTTAACTGTACGAGACTTTCTTCGGATTAATTATTTTTCAATTTGTGGATGTCTGCTAGCTGGCTTTATTGTGGATTGAATGGCAAACTCCTCCAAGAGGGCATATGCCATAAACTGAATGACCCAGGTCTGTAGCAGCCAGAGACCCTCTCCCCTGTCAGGCCACTGCTGACCCATGCCTCTGCGTCAGACACTCAATCACTGAAAGACAGGTCTGACTCTGGGTCTGTCAGTCTCTGTGTATCGGTGCACCAAATGTTTTCTGTGCGTCCTCTGAGTGTGGCTGAAAGGTATTGCTTCTAAACACAATTTCACCCCTCCTACAGTCTTCTTGGGACTTATCTGTCCCCCGTGGACATGGTGTACATCTTTTTGGTGGGACCCTGACATTCTCTTGTCCATCAGCATTCAGTAGCAAGCTGCAAATTTGGAGATCACTCAGGAAAAGATAAGTGAACACCCTTCAACTTGGCCATCTTTTCTCCCTCACAGGTACACACTAGCAAAGGGGAAAAATCATATACCCCACAGCTGCACTTTCTTCACCTTTCTACACTGCCAGTTATGCAAGAAGCACCCGGGTAGATTGCATGCTCACACACTGTATCCGAGGATGCCTGTGGTTTCACGATGAAGGAGTCTATATGATCATGTCATTTGTCTCACATGATGCTATCATTGGCCACATCAGAGAGGGAGTATGCTGCCTGATGGACGGGTCTGAAACAGCAGTAGGCCAGGGCCTTCCTCTAATGTGTAAAAATTCTCTAGCGCAGTATGCTATCTTTCTGTTCCTCCTCCTTCCAGTCTCTGTTCGTTTCAGAAGGACCTTGACCTCTTTAAAATCTTGAATCCTGTTATAGCCATGCTTAGCATTTCCAGAGGATACCCCAATTCCCATAGACTAAAGTGTCCAAAGGCTATGCTTTAAAATACTCACACCATTGAATTTACACTGGGTGAGTTCTCAAAGCTTCCCATCTGCTTCTTGGTAGAAATTCACACATCAACGTGGCACAAACTGTGAGTTTCTTTATGTCTTTTGAGGTAAATCCAGATTTATGGACCCACTTTCCTGAATTGTCCTTTCCTCATTCCTGTGCTGAACAGGAGCACCTCAGAGATGCATGGGCCAGTCTTCTCCACTCTGTGGACACCTCATGCCTCCTTCTGCCTGCTGCATGTCTCGTGATCTCTCACCTTCATTTCTACTTCGGCTGTAGTTGGACACACAGCCACATACAGAAACACACACAAACACAGCCATGTCTACCCACGCATGTAAACACAAATGTTCAGAGGCACAGGGAAACATAGCAAACAGGGAACAAAAGTGTTTCTGTAGCTGAAAAACCAGTTCTTCATATCAAATTTAGAGATTTCCATATTTCTCCAAGGGAAGTCTCCATTCTCATCTCCAATATGAAATATAGGGGTGTGCAACTTCCAAAGTGGAGAATTGTCACCTAGGATTGAATAGAGTCAATAAGGAGCATTTCACATTTCCTGGACAAAATTCTGTTTTGATATATATATGAGAAATACAATAAACTCTAAATTTGAAGAAGAAACAGTGGGGCCCTAATTTCATTTGTGCAAGAGAGATCATTCCAAATCCATACTGGTTCACCATATCTTCAGAGAACCAGTGCCAAGATTTCCATATGGGAAATATACAGAATTCCACATTAAATGCCAGAAAACCACCATGCAGATTTTCATACATGAGTAATAGAGAATTCCACATTTCACATAAGAAAAATAGAATCCAGATTTTCACAGAGTGAAATAAAAAATACAAGTATCATGGAGTAATACTGGTATCACTGTACTTGCATGTAAAAGTATGCTGCTGCTGCTAAGTCGCTTCAGTCATGTCCGAGTCTGTGCGACCCCATAGAAGGCAGTCCACCAGGCTCCGCCGTCCCTGGAATTCTCCAGGCAAGAATACTGCAGTGGGCTGCCATTTCCTTCTCCAATGTAAAAGTATCAGTTCAGTTCAGTCTCTCAGTCGTGTCTGACATTTGCGACCCCATGAATCACAGGAAGCCAATACTCTCTGTCCATCACCAACTCCCGGAGTTCATTCAAACTCATGTCCATCGGGTCGGTGATGCCATCCAGCCATCTCATTTTCTGTTGTCCCCGTCTCCTCCTGCCCCAATCCCTCCCAGGATCCGTGTCTTTTCCAGTGAGTCAAGTCGTCGCATGAGGTGGCCAAAGTATTGCAGTTTCAGCTTTAGCATCAGTCCTTCCAATGAACACCCAGGATTGATCTCCTTTAGAATGGACTGGTTGGATCTCCTTGCAGTCCAAGGGACTCACAAGAGTCTTCTCCACACCACAGTTCAAAAACATCAATTCTTTGGAGATCAGCTTTCTTCACAGTCCAACTCTCACATCCATACATGACCACTGGAAAAACCATAGCCTTGACTAGACGAACATTTGATGGCCAAGTAATGTCTCTGCTTTTTAGTATACTATAATTGTTGGTCATAACTTTCCTTCCAAGGAGTAAGCGTCTTTTAATTTCATGGCTGCAATCAGCATCCACTGTGATTTTGGAGCCCAAAAAATAAAGTCTGACACTGTTTCCACTCTTTCCCCATCTATTTACCAGTGGGAACAGTTTGTGGAATTGCCTTTCTTTGGAATGGAATAAAAACTGAATGTTTCCTGTCCGGTGGCCACTGCTTAGTTTTCCAAATTCCTTGCATACTGAATACAGCACTTAGAGATGATCATTTTTCAGGCTATGAAATAGCTAAACTGGAATTTCATCAGTTTCAGTAGTTTTGTTCATAGTGAAGTTTCATAAGGATGGCTTGACTTCACATTCCAAGAGGACTGGGTATAGGTGAGTGATCACATCATCGCGGTTATCTGGGTCATGAAGATTCTGTTAATATAGTTCTTCTGTGTAACTTTGCCACCTCTTCTTAATATCTTCCGCTTCATTGAGGTCCATGCAATTTCTGTCTTTATGTTGAATATCTCTGCATGACATGCTTCCTTGGTAGCTCTAAGTTTCTTGAAGTGGTCTCTAGTCTTTCCCATTCCATTATTTTCCTCTATTTCTTACCATTAATCACTGAAAAAGTGATTTCTTATCACTCCTTCCGATTCCTTGGATCTTTACATTCAGATTGTTATATCTTTAATTTTTTCCTTTGATTCAGCTTATTTTCTCATCTATTTGTAAGGCATCTTCAGCAAACCATTTTGCCTTTATGTATTTTTCTTGAGGAGGGTCTTGATCACTGCCTATTGTACAATGTCACAATCCTCTCTCAATAGTTCATCAGGCATTCTTTGTATCAGATCTAATCCTTTGAATCTACTTGTCAGTTTCACCGTGTAATCATAAGGGATTTCATGTAGGACATAGCTGAATGATCTAGTGGTTTTCCCTACTTTCTTCAATTTAACTTTTGCTTTGGCAATAAGGAATTCATGTCCTGAGCCACTGTCCACTCCCAGTCTTGCTTTGCCGACTCTACAGATCTTCTGCATCTTTGGCTGTGAAGTAAAGGTCAATGTGACTTCAGTATTAACCATATTATGAGATACATTTTTAGTATTCTCTCATGTTCCCAGAAGATGGTGCTTGCCATTAGCAGTGTGTTCTCTTGGCAAATCTCTGTTAACATTTGGAAGACTTCATTTTGTAATCTAAGGCCAAATTTGCCTGTTACCCCTGGTATCTCTTGACTTCCTACTTTTGCATTCCTTTCCCTGTGATGGAAAAGTCATTTTTCTTGTCTGTTACTTCTAGAAAGTCTTGTAGGTCTTCATAGAATCGTTCTAATTCAGCTACTTCAGCATGACTGGTCAGGGCAGACTTGGTTTACTGTGCTATTGAATGGATTCCCTTGGAAAGAAACAGAGATCATTCTGCCGGTTTTCAGATTGCCACCAAATACTACATTCCAGACTCTTTTGTTTACTATAATGGCTACTCCGTTTCTTCTGAGGGTTTCTTTCCCACTGTAGTAGACATAATGGTAATCTGAGTTAAATTCATCCATTCCTGTCCATTTTAATTCACTGATCCCTAAAATGTCAAAGTTTCTTGATGTCGCCGTTTTGACCCCTTCCTATTTTCCTTGATTCATGGACCTAACCTTTAACGTTTCTATGCAATCTTGCTCTTCACAGCATCGGGGTGTTCTTCCATCACTAGTCACATCTGCAACTGGGTACTGTTTTGGCTTTGGCTCCATTGCGTCATTCTTTTTAGAGTTTCCTCTGCACTGATCTCCCATATCATATTGGGCAGCTACCAACATTGGAGTTTGTCTTTCAGTATGCTATATTTTGCCTTTACATGCTGCTCATGGAGTTCTTCAGGCAGGAATACTGATGAGGTTTTCCATTCCCTTCTCCAAGGACCACAATTTGTCAGAAACCATAACCATGACCCGTCCATCTTGGGTGGCCCTACAAGCATGGCACATAGTTTCATTGAGTGAGTTAGACAAGGCTGTATCCCATGTGATCAATTTGGCTAGCTTTCTGAGATTATGGTTTTCATTCGCTCTGACTTCTGATGGATAAGGTCAAGAGTTTATGGGAGCTTCCTGATGGGAACGACTGACTAAGGGAAACTGGTTCTTTTTCAGATGGGTAGAGCCAAGCTCAGTTCAGTGCAGTTCAGTGGCTCAGTCATTGACAAATCTTTGTGACCCTATGCACTGCAGCATGTCAGTTCTCCCTGTCCATCACCAACTCATCGAGTTTACTCAAACTCATGTTCATAAAGTCGGCGATGCTCTCAAATCGTCTCATCTTCTGTCTACTGTTATCCTCCCACCTTGAACTTTTCCCAGCATCAAGGTCTTTTAAAAATGAATCAGTTCTTCACATCATGTGGCCAAAATATTGGGTCATAGCTGCAACATCAGGCCTTCCAATGAATGTTCTGGACTGATTTCCTTTAGGATGGACTCCTTGGATCTCCTTACCATTCAAAAGACTCTCAAACCACTTCTCCATCATCACAATTCAAAAGCATCAATTCTTTGGCTTTCTTTATAGTCCAAATCTCCCATCCCTACATGACTACTGGCAAAACCATAACTTTGACTAGACAGAAATATTTTGGAAAGTAATCTCTCTGATGTTTGACATTCTGTCTAGTTTGGTCATATTTTTCTTCCAAAGAGAAAGCATCTTTTAATGTTACGGCTGCATTCCCAATCTGTTGTGATTTTGAATACACCTCCACTCCCCAAACCCCACCCCTGGCCAAAAAAAAAAAAAAAAAACTCTCATTCTTTCCATTGTTTCCCCTTCTATTTGCCATGAAGTGATGGGATCGGTGGCCATGATCATTGTTGTCTGAATTTTGAGTTTTATGTCATCTATTTCACTCTCCACTTTCACTTTCATCAAGGGGCTCTTTAGTTCGTCTTCCCTTTCTGCCATAAACTTGGTTCCATCTCCAGATAAGAGATTATTGATATTTCACCTGGCTTTCTTGATTCCAAGGTGTGTTTATGCAACCTGGCATTTCTCATGATGTAATCTGCATATAATTTACATAAGCAGCATGTCCGTATACAGCCTTGACGTACTCCTTTCCCTTTGGATTCAGATTGTCTTTCCATTTCCAGTTCTAACTTGCGTCTTGATCTGCATACAGATTTTTCAGGAGGCAGGTCAGGTGGTCTGGTATTGTCATCTCCTGAGGAATTTTCCATAGTTTGTTGTGACCCGTAGTCAAAGGTTTGGTGTAGTCAATGATGCAGAAGTAGAATTTTTTCTTCTGGACTCTTCCTGTGTTGCTGATCCAAAAGCTGTTGATAATTTGATTTCTGGTTCCTCTGCCTTTCAAAAATCAAACTTGAACACCTGGAAATTCATGGTTTATGTACTGTTGAAGCCTGGTCTGGAGAATTTCGATCATTATTTTGCTAGTGTGTAAGATGATTGCAATTGTGTGGTAGTGTAAACATTCTTTGTCACTGGCTTTCTTTAATGCTAATTGACCTTCTCCTTGTATAATTATGGGTCATTAGTATGTGTATATTACAAAAACCATCCCAATATTCGATTATGATTACTTAATTTTTTAAACTAAATTATGAAAAAGGAGTAAAGAAAATAAAAGAATTCTACTTGGTGCTCTCTGATGACTTAAATGTGAAGGAAGTCTAAAAATTCAGGGATTTATGTACACAGAAGTGTCATTCATTTTGATATATTACAAAAAAATAAGAGAAGATTGTACAATTTTTATAAAATAAAATTTCTTAAAGCAATATTACAAGTCAACTGTACCTCAAGCAGTGAACAAATAGATTGTTCCACCATTTGCAATATTTTGGTCATTGAGAACATGATGGTAAGTGAAATATTTCAGTTACAAGGTAACAGAAACTTTAATCACCTGATGGTTTTAGTTAAAACATGTGAATTTAGGAAAAGTGAGTTGAAAATTGTTATCTGAGCTTATTCAAAATTGAGCACGATTGTTCAAGTTACCAACTTGTATCATAGGTCAAATATTTCTTCAAGGAAGATGTTCTAATAGAGACAGGACAGACATAGATCTCCAGATCTTAGCTCAAGATTATTAGAGAAGTTGGAAATGCAACTCCAACCACAGTCACACTCTCAATGGTGTGTAGTAGAATATATATTGCTCCCATTGCTCAGGACCTTCTAGGCCTTCTACCCTAAGACCGGGTAGTGAAAGGCAGAACTTCAGGAAAGGCAAAAGGCTATGTATTTCAGAGGCCCAGATCCCTTGATGGAGGCATTCACTGGCCTTCACCAGGGTTCGAAGAAGTAGCCAACATGTCTGATGCTCACCTCCATAACCTAATAGTTGTGGCAAACCGTAGGGGTAACAGTCTATGACACCCAGCCCCCTTTTGGATAGTATGAGAATACCGAGGGCCAACTGTGTTTCGGGCACTTGACTCCCTCATTAAAATGACTGGACAATGTATGAGAACCTTGGAAAGAGAAGGAAACGGAGAACAGACAGCTTCCCCTTCAGCTGGGACTGGGCACTGATTGGAGAACCAAGACCAGACGTTGAGATCTAGCCTGCGCCCAGACAGGATAACCAGCCTTCAGAGGGAAACCCTCCTCGTAACCAGGATGTTGGATGATGAAAGTCATTTTAGGATATTTCCTTTTAGGTTACGGATTGATATTTGCTTCAGTATAGGTTTACAGAAACAGTATTACCTGACCATGACCTTACCTCAATAACAGGATCTGACAGCAAGATATTTGCAACACCTAATCACAACCCTCACTTACCTTTCCTCTAAGTGAGCTGTGTTGAAAGCTGAGGAGTTTGCTGTAATTAAAGGCATAAGCCACACATCTTGCATTGCTCTGCAATGAAAACCTCTAGTATTTTAACCCCAATCTTTGGAAATAACAGTCTAATAATATGTATTTATTAGCAGTAGCATCTTATGTCTCAGTTAGGTGGATGAGAGAGTGCCTCATTTCAAAACCACTTTCTCTCATGTGTACATGAGAAGTTTATCATTTTCTAGTATAAAACAAATTAGCTGGTGCACTGGGATGAACCAGAGGGATGGGATGGGGAGCGAGGTGGGTGTGGGGTCAAGATGGGGAACCTGTGTACACCCGAGGCGAATTCATGTCAGTGTATGGCAAAACCAATACAATATTGTAAACTAATCAGCCTCTAATTAAAATAAATACATTTAGAATAATGATAATAATAAAAACAAATTAACAAAACCTGATGGCTACCCCGATTATCAAGCTTATTAAGGACCAAATTACTGTGACAGATGTAATCAGGTCTATTTGAAGAATACTTATAACTTTGAAAATATTTTAATGAACTGATTTGCTATTATACATATATTATATTTTGCTAGTATACATATATAAAATATAGTATTTTGACTTTACATCAATTTTGTAGTTTGTATATGTGCATCACAGTTTGGTTTAATACTTATACAAAATAAATTTTTTCTTTACCTAATGCCTTTATGGAGAGGATATGGAGATTGGCAAGAAACTCTAAGTGTTGTTTATAATTGTATTAATCCCAAAGAACCCCTTTTTCTTAAGAATCTGCATTCTCAATTGGGTAGATCTGATTAGTGGGGTGAACACTCAGAGACAGATTAGTATAGACTGGTAACAAGTGAAAAGAAGAAAATCAATATTGTAGAATAATGTTGTCCTCTCAAAATGTGTATTTTGAAGCCGATGGCATCACCGACTCGATGGACATGAGTTTGAGTGAACTCCAGGAGTTGGTGATGGACAGGGAGGCCTGGCATGCTGTGATTCACGGGGTCAAAGAAAGTCGGACATGACTGAGTGACTGAACTGAACTTACTGTACTTTGTACAGAGTCAAAATTATGAGCAATGTGTAATTTCTTTCTGAACCTTTTTGCCAAAAGGGTTTTTAGGTAGATATTTTGATATACAGGACAAGGTTTTTATCAGGAAAGGAGAGCAGACACAAAAAACACAGAGACATTTATATGTGAAGACAAAGCCATGTGATGATGTGTCACCATCCAAAAGAGGCCTCAGAAGAAAGCAAATCTGGTAACCCTTTTATTACTGGCTAGATCCTGCAAGTATAAGAAAACATTTACTGAAGCTACCTGCTTTATGGCATGCTGTTAGAGAAAACCTTGAAAAGACGTATACCACTGCCTCCTGAAAACAAGCTTTCAAGTTCAAAAGAAGCCTACTGTTCATACCCAGGTTCTCAGGGAAAGGAAACTGTTAAAGAACTCTCTGACCCAATAACTGATAATGCTTCAGAATTTTAATGGGAAAAATTCCCATTCTCCATTGAAAAGAGAAGTATAAAGTACTTAGGAATAAATTTACCTAAAGAAACAAAAGACCTGAATCTATATATCGAAACCTAAAATACTGCAGAAATAAAGATAATAGAAACAGACAGAGAAATATGTCAGGTTCTTAGATCAGAAGAATCAATACGTGAAAATGAGTACACTAGCCAAAACACAATATGTTCACCACTATCTAACAGTGTTGTTGCTGTTGTTGTTGTTGTTTCTACAGAACAAGAACAAACAATTTCAACCTTTAATAGCCAAAGCAATCTTGAAAAAGAAGAATAGATATAGTGGGATCAACCTGCCTGACTTCAGGTTATACTACAGAGCTATAGTCATCAAGAAAGAAAGGTACCTGCACAAGACAAAAATACAGATCAATGGAACAATATAGAAAGCCCAGAGATATATCCACACACATATGGACACTTTATCTTTGGCAAAAGAGGCAAAAATATATAATGGAGGAGAGAATACCAGTTTAAAAAGCGCTGCTGGGGAAAACTGTAAACAACTGTAAAAGAATGGTGCTAAAAAACATTCTATCACCCTATACAACAATACACTTAAAATAGATTAAACATATAAACATAAGTCTAGAAACTATACAACTCTCAGAGGAAAACATAGACAGAACAGACTCTAACACAAATCACAGTATCATTCTCTGTGACCCTCCTGAGTGACAGAAATAAAAACAAAAACAAACATGGGACATCATTAAACTTAAAAGTTTTACACAATGAAGGAAACAATAAGCAAGGTGAAATGGCAGCCTTCCAAATGGGAGAAAATAATAGTAAAAAAATTAACTGACATCAAATTAGTCTCCAAAATATACAAGCAGCTCATGCAGTTCAATACCAGAAAAATAAGTAATCCAATCAAAAAGTGGGACAAAGATCTAAAGAGATTTCTCCAAAGGATACATACAGGTGTCTAACAAACACCTGACAATCTGCTCCACATCACTCATTATCAGAGAAACTCAAATCAATACTACAGTGAGGTACCATTTCACACTGGTCAAAAAACTACCATTAAAAACTACCATCAGAAAACTCTACAATCCAGCAATGCTGAAAAGGGAGCGGAGAAAGGGAACATTCTTACGTTGTTGGTGGGAAGGCACACTAGTATGGGCACTATGGAGGACAGTGTGGAGATTCCTTTAAAAAAAAAAATAAACGGAAATAGAATTACCATATGACCCAGTGATCCCACTTCTGGGCATACAGACCAAGACAACTAGAATTCAATGAAACATATGTACTCCAATGTTCATTGCAGCACTCTTTACTATAGCTTGGAAATTGAAACAACCTTGATGTCCACTTTGAAGATCAATGGTTAAGGATGAAGCTGTCATATACACAATGGAATATTCAGCTATTAAAGAAAGGAGGTGTTTGAGTCAGTGCTATGAGGTGGATGAAACTGCAGCCTATTATACAGAGGGAAGCAAGCCAGAAAGAGAAACACCAACATAGTATATGAAACCTTATATATGAAATTTAGAAAGAAGTAACAACGATGCCATAAGCGAGACAATAAAAGTGACACTTATATAAAGAAAAGAGGGTGGGATACTAGGAAAGAATAGCATTAAAGCATGAAACACTGAAACATTTATATTATCATATGGAGAACAGATAACCAGTTGAAGCTCATTACATGAAGCAAGGCATGCAAAAGTGCTGCTGTGGGACAAACCAGAAGGACGAATCCATGAGATGGCTGACTGACATAGTAGTGTGGAGGAAGCTCTGATGAGAATTCAGTAACCACGAAAATAGTTCACTTGTATTACAGTAAAAAAAAATTATTTTCTCTCAGCTAGCTCTCATAGACTCTATCCACTCATCGATACCCAGCCTAGTGGGGGATGAATCAGCTTGATCTCAAATCTAAACCAGACATTCAAACTTCTGCCTTAGGCTCATGAGATGAATGCTTATAACTTCCTTGCCATCCACTTCTCTTTTACTGTAGCAATGAGTAGTCTCACCCACTGTGACTGAGGTCTTCAGATATGTCACTGTGGAACCCATCCTTTCTTCTTGCTAACATCATCTCCATGTTCCCCTGAGCACCAGGTGCCTCCATAAGTACTTATCTGTTGCTCATGAAGGCAACTGAACAACCCTCATGACCTCTTATCAATCTCATTAAAGTGTGAAATAGACAAATATGCTAAAAAGTCCTGGAAAACTTCACTAATACTGAGAACGCCATCAGAAAACGGAGTCTCAGCCTTCAAATTCTTGGTAAAGGTCATGTAACTCGTGGGAAAGAATATGAGGAATATGCTCACTCTTGCTATGGAAAGAAGTGGGTAATACGATGGAACTAATAAGCCCTTTCACATATGACTTTAAAAATGATGAGACAGCATGGGAAAGACAGCACACAAAGCCACACGTATGTGAGGTGCAAAGTTCTTGGGGTTCTTTTGTTCTACGACAGACCTGTTCAATGCCTAAAGCAGCCTGTTTCTAGAAAGGAAGAGATATATATGGGTATCAAGATTATCATTTCCTTTCAGTGCCAGATCTTTCCGTTGTGCTCCTTACTGGTCTAGACAAGGGAAAACTTAAATTAGAGTTTATCATTCCCAAATAGGAAAGAAACGTCCCAGTAGACCAATTTCTATCAAGTCAAAACAGTGTCTTTATTTCATATACTAGGAAAGAATTTTCAAATCTTGGATGGAGAAAAAGAAGCATAAGACTCTCCACATAGGATACATTTTCATTTATTTCTTCTTCTTTTTCTCTTTTTTTGAAGGTAAAGAAATAGCCAGTGGACTTTAATAAAGTCACAGAGATAATTTAGAAAAATGTTAAGCACTTCAGTGTGAGTGACACAAAGTCGTATGAGAGAATATATAGAACACAATTGTATCTGACTCTAAGTTACATGTTTGTTTGTATGTTCAGTCTTGTCCAACTCTGCAACGAAATGGAATGTAGAACACCAGGCTCCTCTGCTCATGGGATTTACCAGACAAGATAGTTGTTTTCTGTGGCCATTTCCTACTCCACTGTTAGATGTATACAATGAATAAAAATATTATCCATGATTTTCTTGCATCTCTTTCAACACAAAATATATTATACAGGCTCTTTGCTCCAGTGAATCTTTCTGAAATTCCAAAGATACCATTGTGAATGAGAAATGGTTGAAATATTTTGGACTCTCATGATCACAGCAAGGCAGATACAAATTAAAGGAAAAGGTAAACCTCGAAACCTGACCTACCTTATAATTCAGTGAAGCTCATTTTTTGTTAAACAAATAACAGAATTTCCCTTCTTTATCTCCTTTTAACAGCTAAAGATGGAGAAATAGGTAGATAGACAAAGTAGAGCTCAGAGAAGTGGGACAGAAATCTCTGTACATGACCCAGTCAGTTTTCAAGTGTTTCACCTTTGTTTTCTTGCCTGTTTGCTTGTTTGTTTTTAAAGAACTCATTTCCCAGAACTTCATAGAAACGTTAATGATGCTGAAGATCTTGTGTCACCTTCGTGTTGGTGGGAAATATGACCATGAGCAAGTGGCACTGATTTTCCCTCAGGGCTCCAGGTATAAATCAGTATGTCCAGTGTTTATGTTCTCAGTAAGAGGAACCACAAATCAAATATCCAAAATCCGTGGGATCATGAAAATAACAAGACAGTTCCAGGAACAAACAAACAAATAAACATATTCTTCTACTTCATTGTTTATAACAAAGGTTTTGACTGTGTGTATCACAACAAACGGTGGAAAATTCTTAAAGTGATAGCAACAGCAGATCGCCCGACCTGCCTCTTAGGAAATCTGTATGCAGATCAAAAAGCACCAGTGAGAACTGGATGGAAAACAACAGACTGCTTCCAATTAGGGAAAGGATTATGACAAAGCTGCATATTGTCACTCTGTTTATTTAAATTATATGTAATGCTCACTTCAATCACTCAGTCATATCCGACTCTTTGTGACCCATTAATCACAGCACACCAGGCCTCCTTGTCCATTACCAACTCCTTGAGTTTATGCAAACTCATGTCCATTGAGTTGGTGATGCTATCCAATTATCTTATCCTCTGTCATCACTTTCTCTTTCCTGCCCTCAATATTTCACAGCCTCAGGAAATTTCCCAGTGAGTCACTTAATCGCATCAGGTGGCCAAAGTATTGCAATTTCATCTTCAACATCAATCACTCCAATGAACACCCAGGACTGATCTCCATTAGGATGGACTGGTAGATCTCCCTGCAGTCCAAGGGACTCTCAAGAGTCTTCACCTACACCACAGTTCAAAAGCATCAATTCTTCAGCACTCAGATTTCTTTATAGTACAACTCTCATATCCATACATGCCCACTGGAGAAACCATAGCCTTTACTAGATGGACCTTTGTTGGCAAAGTAATGCCTCTGCTTTTTGATATGCTGACTAGGCTGGTCATAACTTTCCTTCCAAGGAGTAAGCGTCTTTTAATTTTATGGCGGCAATCACCATCTGCAGCAATCTTGGAGCCTAAGAAACCGTGAGTAACGATTTCCACTGTTTCCCCACCTTTTGCCATGAAGCAATGGGACTGTATACCATGATGTTAGTTTTCTGAATGTTGAGATTTAAGCGAATTTTTCCCTATCCTCTTTCAATGTCATCATGCGGTTCTTTAGTTATTTTTCACTTTCTGCTGAAAGGGAGGTATCATCGGCATATCTGAGGTTATTGATATTTCACCCAGAAAACTGGATTCCAGCTTGTGCTTACTCCAGCCCAACACTTCTCATGATATCCTCTGCATATAAGTTAAATAAGGAGAGTGATACTATACATCCTTGCCGTACTCCTTTTCCTATTTGGAACCTGTCTGTTGTTCCATGTCCAGTTCTGTTGCTTCGTGACCTGCATATAGGTTTCTCAAGAGGCAGGTCAGGTGGTCCGGTATTCCCATCTCTTTCCAATTTTCCACATTTTATAGTGATCCATGCAGTCAGGGGCTTGGCATAGTCAGTAAAGAAGACATAGATGCTTTTCTGGAGCTCTCTTCCTTTTTCGATGATCCATCAGATGTTGGCAATTTGATCTCTGGTTCCTCTGCTGTTTTCAAAACCAGGTTGAAAATCTGGATGTTCACAGTTCACGTATTGCTGAAGCTTGGCTTGGAGAATATAGAGCATTATTTTACTATTACTAGTGTGTGAGATGAGCGAAATTGTGCGGTAGGTTGCAAATTCTATGGCATTGCCTTCCTTTGGGATTGAAAACATATTGCCCTTTTCCAGTCTTGTGGCCACTGCTGAATTTTCCAAATTAGCTGTCATATTGAGTGCAGCGCTTTTAAAGCATCATCTTTCAGGATTTGAAGAAGTTCAACTGAAATTCCACCATCTACACTAGTTTAGTTCGTAGTGATGTTTCCTAAGACCCACTTGACTTCACATTCCAAGATATATGGCTCTAGATGAGTGATCACTCCATTGTGATTATCTGGGTCGTGAAGATCTTTTTTGTAAAGTTCTGTGTATTCTTACCACCGCTTCTTAATAATTTCTGCTTCAGTTATTTCCCTACCGTTTCTGTGCTTTATTGAGCCCTTCTTTGCATGAGATGTTCTCTTGGGATCTCCAATGTTCTTGAAGAGATCTCCCGTCTTTACCATTCTATTGTTTCCCTTCTTTTTTTGCACTGATCCCTGAGGAAGGCTTTCTTTTCTCTCCTTGATTTTCTTTAGAAATTTGAATTCAAATGGATATATCTTTCCTTTTCTCTTTTGCTTTTTGTTTCCCTTGTTTTCATAGCTATTTATAAGGCCTCCTCAGAGAGCCATTCATTTTTTTTTTTTTTTTTGCATTTCTTTACCTGGGGATGATCATGATCCCTGTCTCCTATACACTCTCAGGTACCTTCATCCATAGCTCATCAGGCACTCAGTCAATCAAATCTAGTACCTTAAATCTAATTTGCATTTCCAGTGTAGTGTCATAAGGGATTTGATTTAGGTCATACTTGAATGGTCTAGTGGTTTCCTCCAGTTTCTTCAACTTCTGTCTGAATTTGGCAATAAGGAGTTCAGGATCTGAGCCACAGTCAGCTTCCTGTCTTGTTTTTGCTGACTGTATAGAGCTTCTTTATTTTGGCTGCAAAAACATAATCAATCTGATTTCAGTGTCGACCATCTGGTGATGTCCATGTGTAGAGTCTTTTCTTGTGTTGTTGGAAGAGGGTGTTTGCTTGACCCGTGCGTTCTTTTGGCAGAACTCTATTAGCCTTTGCCCTGTTTCATTCTGTAGTTCACAGCCAATTTGCCTGGTACTCTAGGTGTTTCTTGACTTCCTACTTCTGCTTTCCAGTCCCCTATACTGAAAAGGACATCTTCTTTTTTGTTAGTTTTAGAAGGTCTTGTAGGTCTTCACAGAACTTTCAACTTCAGCTTCTTCAGTGTTACTGATCAGAGCATAGATTTTGATTACCATGATATTGAATCGTTTGCCTTGGAAAAGAACAGAGTTCATTCTGTCGTTTTTGATATTGCTCCCAAGTACTGCATTTTGGACTCTTTTGTTGACTATGATGGCTACTCCATTTCTTCAAAGAGATTCCTGCCCACAATAATGGATATAATGGTCATGTGAGTTAAATTCTCCCATTCCAGTCCATCTTCGTTCACTGATTCCTAGGATGTCAGTGTTCACTCTTGTCATCTCCTGTTTAACCACTTCCAATTTGCCTTGATTGATGGACCTAACATTCCAGGGTCTTTTGCAATATTGCTCTTGACAGCCTCAAACCCTGCTTCCATCACCAGTCCCGTTCACAACTGGTTGTAGATTTTGTTTTGACTCGATTGCTTCATTATTTCTGGAGTTATTTACCCACTGACCTCTAGAAGCATAGTGGGCAGCTACTGATGGTTCATCTTTCAGTGTCCTTTCTATTTGTTTTCATGGTTTTCATTGGGTTCTCAAGGCAAGAATACTGAAGTGGTTTGCCATTCCATTCTCGAGTGGACCACATTCTTTCCGCTTTGGTGAAGGGCTGTCATCAAAGTAAAAGACAATTTCTTCTTGGAGAAATCTCTATGCAAACCTAATCATTGTATTTAGAGGAGACATTCACCTTGGTAACAAAGGCCTCCACTTCACAAACCCCTGTTGTTTATCCAGTAGTCATGTGCAGATGTGGGAGCTGGGATATAAAGAAGACTGAGAGGACATTCTATGGCTTTCAACTGTGCTGCTGCCGAAGAAACTTCAATTCAGTTCAGTCACTCAGTCGTGTTCAACTCTTTTTGACCCCACGAACCGCAGCACACCAGGCCTCCCTGTCCAACACTAACTCCCAGCGACCACCCCAACTCATGTCCATTGATAGGCAATGCCATCCACACATCTCATCCTCTGCCATTCTATTCTCCTCCTGCCCTCAACCTCACCCAGCATCAGGGTCTTTTCCAATGAGTCAGCTCTTAGCATCAGCTGTCTAAACTATTGGAGTTTCAGCTTCACCATGAGACATTCCAATGCACACCCAGGGCTGATCTCATTTAGGATGGATTGGTTGGATCTTCTTGCGGTCCAAGGCACGCTCAAGAGTCTTCTCCAACACCACAGTTAGAAAGCATCAAATTTTCGTCTCTCAGCTTTTCTTACAGTGTAACTCTCACATTCATACATGACCACTGATTAAACCACAGCCTTGCCTAGATGGACCTTTATTGGCAAAGGAATGCCCCTGCTTTTTAATATGATATCTAGGTTGGTTGTAACTTTCCTTCCAAGGAGAGAGCGTCTTTTAATTTCATGGTTACAATCACCATCTGCAGTGATATTGAATCCCCAAGAAATAGACTCTTAGGGGTCCCTTGGACTGCAAGGAGATTAAACCAATTCATCCTAAAGGAAATCAACCCTAAGTATTCATTCGAAGGCCTAATGATGAAGTTGAAACTTCAGTTTTGGCCAGCTGATGCAAAGTGTCCCTTCACTGGAAAAGTCTATGATGTTTTTTAAGATTGATGGCAGGAGAAGAAGGGAGTAATAGATGATGAGATGGTTGGACTGTATCAGAAATACAATAGGTATGCATTTGAACAAACTCTGGAAGATAATGAAAGATAGAGAGGCCTGTTGTGCAACAGTCCATGGCGTCAAAAAACAGTTGAAGACAACTTGTTGACTGAACAATGACACTCAATATCTCTAGAGTTACTTCTACAAATCACTCTAATATACTTAAAGAAAGTAGTAACAAATAACAACTAAGGTGATATAATAGAAGATGGTTTAATGATTTGTTTTTAAATATGGGAACTGTAGACTCTGAAAGAAACAAAGCTTAGAATTGAATAAATTTTAAGTATTAGTGTGAGGGAGGAAACAGGATGATGGAGGAGGAATATGATGGGGAGACAACTTTCTCCACCACAAATTCATCCAAAGGACATTTGAACACTGAGTAAATCCCACAAAGCAACTTCTGAATGCCGGTAGAGGACAGCAGGCACCCAGAAAAGCAGACCATTGTCTTGGAAAAGAGGTAAGAAATAACATAAAAGCTAAAAAGAGAGGCAAAAGAGGGAGGGATGGAGGTACATCAAGAGATGGGAGGCTTAACAAACAGAGAAGTTTCCAAACACCTAGAAACACTCACTAGTGAATCTGTGGCAATCTTTGGAACCTCAGAGGTCAACATAACGTGGAGGAAAAATAAATAAATAATTAAAATCTACAGACTACATGCTCAGCAGTAACTCCAGGGGAGAAGCAGCGCAGCCGCCCACACCCCCAACTAGCAAGCGAGGACTGGGAAGGTAGGCACGGGCTGCGTCCCTTAGAGTAAGGACCGGTCCTGAAAACACTGAGGGCAATCTAAAGGAGCTAACTTAAGATAGCTAAGCAGACTGAGGGATAGCTACCCCGTGAAAGGCAAAATGCCCCAAGCTAAGACAATGCCAGACTTTCTCATAGAACAAAGGACTGAACAGAGCTAGCCAGCTGAGGTCAGCCCATCCACCATCCCACGCTGAGACAGGCAGGGAAGGGCAGCCAGAGCTGGAAGTGGGCAATCTCAGCTCCAGAGAGGCATCCAATATCAAGCTGTAAGCAGGCTTCTTTGCTCACCAAGACTTCTTGGGTTCTGGCCGGTCGATATCCGCCTGAGAAGGTGCACTAATTGTACACCAGGAAAACCAAGCAACAGTGACGGGGGAGGCAATAAGTCACAGCGACTGTGCTGGCCAAACACCTGGTACCTGAGCTGCTCAGACCGGGCAAGGGCACAAAACGCAGGCCCAACTAAGTCTGCACCTTTGTGGAATATCTGAGAACCAGAACCTGAGCGGCTTAAAGCAGGGATGTACATCCAACCCAGTGCCGGCCTCGGACGCTTCCCGGTAGAGTAACTTAAAGCCTGTGCAGTGTAGACTGGGACAGCAAACACGCTGTGAGCGGGGGCAAACCCAGTGTATCCAA